>NC_091489.1:12985786-13297702 GCF_947461875.1 Haliaeetus albicilla | reverse complement strand
GAGGAGTCTCCTGGTTTTAGTTGCACAGTTCTGTGGCATCTCTGCACAGATCCTTCACAATCTTACACAAAACCTGTAGCAAAGACAAAGTTAGGAATGACGCCTCATTTTTGAAAAAGAGAAAAACAGTATAATACAAAAAATAAGTCCGCTTTGGGCTAGTGTTTAAGCACCACAAAAAAAAAAAAAGGCAGCAAATGGTAAATCTTTAGGACTGCAGTTCACTTTAAACAGAAATATCCAACACCTTTCGCCAGATAAAGTCCTAAGTCTAATTGCACGGTTAAACTACCACTTCTTAGTTCTCATGAACGTTGCTTTGAAACACTCAGGAAGTATTGGGGACTTACTTAACATGCTCTGCTGCCGTGGTTGTTTTGTCTTGCACTGCTTCCATGGATGTTTTACATTGTTTTATATTCTTTTGAATACTTCCATATCTACTGGCTTGTTTGAATGACCACACTGCAGATTTGTTTAACAGTGCTAGTTGCTGTTGCTGATGAGAAACAGGTAAGCACTTACACTGAATGTTTGAGAAAAATGGATGCTTTGATGAGAAGACAGACAACACCTGTAAGGTGAATCAATAAATCTTTATTTTTCTGGTTGCAAAGAATGTCTTTGATCTCTAGGAAGAGATTATTATTATTTTTTTTTTTTTAGAAAGAAACGATGAAAAACCAGACCAATCAATGGAGTAAAATTTAAGTGGAAAGACTGTACTGTTGAGAGAGCTCTTGCTGTATTTCTGGGCATTGACAGGTAGAAAGTTCTCTTGGGAGGAAGAAGAAATAGAAATATTTGTTTCTGGAACATATACTTAAATGTATAAATTCACTGTAATTTCACATTACTTTCACATATATGAACTATCACACCTATGTTATGCTATCAGTTAGAATGCCTAAATCAAACTAGGGCAATGAGCAGGAAAATAAATACTATTTACTTTGTGCTATAGCTTGATACAGTGCAACTATTTTCCTATTTTTAATTCCCCTGTTACTCAGCTACTTTAACAAAAACAGTATGATTTTGCATGCACAGCATAAAGCAATTAAAATACATACATTCTTAACTTACTACACTCCCATTCACACCAAAAAAACCCCAAAGAATCCAAAACTCAAACCCCACATTAAAAGAATATTACAGTTGAAAAGCCAAGTTCCGACACTTTACGATAATCCAAAGGTAAGATTTTTCAGACAAACTTGTTTTGACTTGTAGAGGATATGACTTACAATTTAGCCTTCAACTGTGTGATGATATTGTTTTGCTCAGAGTACCACTGTCTTGCACAGTGCATGGGACAGACACTGTTCACTGAACGTGCAGCTTTTCAGTTTATTTTTAATCTCTTTGTTCAACATATGTCCTCAGGCTTTGTTTAAAGCTATTTAAATCCTGCTTGTAATGTGGAATTATTAACATCATACAGGCTTTTCTACAGCACTCATTGTTACTGTACCTTGAGCATATGATGAATGCTTATGAATTACTTTCATGAGATGTAGCTAATATCACCATTTTACTGATTGGGAAATGAGACACAGAAAGATTAAGGTTAAATGCATCTATTAATTTTGGTTGCCAGCCTTGAGATGACTGGGGTTTGCCTTGTTGAAATAGTTAGCATTATGCAGCACTTTGTATGTTTGAAGCATAGCTCCCTTTGACTTCAGGCGCAGCTGTGAATGCTAACTACTCCTACAAATCAGACCCCAGGCTCTCAAACCGAACACCAAGCATAAAAAGAGCACTTGGTGGCCACCTGTAGTTCAAGTAATCTGCCTGACATCATATAGGAGTGCTCTGGTGCTAGCAGACACAGAATCAATCATTTTCAGAGCAGCATTCACCTCAGCAGTCCTCATCCTCTGCCTGCCTTGACCTTGTCCCACTCTTCTTTTTCCTCCTCTCCTAGATCTAGTCTCAGCTCCAGGATATTTGTCCAAATCTATTTCCTTCCATGACCTCATCCAGTCTTGGTCCAGCTTTTGCTCAGACTGAATGCCCCTCCCGGCTGCAATGGTTCCAGCATGAAGGACATTGCGAGTACAGAGGTACTTCCCCAGGGCTGGAAGAGGATGCTCCGTGCAATCAAAGGAGCGGAGAACATAGCTGGTGAAAATTTCAAAGTGGATCCACATTGGTGCTGTGCAAGAGATTCCTGAGCTGAATCATAAGTCCAAATGCATGGATTCAGAAACAAGTTCAATAAGTGAGATAAAGAGCGCATGAGGTTTTGTGTCTGGCAGCACTCATCAGAGAGACTCGTTTGGCTACATCAGCATGGGTTACCCACTAGCTAGTCAGTTCTGCTACTCAGCCAGCCTGGACGTAACGTCTTGCCAACTGGGCTGTGCACTTGTGATTCTGAGCCCATGTCATTAGTATCTTGTTTGAGAATGTCTGCACCAGGTTGCTGGGGTGCTGCTGCTGCTCTCTGTTACTGAGCGCACATAATCTGAGGTTACAGAGAGATCTCTCGTCTTCCATGGGAATAGCAAAACCCACATGCCCAAAAAACAAAGACCAATGCTCCAAGGAACAGATGCACTACAATTTCGCATTTCTGCAGCAGTAGGATTTTGTTTCTAACACAGGCAAAACATCTTTCCCTTATTCTGAGAAACATCTGAACATTTTTTTTTAAATTTTCTAAATAAATTCTCTAAATAAATTCTCATTAAGCAAAATTCCCCAGCTGGGATATTTCAGAATAGACAGCTTGCAAAGGTATAAATAACTAGAAAGGGATAAGATAAAGCCTGGGCCCTAATTTTCATAAGACAGTAAGGATAGAGGAAATTTAAATGCAAGGCTTCATTGAGTAAAGTTTCACTGGTATAACAGAATAACATAACGTAATGTCATCTGAGAAGCACCCGTGAAAGATCACGGCTTTAGATTCCTCCAGCGCTCTCTGCGATTCAGAAAGGGTTCAGAGCATAACAGAGTAATTGATGGCAACTGTGCAGGCTTTATTTTGCTTTGTTCAGCAACAGTTGATAATTTGATGGAGATGAAATAAGGGCGCACCATACCCTTTCATTTCATGCATATAGAATGCTTGCAAGTTTCATTTGCCGTGACTGAACTGGAATTGCAACCCTGTGCTGGCCGGTTGTATTAATTTCTGTCCTTTGTGGAAGGTTCAGGAATATATCCCTGGGAAAAATATGACAGCAAATATCTGAAGACAGGGAAATGAACTTATGTGCCAAATGGATACAACTTAGTGACACTCTGATGGAGCAGGTTCACTTCAGAACAGGTATTTATAATTTGTAATTGAAATGGTACTTGGAATTACATGAGTATGTTCTATTGACATCACATGGAGTGTGATGGATTTATCAAAAGAAATTTATATTAATCCCTTGGCGTTGCTGGCTATTTCCAGCAAAGTGCTACTCACAGGGCTCTTCTAACTCCTGATACCACTGTGTGTATTTGCTTAATTTTCTTAGAAAATGGGTAACAAAAGAATTCAACCAGGATGCCTTCTTTTTTAATCAGCATGCACATCATTCAGAAGAGGCAATTGAAGATAGAGGTAAAAGAGGATGTTGTATAATGTATAGTCTTGATGATCAATCCTTTCCTCTCATAAATATCCACTCAGAACCCCCCAACTGAGTTCCCTTTGACTTTGTGTCCTCTTTGTATTGATTTTCCGATAGCAGTCTAATTCCTGCATTTGTCTGCAGAACTACTAACAGAAAGGCAGAAGTTTCAATGTGTAAACATGAGTTTTCACACAGCAGACCCATTAAAAGCTATATTTGTTTAGACAGTTAACAGAGTAACACCATATGATGTACTGGACAGATTTAGACATGTAAAGATGGAGGCAGTCACATGGGGAAAATACAGTACTGGTGCTAATTAGGCACTAATTAAAGTAGATAGTTAGGCACTTAAGTCTAAATCCAGGAAATGCAAAAATATGTTAGAAACACGCAGCTACCTCCTAAGTAGCTGGCGCATGCATGCAACCCCATTGTAATACCAGGGAGCAGCAGAGCCAGGTTAGCGCAGGGCTCTCAGCAGGTTTAGCCAGGGTGGGCAGAGATCCAGCCTGGCACCGGTTTACCTCGGCCAGTCCCAGAGACATTTTACAGCTCCCTGTAGCTCACTGCATTCTGTAGCATAGGAAAAAACTTCAGGGAGAAGTAAGCTAACGCACCAAGATGTGCATTGGTGTTGCAGCAGGGATCACTCGAGGAAGAAAAAAAAGCCATCTAGTCTTTTCTATAAGAAACCTCAATCCACATCTCTGAAACTACTCTAGAAATTAATATTCTAACTCCTAATATTCTACTAATACTAATGCCACCACTGCTGTCTTATAAATAAGGCAGGCCTACAAATGAGGTCTCTCTCCCACAGATGAGGGCTCCAACAAGTAGGAAAAGACTCTCTAACTTGTTTGGCTTTTGGTTTTAGGGCTTTTGGGATGGAGGGGAGGTGAGGGAGAAGGAAGGTGAAAAGCCAAAGTGAGAAGAAATTTAAAAAAGAAGTGAGAAGCAGGTTCATATGAGGGACTGGAAGAGTGTGGTGCACCAAGGGTGAAGACAGAGAAGATCATACACCTAGTGTGGTGTACAAGATGGAGAGGTGATTTGTACTTACAGGGGAGAAGAAGGAAATTCTTTCCTAGTGGGGTTGGGAAAACAACACCTGATGTGGTGCATTTAATGCTTGGCAGTCTCAGTCTCCAGGTGGGGTTTTCAAAAGCGACTGTCTGAACAACTGGGGGTCTAAATCCCTCAGTAAATTTGGCCCTGTGTTTTTTCAGCTCATCTCAGACCTTATATATGAAACAATTCACAAGCTAGAAGTTACTTTACTGAATTATTCATAGGCAGATTGCATGTAATCAAAGTATTTCAGAAAAACTCTTTGTTCACATATCAAAAAGCCAGCAAATGTCAAGCTCTTCGGCATGGATCCCTCACTTGGTAAAGTGGTATTCTCCAAAAACAGACTTATGCATTGGCTGCTTTTGTATAATCTGCCACAGGGTGTCATTACATGTTAGGTCAAATTTTGGAAAAAGCAATGTACAACAAAGAGACTGACCCACAAGATAAAATTTACTGTAAAGTCTGTAAATCAGGTCACTTCATCTTCTAACCTCCCATGAGTGGTGGCCCCCCAGCACATGTGCTGCATGAAACTGCTGTTGCTCTTCCTTCAGCTACCAATGCCCTGCTGCTTCCAACCCCCAAACAGAAGTACACCATATTTCAGGTGATAGAACCTTTACTCGTTAACTACAGTGGAGGGAACGTCCTTCAGAACTGTTTGCGTTTGCTCTGTAGATAACTTGATCTTTTAGGCACTCAGTTTTATCAGCCAACATTTAACTGTAGAGTGGTGATACGTTGCTGAGAATTGAAATGGAAGGTCAAAATGTAAAAACCTCAAGCCAACAGAGTAATATGCAAATTGCTAGACCAATATCTGATAATTCTCCCCTTGTATGAGGGACTGAAAAGAGTGGTGCACCAAAGATGAAGACGCTGTCCTGCATACAAATATGCACACAGACATATATGGGGTAGCCATAGGTGTAAAATGCTGACTTAACACTAGTTCAGGCAGCTTATTGCACCAGCTCAGAGAGTTCTTTTTCTTAGTTTTGACTGATTTCCCAGACAGTTACATATATAACCTTGGCTTCCTATCATTTCCTTGACACATGCACATATAAACCTGAAAGATTTTAAGTTGTATGTAAAGTTTCATTTTCATTCTATACAGCCAGATTAGGAGTTTTATTCAGTGTCACCTTGCAGAATAGCTTTGGGAAATATGGAACCTTTTAATTTTTTAATTCAGTAAGAAAATCTCTCATTTAAATAATTCATTCTTGTTACTCTTGCAGATTCTTGTTGCTGTTAAAATGTGAAATATGCAAAGTAGCAAGTAGATCTGCATAGCGTAAACTATTTCCCCCACTTTTAAATTAGATTCTTTGGAAACAGTATTTTTGGCATGCAGTGCGGATTTCTTTTAAACCTATACAAAATACATCTGGAAGATAATGCCTACGAAAATGCCTTTTGAAAAAGTAGACTATATAAATCAATTGTTTAGGACCTCTAAAGTAGAGCAATAAAATCTATAAAATTAGTGTAAAAAGATGAAATGCAATTAACATAGTCATGGATGTTTACACAAAAATAGCAGCCAAGCATTTGCAAGAGGAGAAAGAATGTAATTAATTTATAATGAATTAAGGCAAATAAATCAAAGGCTCCTTGCTCAATTTATTGAGTTTTACTCAACACCAAGTCTTCCTCTGGACCAGTTTGATTTTTCTGCAGTCTTTGTCCAGAGCCACGTGACTGGAGCAAAACTATGAATTGCTTTAAGCACTCCCAGATGCTGGGGTTGTCCGTCTTGGATCATAATATTTCCAATTCTTGTGGAAAAAGAAAGCATATATTCTCATTATACCGGGCCTTCAACTGAGTAATCTCCTGATTGAGAGACTTGAGTTTAAAAACCAGAGCAACAATTATGATCAACTGGTCTGATTTCTGTTGCTTGATGAAATAAAAATTGACTCTGTTGTTGCTGCTGCTATTATTTTGTCTCCACTATATTTTCCTTCCCTGCCTCTTGCTGCAGCGACTTTAGCTGTTTCAGTGGGGCTGTGTGTGCGCTGCTGATTGAGCTAAGCCAGACTTCAACATCACACCTTGTAAAGACAGCCTCTATTGCCCTTATGGGAGGCTCTTTCAAAAGATGTCACCTTTTTTTCCCTTTCTTTTTATCTCAAATTAACACAAGCAGGCTCAACCATATGCCATTTACATTTCAGAGAACAGTACACTGTGTCTTTTGAAGATCTGCTTAAAGTGTTGTTGCCTTTTCATATTAAACAGCACAAAGCCAAAAGGCTGTATGTTTGTAATGTTATGAAAAATGTTTGTTAATTCACTGTAAAAGAAAGATCATATTGCCTTCTCCCCAGCCTTGCCTTTTTATTTCACAACCACATTTATCCATGGACAGAGGACTGTCGCAAGGGCTGTGTATGACAGTCTGTGCTTACACCCTCAGATGAGTTACAGACCTCTTGCATTTGTAGAGTCTTACGTTGGCCGAAGGATGGGAGATGACAGATATGCACCTGGGTAGGAAATCTCACCCTGAATTGCATAACGGAAACCTCCAAATACATACGGAGGTCATTTGGTATGTAAATCCCTCTTTCCTTTAGGACAGATAACCAGAGTAGGGTGGCAGGACAAGGCTATTGCTCCAAAATCTGCACATTGCACCAGCTGCATCTCCACTCTTCTGGACCTCAGCCTAGGTTCCTTGTGCCAAGCACAGCGTGATGAAGAATTATTCCTCCTGCAATCATCTGTGTCTGATCCCAGGTCAGGAAAAAACTACAGCACTCTGCTGCAAATGTATGAATTGCAAGTGCTGTGGAAGGAATTATGATACGGGGTCCAAAGTGTGATTCTCCCACTGAATTCAGAGAATTGATTGGCTTGTTGGTCTCTGCAAGGGGTGAATTTCACCCCAGGAGGATATTTTAACCATTACTTTAATTGTTACTCACTTGAGCGTTACGCCATCAGCATCCATATAGCTATGGATCATAGCAGTTAAAGGATAAACTGCACCTTTTATCCTCATTCAAGCTCCCCTTCCAAATGACAGCCTCATGCCTCTAACTTCTGAAGATGGAAAGCTAAAATTTTCCCACTCTTCATTACTGCATGTAGTACTCACACAAGTGCCCAAAATGTCTCTGTCTTCACAAATGTAGTATGTTTGTTCAAGCCGGGAGAGGTAGGTGCAAAACTGAACACCAATGTTTTGAAAATTCTCCTTTTAACCAGAAACATAAATATTAGATGGAAATAAATCATGATTAGACCAAGCCCTCAGCCAAAACCAAAGGAGAAAGTTTGTTGTAATGATGAGATACTATTTTAGAAAAACAGGGATGTCAAAAGTTTGTTGTTTTTTTTTAAATTCCTGATGCCTTAAATCTAAGCTTCAGACATGTGGAAATGGCTTCATTTTTAGCCTTTAGACTTACCCCAGACATGATCCCCCACAAGGACAAGTGACTGTGTATTGTATATGTATACAATGGACTAACTGTTAGACTAATGGGGGGCTGCAGGAGGTTTCTGGGGCCCCTTCATTAAACTAATGACAAACATTCATCTCTCATTACAGAGGATACATTCTCTCCTATATCCCTTTTGCAACTCACTGTATTTTCTCTTTTTAAAAAGGCTTTTCAGTTGTGTTCTTTGAATTCTTAAAAGAATATAAGATGAGTAAAAGAATCTTATTACCTATTAATTACCAATTGAATTTACTAATACTAATAGGCAGCTGAGGTTCTTGTAACTGCAACTTATATTATATCTGAGACATTTCAACTTCTCTGAGCTTGTGGACATGGAAGTCTAATGCATTTTCCATGTGTTTTTCCTGCTATCCTGGTTTCGGCTGGGATAGAGTTAATTTCTTTCTAGTAGCTGATATAGTTTTATGTTTTGGATTTAGTATGAGAATAATGTTGATAGCACACTGATGTTTTCGGTTGTTGCTAAGTCATGTTTAGACTAAGTCAAGGATTTTTCAGCTTCTCATGCCCAGCCAGCAAGAAGGCTGGAGGGGCACAAGAACTTGGGAGGGGATGCAGCCAGGACAGCTGACACAAACTGGCCAAAGGGATATTCCATACCATGTGGCGTTATGCCCAGTATATAAACTGGAGGGAGTTGGCTGAGGTAGGGGGTGTGGTGGATCGCTGCTCAGGAACTAACTGGGTATCAGTCAGTGAGTGGTGAACAATTGCATTGTGCATCACTTGTTTTGTATATTCCAATCCTTTTATTATTATTATTATTGTCATTTTATTATTATTATCATTATTATGCTCTTCCTTTCTGTCCTATTAAACTGTCTTTATCTCAGCCCATGACTTTTACTTTTTTTTTCCCGAGTCTCTTCCCCCATCCCACTGGGCGGGGAGGAAGTGAGTGAGTGGCTGCGTGGTGCTTGGTTGCTGGCTGGGGTTAAACCACAACAGATGCATAAGAACTACAAGCCCAGATATTTCCTATAGTGTTGAAATGGCAAACAGTAAGTTTTATTATTTATATATCACTTTTTTTATATAAAAAGCAAGAATACTGAGGATTCAGTGCATGAGTTTAGTGTGCCATCTACAGCACGAGTCAATTAAATAAGAGACTTGGTCTGGTGGTCTCTATGCTCTTTAAAGGTAATTTCTGTAATATTTCCATCTTATAATCTCCCTGCTCCTATATTTTTTACCTTCTGAAGCCTGGTTTTATTGCCCTGCATACTGAATGTCAGGGTTCTTGTTGCCCTTGGTTGTAAGGAAGCAACTTACCTTCCTCTTCTAAGAGCCACACCTGTCTCCTGATGATATACAGAAAGCCAAAATCTTGAGTGGCACAATTACTTAATTAATCAATCTTCTCATGTAAGTTTCTTTCCAGCCTCTGCAAAAATGAGCTACCAAATGCCCACATAGTATGAGCCTCCAGGTCTTTGCTTTATTTCTAAATATTTGAAAGGATAACCCCTTCCTACAAGTGTATAGATAAGTGAATCCTGGCTTATGAGCTTTATAGGCTGCTTTCCTAAGTCTTTCCCTTTCCTCAGGGAACACATCTGCTGTTGGGGCAGAGCCACAACTCACCTAAAGACAGTCCCCCATATTTCCTGAATCTCAACCAGACAGATGATCCTTCCACTGGGTTTTGTTTGATAAACAACAGGTGACAAAATGAAAATCCAGTCATTCCTCCTTACTACCTGCAACCCCTAGGATGCCTCTACTTCTCATCCCCTGGCTCTGCTTTAAAGGTCCTATAACTAAGCAACCAAAACTAGGAGGGGGTGATGGTGGTCATTTTACAGGAGCTTTATGGCTGGGAAAACTCTGAGAAGCAAACAAATCAATATAATTTCAGAGGAGTTTGGATAATAGTGCTTAATGGTAGGACTTATTAATGGGGAATAGTGAAGGCACATGAGTACCCCACGTGCTGTTTTTCTGCATAGCTCAAGACTTCTGTAAATTAAAGCAGGGCTGGAAGATCCCAAAGAAGTTTGGCAGAGAGACTGTGAAACATTTTATAACATTTACATCATTGTCTTATGTTTTTCAAGGGAAATTACTCATAGTGTGATTTCTACTGTGAGTAGAAATCTACTCCCTCCTGCAACACTGCACGCTAACTTGCAGAGAGGCAAGGATTAGCTGATGATAGCAAGGTGAGAATTCCCAAAGTTTGTCCAGTGTCTCCTAATTTAAACTCTAACTGTCCTTTACTAAGTGAATATGAAAACATAGTAATGCATTGTGGACGTCTGCGGTGAGAAGCTGAGATGGAACGCTGAACATACTGTGTACAGCTCAGTTCTTTGCTTCAGAGAGACTGCCAGATGTTTGCACTTTGAGCGTGCTTGGTAACATAGTCTCCAAAAGGAATAATCACATACCTGCTTTGGCAGTGCGTCCAGCTAGAAGGAATTGTTAAAGGAGTTGCTTCATGGACAGCAATGCTTCAAAGAAAAGTTTCTGAGGAAGTTAAGATGCAAAAAATATCAGAAGTCTTGAAGTTTGCAGAGCACATCTGTAACAACAACAGAATGGGACAAGCTGTATTCCTGCGAGCAGATACAGTTCTAGCTGAATGAAAGCAAACTATAGGAAGGAGATGCTAAACAGGAAAAGAATGCAAAAAAACCCCTACAGGAGGGAAGTTTCCAAATTCAGAGTAAAAAAATAAATTTCCATTGCCACTATTTTCCAACAGTCTACATTTTGGTAAATGTGAAATACACATGTCACTTTATCTTTTAAAGAAGACATTGCCTATCAAATAAACCTAAGCTGCCACTGCAGAGTTCAGTTTTAGGCTGTGACTGCTGTGTGATGTTCCTTTTGCATTTAAAAATGGTAGTACTAGACTTGTCAGGAATGAAGGAGTGGATCTTATACTGAAAGCAAGTGGTACATTAAGAGGTAAGGTAAAGCCTATAGGAATTCTGTTGTGTTTTCTTTATGTTATGCTCTAGAAAGTGAAAAGAAACTGCCGTCATTGAAACTGTCAAGTCCTGTTGGGATTTGGCTGACTGGGAAACGAAGAATGCAAATAACTGAGAATAGGAGAGTGTTTTAAGAAGTTGCAAAAGCATCATGTTCAGAATATGTGCAATTTTTGCAAAAGCCAGACACAGACAATCTGACACTGTCCCCAAACACGAGTCCTCTGGCTGGCAGGGTGGTAAATTTGCTGCAAAGGCAGCTGTAGAGTATGCTTTGATTAAAAAAAGGGCCACATACGGAGACCACCTTGCTGTGCCTTAGTGCTGCTTTTTAATTTTCACTTGAAACCACTCTTTAAAATAATTTTAACTTTGTATTTGTTATTATGTGGACTTTCCAAGCATGTAATTATTACGTTCTGTATTACAGTGGTAGAATCTGCAGCAGTCCCTCATGCTGACACTTTAATCACTAGTACTTACTATTGCAAAACTTCTCATGGGCAGAAATGATTTGTAAAATCAAATCTTACATCATTTACGAGGTTTGACGTATTACATAGTTAACTAATTTACTATACACTATAGGTCATTGATTTTTCCATGGGAAAAAAAAAGAAGTTAGACTGAAACTTGCATCTATTATTTTCTTCCAAGGGATCATTCCGCCTGCTATAAATGTTCCTTTTTTTAATCCATTGTCATTTCTGTGAGAGAAATTTTATTACTTAGATAAATGTGTCACTGTCTTGCAGTCTGGTTATCAAGATATTTCTCTTTTCAGAAGTGCAGTTTTTGTTTCTGAATGTGGTTGAAGTAGTTAGGCCCCAAAACCTATCTGACAAAAGGATGCTTTATATCTTCTCATTTCAGCCTTTCCGTAAAAATCAATATTCTCTTTCCATATGAATTATAACTAGCTTACTGAATAACCTACCTTACATAACAAGTTTTTCTTACTTCTTACTATTATTAGTAATAGAAGCAAAAAGGGAAGAGAAAAAGACAATAGTGTTTTATGTCATCTATTCATTGTATAATATTAATATAGCTGAATGACTGGATGGATTTTTCAACTCAAGTTGCAGAATTAGTGTGTTGGAAGCAAACAGTTTTATACATGATGGACATCTAAATATTATGCATTGCATTTTAATTCACTCTACACTACAAAAAGGTAGCTTGGTTATCCCCTTTTAGTTTATCAGTTCTCCCTTTCAGATAATGCATAGTTAGTTGGATATAATCTAGCTGACTAAAGATGTATCAGCTTACAGGAGTACAATTCCTTTGGTGTTTTGATGTTACAGCTATACCTACCATGTAAAAGGTTTCTGAACATGGAAGAATGAATACATTAATAGGTGATAAGCAAAACTTTTCTTGTACATCACTCAGGGATGCAGTTTAAACTGTAAAACATAGCTTTGACGTGGGGCCTTTCCCGTGGGGGTCAGAAGTGATTTAGAAACACTAAATGTTCTTTTAAGAGTTTAGAACACCTAGGTTCTTGCTTACAGAACAGGCAGGCTGCTCTTGACAAGGTTTCAGATGCCCGTTTCCTTAATTCAAAGCTGCGTGCAGAACTTCTTCCTCAGCGACCAGCCAGGTGCTGTGGTCGCTGCTGACTCTGCCCGAAGCCAGGTCCTCCCCGGCTTCCACAACAGGCTCCGGTTCCTTCCTCTCCCTCCTGCCCGCTCCTTCGGAGGAGCCTTGCTGTCCTCTGCAGCTTTCTGTGGGCACTGTCATTCTCTTCTCCCACCACACCTTATTTCTGGGCAATATGAGCTATGAACGCAAATGCAGTTATTGTCAGTTTGTCGTCTCGCAGATTCACTTCAGATCCGTCTCCTGTCCAAGCTAAAGTTGCAGCCTGTCTCCCTTGTACTTCATGGGGTTTTAGCTGTTAATACAGTAGAAAAAGAACTCAATCTTCATCTACATGTTCTTTTGCTGTTTTGTTCTTCATGCATTTAGCCATCCTGCCAGTCTCTCAGCCTTGACACCTGGGTGTTACCTCCATGTTGCACCTCTCCCCCGTTCTACAAACCAGGCTATATCTAAACATTACCAATTGACTGTAACCTACTCTGCCTACCCATTCATTCAGCTTAAATTGCTCCAGGCCCTTATTTTGCATCTCAGTTTTGGTAATATTTATTTCTCTGTCCTTCTCTAATCACAGCTTAAGCAGAACATGGGAGAAGGCTTTAACTATGGAGTTAAGTCCATTTTCATCCCTTTGGAAATATAGAATCATAGAATGAATCATAGAATGGTTTGGGTTGGAAGGGACCTTAAAGTTCTTCTGGTTCCAACCCCCCTGCCATGGGCAGGGACACCTCCCACTAGACCGGGTTGCTCAAAGCCCCATCCAGCCTGGCCTTGAACACTTCCAGGGATGGGGCATCCACAGCCTCTCTGGGCAGCCTGTTCCACCACCTCACCACTCTCACAATGAAGAAATGCTTCCTCACATCTAATCTAAATCTACCCTCTTTCAGTTTAAAGCCATCACCCCTTGTCCTATCACTACACACCCTTGTAAAAAGTCCCTCCCCATCTTTCCTGCAGGCCCCCTTTAGGTACTGGAAGGCTGCTGTAAGGTGTCCCCGGAGCCTTCTCTTCTCCAGTCTGAACAACCCCAACTCTCTCAGCCTGTCTTCATAGGAGAGGTGCTCCAGCCCTCTGATCATCCTCGTGGCCCTCCTCTGGACTTGCTCCAACAGGTCCATGTCCTTCTTATGCTGGGGGCCCCAAAGCTGAACACAGTACTGCAGGCGAGGTCTCACGAGAGCGGAGTAGAGGGGCAGAATCCCCTCCCTTGACCTGCTGGTTATGCTTCTTTTGATGCAGCCCAGGATACTTTTGGCTTTTTGGGCTGCGAGCGCACATTGCTGGCTCACATTCAGTTTTTCATCCACTAATACTCCCAAGTCCTTCTCCGCAGGGCCGCTCTCAATCGACTCATGGCCCAGCCTGTATTTGTGCTTGGGATTGCCCCGACCTATGTGCAGGACCTTGCACTTGGCCTTGTTGAACTTCATGAGGTTCACACGGGCCCACCTCTCAAGCCTGTCAAAGTCCCTCTGGATGGCGTCCCTTCCCTCCAGCGTGTCAACCACACCACACAGCTTGGTGTCATCGGCACCAAGCTAATGGGAGACAAGAAAAGAAAGAGCTTTTGGAAAGAAGACCAGAAATGAAATCTGTTGAAACAAAATACTAATTTTTAGGCTTTTACTTTAGGTCATACAGCCAGCAGGACTCTGCCCCAAGAGATTTCCCTTAGGGTGGGCCAGAGCTCCATGTGAAGCCCCAGGGTCCCATCAGTGCTCAGCAGTCCTAATGAAATGCTCAGGTGGAGTACAGCGTGCTCATCTCACAAGCTTCATGGCCCAGTTACTAGTTTTAACCCTGGTCAGAGCTCTTGTGCATAATGCTGTTGATCTTTCCTGGTCACACCTTCCAAGCATAGCATTTGGGAGATGTATGCCTTTCTGTGGCCAAGATCTGAGTTGGTACTTTTTAATGTGTCCTTTGCCCTCACTGTGGATTTTCTGATCCTACTGAAGCCTCAAATTTAAAACCCTGGAGAGTATAGCAGTGTGAGGAGGTGACTGTATCAGACGATATATATTAATAAACAACTTGAACAGCAAAAGGCGTAAGTGAAAACCAGCAACAATAACAAAAGTAAAAAGGGTGCCTATCTGTGCGCTTACTAAGGAACAGACATTTCAAGGGACAGAAGCAAGCTGTGGCTATGATATGGACTAAGATAGAGAGTTTAAGATAATTTAAGAGTTTTGGTCTTAATCTAAGATGATCAGAAATGAGAAGGAGTCATAGAATCAAAGAGGACAATCAAGGACACTGAAATTAAAAAGGGGACAGTATGGCAGAGGAGACAATGTGCTGAATGATGAATTGAAAGTCACCCGTGGTTAACAGAAGATATTCCAAATGTAAATGACTGAGTCAGCTGGACCAGGCAGCCTGCAATAAGCATAGGAGGACCTGAAAGAGAAAAGAGTGCAGACTAGAGGTATATAAGTAGATTGGAAGAAAATAAAGCTGCTGTTCTCTGTATTGTGCATTTTCACATTATTTTCTACACTTAGGAGGTATTCAAGTTTTGCCAGGGAGCACTACACTTCTCAGCTCCATAATTATGAACCAGCAAAGTCTAACGGCATTGCAGTTGTGATTCAGCAAGGCTCATGCCTGAGTGTGCTCAGGTATCAAAACTAAATGGATTCCAAAAAACATGTGTACACATTTTGCTGAATAGATATTCATCTCATTACTTTAAAAATTTCTCTCCTGTAGACTTTAACATGAAAGGCCAAGAGACTTTAATTACAGAGGTAGGAAAAGTTTTCACCCCTTTGAATAAGCTTGAAGGTGGTGTGGACTGACTCCAGGAACAATCCCAGCCAATTATGGAATCCGAAGGACGTAACAGAAAAAGGCTGTGCTGTAGTTGTGGTTTCTGCCATTACCTTCAGTGAAAAAAACCCCTATATGCAATGGGTACAGCTATATATCATTCACTTTTTGCTTCTGCGGCCAAGATCATAAACATGAAAAACACTTTCCAGAAAGGAAGGCATGTTTTTGCTTATGTAAAACACATCTCTTTCCAAGTTACTGTGGTGAAGATGGAGCATCAAGAGATTTTTTTTCCCCCCTCAAAGGTAAAGAAATTTTCTAGGACTATGTAGAAGGTGAGAAGGGGTAGAAATTATGGATCCAGACAACATTTGGCTAAACCATTGCTCAGGAGCCTTACAGCATGAGGTTCCCTATATTATTTGTGACCTCAGGCGAGAACAGCATTAGCAAACAAAAAAAGGATTTTCTTTTTTTTTTTTTTTTTACAAGTGTAATACTACATAGTAGCTAAAGAGAGCTGTGTTTTGTTTTGTTTTATGAGTAGTATAATGATGGAAGTAGGTCCAAAAGGGACCTTGGTAGGTCATTTAGCACATCTACCTCTCCCAGGGTAGAACTGGCTATGCCGGCTATGCCTAGACTGCCTCAACAGATGTTTGTACTTAAACATCTGAAGAGATGTTCTTAAAACCTCTGACAACAAAGAGCCTACCACCTCACCAGACACACAGTTCCAGTCCTTTGCTATTCTGACTGGTGATGTCTCACCTACATCTCACTTGATGCAGTTTAAGATCATTACTTTTTGTCCTATTCACAGAGATCACGGAAAAGTTTGGGGATTTGTTTTTGGGTTTTGTTTGTTTGTTTGTTTTTTCCCCCTGGTGGCCTGCAGCATTTCTGAGGATTGTTATTACCATACTTATAAGTCACCTTTTCTCCAAGCTAAACAAACCAAATTCCTGTGAGTTCTGTCACTGGTCACATATTTCCTCAAGCTCTGCTCACTGCTGTTGCTGTCCATGACTCTTCAGTTGTTTAATACCCTTTTTATACGTACCCTATTTATATGCAGTGCTGAAAAGCAGAGGCAGTGCTATGGTTTGATGATCTCTCACCAAGGCAGGCAGTTCTACCTTTCGCCATTTAAGTCTGCTCTCTGGAACCCAAACTTCTCATTTTCACAGACAATGGGAATAGCAAAGTGATGAAGCGAGAGTCCTAATTAAGAGAATTATCTTTGAAAGTTGGACACCAACCAATAATCTTCCAACTAGCATTTTTCCTGAAACGTAACAGAAGAAGTCTAAATTCTTTTCTCTTAGAGATACAGGGGTGTTAATCATAGTTCTGACTTCTTAGGGAACCTTTCTTATTCCCCACAACAAATGACAGACTATGCAAACCTTTAACTTAAGCTGTTCTTTAACTAAGCTGTTATTTTCTAAGAAAGTTAGTTAATTAGAAAATGGGAGGGGGATGTTACTTTCTGCAACATCTGAGTGATTTAGGAGCTTAATTATCTATGAAAGGTTATTAGATTAGTTTTTTGAAATCTGCTTTTGAAAATGTGGCCCAGACCTAAATGACAATGCAAACACTGAAATAAAATGTTTATTTTGAATGTATGTTTACATTATGTTTAATGTATGTTTACATATTTTTATGTATGTTTACCTCCTAATCCTTCTTTGTACGTCCTGCTCCAGTCTCAATTTGTTTTGTTTTTATTCACTGATTAATTTTTTTGAGAGACAGATATTCCCTAGATGTATTTTATTCCTCTTGACCATTAAAGCCATATTAAATGTACATATTTTTAGAAAGTTGCAAGTCATCTCTGTTCCACTTTTTCCAAGCCAATAGCATCCTATGCCTCAAGCAAACAGCCCTTACATAAGCTGGGAAGCAAAATGCCTTGGGCAGTCTGTTTTCTCTCATTACAGTCTACCTCTGCAAGGACAGAAATTGTAGCTCCTGGCCTCTGCTGAGATTCATTGAGCACACCCCTACTGCTAAATTAAAACAAAACGGCCATGCAGCAAGCGTTAGCACCACAGCTCGGATGAGGTATATTGCTCTGTTGCTAGCGAGTTCCCTGTTGTGGGCTAGACCTGATAACCTTCTCCAGGAGGTCAGCGAGTACAGTTCTGGAAATATTTCACTCCATGAATTGTTTCCAAAGGGCCGTATGGGCATGGCTGCCCTAAGTTTGGCTTTCTTCACCGAGCACAGGTTTCTGACATTATTCTAGCAGGCTTCATACTGCAAAACGTTTCCGACACGACACCACAGCACGTGACAATACCCGCCGTTTCATGCTGTAAAACCATCAACACTGTGGGCTGTAATGCAGCCCAGATTGCTTCAGATGCTGTGAAATGGAAAAAAAAGCCCAAATCCAGAGCTCCTGAACACCCAACTGTCACCGCCTAGGGCCTCGGTGCAGCAGATGAGGCCCCAGGGAGGTGCAGGGCTGAGCACCGTGCAGGACTCACGGGCACTTTCTGCTCAGGGGAGCCAGGCACCGGGACGACGGATGGGACGCATCCTGCACCACTCGGCCATGTATTGCTTTCTGCCGTGGTTTATTTAGCAGGACAGACCTACCCAACGAGGCTTGCTCAGAAGCAGCTAAGAAGAGCTATTTAATTGTTCATACAATTTCACACACATAATCCTCTCGGTACTTCTTAGGGGAACAGTATTCACAGTTTGTGGGTGTAGTTTAAACTGCATTGTAACATATATCCATTCTCTTTCGACTGACAATAACTTCCTCAGAACTCTCATGTGCCGGATAGACATGCAAAGAGGTTTTGTTTCCACTGACAATTTCTATCAGCCTGTTCAGCGCACAGAGAAAACGGAACACGAGGACTCGGCTCCCTCTCACCCACGGGTGAGCATCCTACCCAGGGACCTACTGAGCAGGGGCAGACAGCCCCACGCTGGCCCTGATTAAAGATGCTCCACTTTGCATAAGACTTGAAGGTCCCTGGGCCCAGGAGTGGAGAAGAGCAGCCCCTGAAGGAGGGAGCTTTGCAGAAGAGTGGCAGATCCAAGTTTAAATAGTTTGAGGCAAGAGGAAGACTCAACACTCATCTCCTACACCCTGCACGGAAGGGCCATGCTCCCCTTTAAATCAAGTGTTGCAGTGTTAAGACCACTACATCCTTTTGTAAATTTAACTACAAATGAGAAATTGTTTGGCAGTAGATTTAGGGACAGGGAAACAGATTTTAAACTGGGAAACCCTCTGGCAAATGATTAGGTTGTAACCATGCCTTATTACAGGTAAACATACAGAATTGTGAATTGCATCAAGAGTAGAAAGATGCAAAATACATTTATTACTGCAGGGAAATAAACTGCTCAGCTAGGTGACTGGTCCCCAAATTACACATTTTCTTTTGTTATGTAATGTAAACCACTTTCTATTCTACCAGAAACATAGACTTTTGCTGACAAAACTTTTCAAGTTTTCAAGTCCCTCACAAGCACCTTTAATTAATACCTGAGCAGACCAAGCAGGAGCATGCCTGTAAGGCCTGTGCAAACACATCCTGCTACTTAATTCTGTTAAGATGTAAACAAAAGCCATACCCCTCGGGATATAAGAGTATAAGAAACAGCAATAAATATTTCACAGAGATGGAAATAAACAAGCAGGAGGAGTTGAGAGATGATAGCTGGCGTTAGCTTGCTGCGTGCTATGTCAATGAATACCAACCTGAACTTAAGTATGACAGGGAGAAAGCAAGAAGGTGGAAGGATGAAGGGCATGTTCAATTGAATTCTCGTGCTTCTGAAATTTCTTGTGCTGCATTCACACAAGACTTTATGTCGTTATTAAATCTGTTATCAAGCTGGTGCTCTGAAGTTTCACATCCCATTTAAAATAAAATTATGTTCCTCAGTCATGGCTGTGAAGAAATCCTTGAAGACATGAGTCAAACAGAACTGATGCAGTCTTATCTTCAAGAGACCAAAGACAATCAAAAGAATAATTTTCAATTGGTATGACCTGTTCATCCCTGTACAGTAGTGACTCCGAAAATGACAGACTAAATGTTAACATTGTTAACTGTTATACTGCTGTTCATTTTAGTAGAAAGTTAGCTAATGCAGAAAACGTACTTAAAGACAAGGAATATGTTTATGTTCCACTTAGAGCACTGAATCAGCCTCATTGTACAATCACACTGATTGTACTTGGTATTTCTGAACAGAAATAAATCTCACAAAAATATGTTCATAAATTATTCTTTTCCGTATATTTGTGATGAGCTCAACAATTTTTCAAGGGCATCTAGAAAAAAAATTCTAGAGTCAGGAGCTGAAAATTGATTCACCTATCCCAAAATGAAAGGTGATTTTTTTTTAAAGGTTTATTATTACTTAGTCAGCACTCTTGTGTGAATCAGCTAGTCCTTGGGTTTCAATGTAGTCCATATCAGTCAAAATAGCTCCTAACCCATTGCTCCCCCACGGCTGGGCCTCTCCTTCCCAAGTTATGGTGGTATGCACAGAAGACAGGAAGCAGACTTTGCCCATGAAAACAGCAGACACCCCCCCCCCAAGTACTTCAGTCTTCACATCAGCAGTCTAGGCAGATGAGTGCAAGCATAGCAACTTGTTGTTATTGACCCAGAACTACAAACATAGAATGCTAGGTAAATGTTTAGGTTTTACATTAAAAAAACCATTGATGCAAGAGAGGACCAGATGGGAGATGAAGGACAGAGCGCCAAAGTGAAAAGTTTCCACCTGGAATTTTAGACCAGCAACAACAGTGCAAGTGGTCAAACCCAGTACCTGAAGACCCCGTAATGCAGCCAGAAGAGCTGTACTTAAGACCTTTACTTTTTAAGGTAGGAAAGCTTTAGATGGCTGGAACTTTTGTGGCCAGCAATCCCTCTTCCTTGACTGCCAGGCTCCTAATGCTTCATCCCACAGCAGAGTGGCAGCATCATATGGGGTTTTCTCCAGAGGGCATCCAGAACCTGGAGTTGGAGCCAGAACTTCTGAGCTAGCTCTGTTGTCCTCTCCAACTCAGAGATTTCAGTGCCAGCATTTACATCTATATTATTGTTTTCCAAACTTCTAAGACATTCTATCCTCCTGGAAATGTAAGGATGAAAAAAAAAACCCAAAGGCTGGGTGGAAATCACCACTCTTAGTTATGTAAAAACAGCATTAATCTCTCTTGAACTGCTGTGGAAGTCAGCAGCTCAGTTTTACTGTTTCACTCTGAAAATGGTACCTTTCAGCGCTGAGACAGAGGATGTGCTCCGTCCTGAGTGGGAAATGACATCTAGTGAGTTACTGGGAGAAACACAGTGCTTACACGTTTTTCTGATGCCTCCTGCCCAGCTACTGCTTGCGTCTGCAGTTTTTTAGCTGATGAGACTTGACACCACCACTTAAAAAGGCTGGCAATCTCCACCTGCTGAAGACAGATTTTCACTGTGTGATTTTGACCATCTGGATACAGCATCCTTACTTTATTTCTTTTTTTGAAATACCTCTTTTCATGAATTCCCAGGAAATTGTGTTTCACTCTTCTGCTTGATTCAAGCTGACAAAATCATCTGTTGTTTTCTTCTAACTAGTTAAGCTTTTTTCTTCAAATTCTTTTGGCTTTGGGACAGATCATTCATCCCAGATTTTACTGGGTCTCTCCTCAATAATCTATAACCTGCCTTTGAAATAAGTTTCCAACACTTTCTCTGCAGGCTACCTCCTTCCTACATAGTAAGTTTAATAAAAAAGAATGCAAAAGTGGTTTTTGTTTACTTAACCTAAGTTGTCACATACTTTCTGAACAGAATGCACAGTCCTATTGCTTACAATGCCAAAAGTAACTGTGAATGAGTTTGGCATTAGCACTTGAGCCTTAAAAAAACCACACTTTTATCACTAAAAACACCATGAGGAACATTATTTCTCTTGGCACTAAATGTTATTGTATGTACTGTGAGCGTCAGTGATGAAGAAAATGTAAAGACATACCAAGAAGCAGTAAGGCACGTGTGGGAGGTGGAGCTTAGATAAGTTGCCTAGGTCACTAATGGAAAATTATCCGAACTTAAAGTGCCAAACTACATGTAGGAATGTATATGTATAATATGCATGTAGTATATATGTATTCTATATTGGACTATGCCATCTCCTTTCTAATGAAAAAAATTGCTAATTACAAAAGTGCGCTAGACTCCTATGTCAGCTTTTTATTTGCACATGTCACTGATTTTTATATATTTTTTAAGGTCTGTCTCAAGTTTTAAATGGGGATGGAAAAACACTCAGCCACAACAAAACAGACAGATTCTTTTCAGAAAAGGATCTAAATATAAACCAGGCCAACAGGTAGTACTCACAGCAACTCTATTTGTCATCCTACTCCATAGATTTTCCTGCATTATTTTCCTTAAAGCTAACATGCTGCTAGTTGTCCTGAACTCTTACCTGCTTTTCCACTGGGACAAAAACAAAGCCAACAATCAAAATTTGTGTTGATTTTACTGAAGGTTTCCTGAACCTGGCTTTGAATCTGGCTTTACTCCTATACAGCGTACAAAACTCTGCAGCCTCAGTGGTATTAACCTCAATTTGATCCAGATGAAATATACTCTGCAGATGTTTTGCCTTTTCACCAGGGCATGTCTAATCAACAATATGTCTAGGTAGGTTCATTTTCAAATATTGGGCATGGTGACCCGGATTTGCATTGCAATAATGCTCCATAATTTCTCTTTATCTAGATACAGCAGTACTGGGGATGAAGGACCTCTTCTCAGGGGACCCGAATATGTAGTTTTCTCTGAGCTAGGAGTCTGTTTCTGCACTTCTCGTTTCACAGAATGTATAAAGCATTTACTCAGGTAAGGGGAAGAATGGACTGGCCTCCAGCAAATGCTGGATCACGTGGAAACACCAAGGGAATTCTTGCAGCATTTACAATGTAGAACTGGCGGTCAAGAAAGGTGAAGACAGACACTTGCAAACATCAGTCTGAAAATATCACAGTTAGTGTTTCGGTCTCTACATTTAGACTCAGGTGCTCAGGTACACCACATGATAAAGATCATGGATTAAATCTCTTGTTCAGTTTGCTATACTGTATGATATCTTGCATATGTTGTTAACTTGTAAATATGGTTCCTCAAGCTCTATTATATCCACCACACAACTATAAGCATTACAGAAACTGTGCATTAGATGTGCAAATCGAGTAAAGTGCAGACATTTCATAGCTGAGTTCTACCCTGTGAAATCTGGGCAACAGGTCACAACACCACCATTTAGTGTATATATATGTTGATCTATATATTAAAAAATTCACGAATTCCCAGCGGGCGCGAGTCTGGTATTGAGACGAAAAGTCACTATGATGATAGCAGACAGCTCAGTACTTTTAGAAGACTTGCAATCAATACCATAAAGACTGAATTCCTGTGCTTTTCCATATCCAAGTGCTGGATGGTGTCATTCCCTCCAGCTGCCCCACTAACACAGCACCACTCAGCTTTGGAGAGACCCTGGGCAAGAGTCCTGGGCAAAAAAGTTATCAGCACAACACAGGGACGTGGGACCGTGACACAGAGACAACCCAGCAGCTCAGGTCAGGATTCGGCCAGGAGCTGGTACACCCAGCACAGAGCCAGACCAGAGCCAAACAGCCTGCCCAGTGCTCTGGGATGGCACCTTTGCAGGGCTTCGCTCAGCTCTCCAGCTCTGGGGAGGCTCCTGCTGTGGTGCAGAGCATGGCATGACTCTCTGGAGCCTGTTGGGGTAGGATGCTGAGCACCCCAGCAGGAGAGCCTTCTGGGGGGGGCACAGCAGCACAGCACAGAGCAGCCTGAGCAGCTCTGCACCCCAACCATGGGTCCAGGCTAAGCACCAGGGTACGCGCTTGTAGGGCTCATCGCCCGCAGTTCAGTGCCAGCCACCCTCCTAGAAAAGCCTCCTGGATGCCTGCCTGTGCAAAATGCTCTTGCTATTATCCATGCTTTTTCATCACGCCAGTCTCTTCTACTCTGGGTGGGGTACAGGTAGCTGTGTATGGAAGTCACTTCGACATCGTACATGTAATGGTGCACAAACACAGCGTCTTGCATTCTTCTGTCAGGCCCTGGTGGAAGAAGAGGACCATGAAGTGTGCTAGAAAACACCTAATTATTCAAATGAGTACTGACTAGCTCCTAGATATTACAGGAGTCTGTCGTCCCTGGCGTTAAGCCCTTTGTTACTAACATGTGCACTTAAAACAACAAAAAACCCACCCCTACCCCAAAACCCCACCAAGCATAAGTCCTATGGTAAAGTTCAATAAACTCCAAGCCAAGACATGTACATTTCGTGTCTTGACACTAGAAGACTGTTGTGTGTCTTCTGTATTCTTATGAAAGGATTTTTTCACAATACAGAAAATTAATAAAATATTCTTTCATAGAAATAACTAAATGAAAGCTGTTGTGTGTTGGCTTAGTGTGTGTGTCCGTCCAAAATCTTCAGTGAGAGATATAGAAAATTCAGTAGGTCTGTTCCACATTCCATAAAAAGAACTGCTTGAAATGTCATAAGGTTCATGAAACATGATGATAAGTGACAGAGGAATGATCTTGTTGGTTGCCAGTAGAAGACTGCACTTTCTTGAAGTGGGAAAGAAACCTTTGATACTTTCAGATTTTTTTGACCAGATTAAATTCTGAACAAGTCTGCTAGAGTTGAAAGTGAGGGGAGAAGAGAGCATCATTTTTACACAGTTCTTTACTCAACATGCCCATATGGGGGAAAGGACTTTTTTTTTCTTAAAGAAAAAAAAGGAACAAGGAAACCTGCTTTCCTCTCTATTTTTAAAGAACTATCTTCTTAAAATATGTTAAATTGGTTCCCAGCATTGAGGCTGTTGAGCATGTCCTGAAGAGTGCTGGCAGGCAGGATGGGGTGCATGGTACTTTGGTGGGGATATCACTGGAGCAGCTGAAGTGCTGTCTATCCAGGTAGTTGGCAGCACATGTGAGGCTTGGCTGTTGGTGGGGCTAGCATCTGCGAGTGCTGGCAGAAGTTGAAGCTGGATGTAGCTCCATCCCCAGAGGACTGTACCCATCTCCAGAGAGCATTCTGGCTCTACCAGACTGATCCTTTCATACCCTAGACCAGGTCTTGTCAAGCAGCATATTCTGGTTTTAACCAGACCTTGATAGATGCTTTTGTGAAAAGGTAAATGTAGGCGGCACTGGAGGAGTGTATTTGCTGGAGAGCTTTGGAGATACAGTCAGTGTTGCAGAGGGGAACAGAGTGAGCATGCAGCACTGACACTTCTGCGTAGGAGACGGCTACAGTTCCCCCGGCTTTTCATTCCCTTCTTATGTTCCAGCCTCTTGTTTCAGCAAATGCAGTGGTTAAGCGTATCACTGAAAGGGCAATGCAAACAGCGCCTTTGCTATATTAGCCACAAAGCTGTCCCACCGAAAGTCAAGCTGTTGCAGGGCAGGATGAAGATTAGTCTCTCTAGTCCCTCTGTTCTTGCTGGGTTCCTGCAGGCGCCTGCTACCAGGCAGATATTACCCTCCAACAGCACTGTATGTAGGACGAGCAATTCCCACAGGTAGTTCATCATCATCTGTTTACAAGTGCTGTCACTTCTGTGCAGTGACATAGAGAAATGATGCTCTGGTAAATCTTCCTAAGACAAGGGATGGTAGAAATTACAGCCACCAATAGCTCAGGTTAGGCTGAAGTCAATGGTCTAGTGCTCCCTGGAGCTACAACAGTCATAAAAAAACCCCACAACAAGTAGCATAGTCTTCATCCATTTTGTGACATTCATTTTCCCCCCTCCTTCAAAAAAACCTTCCTCCGATTTCCACAGCACAGAAAGAATTAGTTGCTGGCAGTTGGTGGGAACTAAACCTCTTCTCCCCTTGTGCTGTTGGTGAGGGTAAATGAGAGGCTGGCCCCCCACACCTCACAGCCATGTGCTTTATCCTAATTAGAAGGCATGACCTTTTCTTTAGTGCTGTGAACTATCCTAGTCTCTCTTGCCTTCTGCCATAGCTGCCAAAATGATTTTTATTGTTGTAAGGACAACCCTGTTTACTGAGATTTAAGGGAACTGGAAACAATATATGTATATATGTATTCCTTAGACCCATGATAAAAGTTCTGTTGCCTCTTAGCCTCAAAATAAAAATGAAAAAACTCCCTACAGGTTCAGCATTGTGCAAAAAAGTGTGCTTACATCACCACAGACCATCATGAACTCTTACACCCTGAAGCTGTAGTGGTTGATAAATGATACCTTCCTTCCAAGGGGAGGAGGGAGGGAATGGTTTAATTTTTATAGCTTAAAGATGATAATGCATTTATTAGTCACACAGCAATTCTTTACATTGGCTTTGCCACTTAAAAACAATTTGTGATAACACTCCGATGGCCTATACCGGGCAGACTTTACCTCCTCCAATAAAAGACCTCACCCATTTAAAAGCATAACTGCACTGACATTGATTTAATAAATGAAACAGCTGCAACTTTTTTCCTCTTTAAAGTGGACTGCTTGAAAATAGATGGGCAGTTACTCAGCAAAAATAGTTTATCATTGTGCTAAGTGAGAGCACAGATCAAGCTCGTTCAGAGTAGGAACATTTATGCATGTTTGTAATGCAAAGAAAATCACCTTGTGTTGCAAAGCATTGAACCCCATTATTAGTATATGCAGAGTCGCACATATATAGATGAGAGAGAAAAACTGCCACTGAAGGGGAAAAGCAGATCTGGAAGACAGAAACTTAGTAGGAGAGAGCATAGACAAGAGGAAGAGGTCATTCAAAGAATTACACAAGTGAAATATAAACAAGTTACAAAGGGAGAGGAAAACATGCTAAGAGCTTTCCACCACTGCTTGGACAACCAGAAGGACTTAAATTACAGTGAATGATTAAAGCTGAATGACAATCCATTAGCTTAAGGAGTCAAAGGACAAGGTGGGAGGGAGACCTATAAAAATAAAGAAGGGAGAAAAAGGGAAGGAATGATCCTTCTGGAGACACGGGTTGAGGATGCACCCACAGGGAAGAGGGCCAGCAATCGGCCACCCCTTGCAGCACACCTCGCATCAAGCACATTAACACAGCTGCGGCCCACACGCTCCCTCGGCTCACCCTTTGCTTCCCGACAAAACACAATTTCATTTTTTCAAGGGCAAAATACAAAAGTTCCCCCAAGAAATACAACCGCGCACAGATAACCATTGCTCCTGCAGCCACAGCAGTTGGCGAACACCTGGGGAACATTTGGTTTGGGGAAGAAGATTTAGCATGACCCAGACCTGGCTGCTTTGGAATCACATCACATACCTGCCCCCCGATAGTGCTCACCCTGCCCCAAAGCAGAGACCCCCATTGCACAGCCCCTGCACTAGCTTAGACCGCAGGTTTCAATAGTGGTGCAGAGCTTACCTTAGCAAAACCAGCCCAGGGCTCCCTCCCTCCTTCTGACAGAACCTCCGAGGTCCCTGCAAGCAAGACCTAATTAACAATTATCAGATGAGCCACCCCCCTATTTTTTTCTTTTCCTCTCTCTCTCCTTGTGTGTTTGTTTTTTGTTTGTTTTTTTTCCTTGAATTGAGCCCAGCCTAGCTACAGGTGCAGGTACTCTTGTGCCCCTCTGCTTGGCTCCTGGGGCTTGCTTCAGCCTTCACCCTCACTACTCCACGCTCCTGCTTCTGCGTCCAGCACAGGCTTGGCATTCCCCACAAACGCTTTAGTGTCTCCCCAACCTCTCTGGTGTCAAAGCCCGGGTATTTCCTGCAGATAGGCCCGGCGGTTGGCGGTGTTGGGGCTCCCTCGATAGCACATCCTCCCCGCAGATGTGGGCTCAGCAGTTCCCCTGGGAGCTGCACCGCTCTGTGGGGTCCTTGCATTTTCCTGGTGCTCCAGAAAGCTACAGGGAATTTGTCTTCTGAGATGACTTGCAATTATAAGTTTATGAAACCACATTAAAAAGAAAAAAAATAAAGTCACTTAAACTACCCGTGCAGACCATTTCTTCCCTCCAGTAGGATTTTGTGGTTGATGTAACATAACTGCGCTGTCCCTCCCGAGAAGCGCATTGGAGAGAAAGCCAGAAATGTTGTAAGGAAGGTGGTACACCTTATTAATGGAAGAATAGTGACCGTTTCCACTGACTACATGATGAACACGCACCACCTCTCACCTCTGCGTTCGGGGTATTCAGCACAACCTCAGGTGATTTCTGGAATGTTTCAGCTGACCAGCGGATTGGATACGTTCAACTTATAAGTAAAAAAAGATGTTTTATAAGGCTGCCAGCCCCGCACACCCTCTCAGGGCTGTGAAAGACAAGCTGTGTTCTTCCTGGCACTGACGGCCTCATCCATAATCCCAGCCCAGCGAGATGCCTTGCAGGCACAGTTAAGGTGCAGCTGAAGTCTATGAGAGATGATTTGTGAGCCAGGTGCAGTTTAAGCACCGGCAGCTAGAAAAAACCCATCTTTTTTTATTTTTAAATGAGCAGATCTGAGGTTTGAGTGACTGAGAACCAATAAATATGGATGTGGGTTTTTTACAGAGTATCTTTTCAGAGTAGAGCTGGAGTTGGAGCTCTTAACCTCAGAAGCTGGGATGGAGCCATACCATATATGTTTATGAGACAGTACAGGAAGAAAGGTTGTCATGTTTTAGTTAGCTAAAAGAAGTTTAGTCTGAAATGTTAACTTTCTGCTAAAACCAAGCCTCAGCCCCCTCCCCTCCCTTTAGATTGTAAAGCAATTTCACACCATAAAAGTGAATTTTGAAAACACAGCTGCTTGCCCTAACTCCTTGGTCAGAGAAAAAGCGAGCAAAAAAAAAAAAAAAATCTGGAGGAATTTAAAAGTTATCTTTCTTCCTATTGAAAATTTCACTGGGTAATCTACCAGAGTCCCAACTGACCTCCAGAGGCAGTGTCTGATTGTGGCTGCCCATTTGTCCCCCTCACTCTCTGTGTTACCGCAGGCATCGTTTTCACAATCATCTCCTTTGGCTCACAGGGATTGCTGGTAATGCTGCTCTGGGAACTGCATGTTCCCAACAGCAGATCCATGAATGTCTTTTATCTGGACACAGATGTCTTCCTCCCCAGCTATTTACAGAATCCCAAGAAGTGTTAATCAGGAAGTTTCAAATAGTAAAATACTTCCAGCTAAAAGCAGCCTTGCCCTGAGGAGTAACTATTCCAACTTTGGGACCATCAACCTGCGAGCTCAGTGTTGGAGTGAGCACAAATAACCCGTTAGCACATTTAGATCATCTCTGTCATCCTCAAAACTCAGTGGTAGGGGATCTTTTAAAAAGAATACATCATCAAATTTTACCAAGATCTTGTGAGATAAAGATTATTAAAACTGAGAGATGATTCTTGTGGTAGCTTGTTACAATTCAACTGTTTGGGGCTATCAAGTTTATGGTTTTTCTGGAGGTCTTTCAAACTCCATAGGGTATGGGGTTCCATAATATCAGGTATCATATAATAAATTTCATATATTTCATTCTTATTTCTGTATGACTTTGTTAGAATTACAGTTTTACAGACTATTTGGTGCAGAACTCCTTCCAGCTTTTCTCTATTTTCTGAACCTGCCACGCAGGAGTAATCCAGCTGATGAGAGGAGTCAAAGGCAAGTTGTGTTATGGTTCCTCAGGTACAAATTCTTGCATCAGCTCAGCTTTGACAAGCTCTCTCCTGAAAGCTGAAGAGCACAGGACTCCAAGACACAAGTGTGTTGTTCAGACAGCAAGGAGCAAGATATCAATGCTACGGAACAAAGTTTGTTTGGCATCTGTCCTGACACTGGCAGTTTGAGCAATAATTTCCTCCCCAGATGCTGTGCAGTTTGAGAGAGTTTGGCTCAAGAGGTTAAAAAAATAATGGTCTGGCAGTAAACAGCTTTTTAGAAATATTAATTGGAGACTTAAACTTGTGCAATGCTTTGCCTACAGTAATATGAATCGCAGCAAGTAAAAGTATTGGGTACACAAGATATATCTTTAAATGATCTACCTGAAAGAGAGAGCCCTGCTGGACTTTGAAAACATTATCTTAGGACGTAACTTTTTCAGCTTCTTTCTCTTTATCCTGCTTGAATCAGCGGATAGCATGAGTCAAACACCCACAAACTTTGGGAAAACTTGAATCTGGGTCTAAATGTCAGGTTTTGGTTCTGTTCTACAGATCTGCAAATTTATTTGCCTACAAAGAAATCTCACAGCTAATAAATAAAAGAAAGAAATGCTTAACGATCCTCAGAGCAATAAACAGCAACCAGCTCCATTTCCTTCTTTCCAATCGAATTGAGTCACTATTTAAAAACTAGTTTCTTTAAAGTCAATCAGTAAGAGGCAGGCTTTTCCCCCGTGAAGATGAACTATTACTCAGCCTGATATTTAGCCTAACACTTGGCCCTAGCCGCTCTGCGTTTCAGAGGCGACAGTGGGGGCTGAAGCATTTTTCAGCTCCTTGAGGGGTCCAGACCACTGAAAAGGTCAAACAAACAAAGTTAAAATAACCATGAGACTTGCTGCCCAGCCAGCGCTCTGGGTCCAAGATCAGCGGTACTGCTGCTTGGTGACTAATGCAATTAAATCAGCTCTCGGTCCCATACTGCAGAAACAAACCTTATAGCATTGCGGACTGCTGCCAGATGGATTGCTCAGGCTTGGAAAGCTCCCTCATGTGCACATACTTAATCACGACAGGCCCTATTCGTGGAAAAACATGGCACCGACAGAGGGATTTTTAGCCACTTTCCTGTAGAAAACAACGGCGGGGAGCAGGCTTCAACGCGTAGGCTGCGGGTGGCGACCGTGGGCTTTGTGGGTCCCCAAATGCCCTTTATTTGTCGGGAACGGCAGTAAAGTGGAGCCTGGAGGACCGTGTGCCGGGAGGACTTGCTGGAGCACGGGCTAGCGAGCACTGCGGGGTGGCCACCGGCCGCGGGGGTTCTCTGCCAGGCTCTCCCTCGCCCAGCCGCGGCAGCCCCCGGCTTCTCCCAGAGACGGGTGCTGGAGGTCTGGCAGCGGCTGCTGCAGTTGTTTCTCTGGTTTGTGTGGTCGCTTCGACCTTGAAATATTAGTAATTGGAATAACAGTGAGAAAGTAGATGTCTGGAATTTGTCTGGACTAAACGGGATGGATGGTTTCGCAGCTTCCCGCTTTGCGAGGCATTAGTGGAGAGCTGGAAGGAAAGAACGGGAGGGCAAAGATAGTGTCTGAGCCACGTTTATGTCACCCCCTGCACAGCTGCTTAATTCACCAAAGTCTTCCTATGGTGACCCTTGCAATGAAAATACTTCTGCTTCCTTTCCTCCTCCTCAGGTACTCCTGGCTTTGTCACAAGCTTCATTATCACATGGAAGGAGAAAAGCAGCATCTGTTTAAGGCCATATATTAACACTAAGCTCCATAAATTGTATATGAAAATGGAGTGTCAGCCAGGAGAGATCATTCCTCAGCTGCTGCTGTTGGCATCAGTTGACGTTTGAGAAGTCCTGTGGAGTAACACAGTAGCAAGTTACTCCGTTTTTAATGGAAAGGCCCTTTCCTATTTCATTTGAATCCTCACAGGCTTCTGGGCAATTAAACTGGGGTTTGAGGTACTGCAGATTGTTCTTAGCCAAAGGAAAAGCGATCTCATATTTGACCACTGTGGCTAAATCCATGTTGTTACCGCTAGCCTGGACTACGGAAGAAATGAGATACAAGGAGGATGGCACAAGCAGCACCTTCCAGTCTACCAGTAAGTCTCCCAAACGCATTAGCACAGGAACAGTTGTGTTAGGTCAGACTAAGGGTTTATTCATCCTTGGTACCTTCCCTTCAGATGCATCCTAAACTATGTTTGTGGAACGAGTACGAGACCTTTTCCCCTGCACACTCTCCCAGCTGTCTGTGGTTTAAGTGTGTCCTGATGTGAAGCTTGCACTCACACCACAATCTTTTTAGCAGCCATAAATGAAGTTATATTCCACAATCTCTCCAATTCCTTAATTCTTGTGGCCTCTGAAGCAGCTTGCTGTAAGGAACACCACAATTTAACACCACGGTCATGAAGAATTATTTCCTCTTGCTGATTAAATATCAGTGGTTCACTGTGTTGTGAAGACCCGAGCAAACTGTTCTCCATTCACATTTTCCCTGGCCATCGTCATTTCACTGGCCTTCATCCTATCCTGCCTCAGTCTCTCCCTTCAGACCTCAGAGCTATTTAGTCTCTTTTCATATGAAAGCTGTGCCGCACTGAACATCCCCATCCTCATCCTATACCGCATATAATTCTAACACACCGCTTTCTGAGGTAGCAGTGACCTTAATGACATCCAGTAGGTAAGATACAGATAAACACGTAAACTCCACAGCTATTAAGTTAGGAAGGAAGTTATTCAATTAAATATTACTAACTCAGATAATTGCACGGAAAGAACAGAGTCCCCCCTGCTTCGCTGGGACCCACATTTGCCTTACCCCAAGCCCAGAAGTGTCCTCTTGGACTCTTCCGATTGCGCCAAGGCACTCCTAGACTTGCCCTAGCACAGAGCGAGGTTTGCCCAAAAAGCGTGCCACCCTAAAGAGGTGCCCCTCCAACGGCACCAGGGCTAGCCTGCTACAGAGGGGCTGTTATCAGGGGCAGGAGCTTCGGGTGGTTAGTTTTTAAGACAGTGGAGGCTAAAATAGGGTTAATGTTGTGAAGGGAAAGTACTGAGGGAGGGGGTAACGATAGTAGCAGGAAAGAAAGCGGGTAGGGTCATTGAAGCCCCTGGAAGAATTAGACAGGGCAGCGGACAGGGCAGTACTGTATTTGTGGATAAGGAAGGCTGAACACGCATATTTTGGGTAGGAAAAGTCTGTCTTTTTGTCCTCAAGACACAGCACTGAAGGCAAAGGATCCACAGAATAAATAAATAAATACACAAACGCATCTTTGGGTGACTATATAAAGCTATATGCTAGACCTCATTATGGCACCAGGGCCAGCAATAGGTTGGTTTATCATTTTGATCACTCAAGATGGGCAGAAGTAAGCGCCTTAGTTCAGGGCAGCCCATGGAAGTATATTGCAGAATATCACTATGTTTTGTTGTTGTAAAAAGAAAATAACAAAACTTAAAGGCAATAACATGTAAGCTTGGCTGTAGTCTCCAAATAAGATGATTATTAAAAGGTTTTGCAAAAAACAGTTCACAGACTTCTCATTCTCCCATTCCCTCTGCAAAAGGCTTCAGCTTCTACAAGACACAGCTGGCTATCCACGCTAATTGCTTCGCTATCTATACCACAGATGGAGGTACGAGCTGATTCAGGATGAGGCAACGGGAACAGGAACACTCATTTTCAGACAAGTATAAAGTAGCCACTGGCAGCAAGACACAAAATCAAGTCGGTGCTAATTTGCCGTTAAGTCTGGATTTCTAGATCCGAGGAGGACAGGGCAACGTTGAAGCAGACGCGGGACTTTCCCCCGTTCGGCATCTGCACGTCAAACCGGGGGGCTGGCTGGGCTCTGGCTGAGCCACGGCCACGGGTGGGCAGGGGGAGAGCTGCCCGCTGGGGCACAGCCTCACCTGGACGCCGGCTGGGAGGGGGTCGCGGTGGCACGGGCCGTGGGGCCAGCTAACACGTGGTATCGGCTCTCGTAGGGGCTACGAGGGGCAAATAAAAGGGCACGGCACAGAGCTCCGTGAAATGTGATTGAAGGACAGCGAATCGCAGAGCTTTTTTGCTTTTGATGCCACTCAGAAAATTTATTGGACAAAAGAAATGGGCTATTATTTCTGAAGTTTCTGTCTCTTGCACACCATCTCTCAGAGCTCTGCTTGGAAACTTCCCCAGCTCCCCACCCTATTTGGCTTTTTCTCTTTGTTTTCAAGAAATATAGTCTCGTCAAAATGGAAAAATATCCAACTGCTGCACAGAAAATTGAACCAATAGACTGATCTCCTGACTTGGAGCCTGGAGGATAACTGTACCAATAGCAAAGTGATTTTCTTTTCCTCCCAGTCATACATTGCTTAGCACTGAGATTTGCCTCTGTCTTAAGGGTTACCACAAAGTGGAATACGATCAAAGTCAGATGGTGTGGTAGATTTTCTTGAGAGAGAGACCGCATGCCCTGTGTGAGAGGCAGAGAATAAAACCCATATGCTTTGTTTTCAAGGAAAGGAGATCAGCAGAAAAGGACTTTCTCCTGAAAAGGAACCCCCCAAATTAACATGATAAACACTATTCTAAGTATTAGTGTCCAGCCCTGGGAGGGTGGACTTCCCTGGTTACGCTGCAGACTGATTTGCTTTCTCCCCTAAGAAAAATCATTCAACCATTTAAGAAAAAAATTTAAGAATGATATAATAACAACAACAACCACCCCTCAACTGTACTTACTTCTCTTTTGTCACCGAGCACTTGCTGCTTCATTGCTTTAGGATCATGGCTATTGACAAAGTCTGGGTCTCATCACTTCTCTGATTTTTGTAAAAATATAACAGTTAAGTGATGAGATTTTTTTTTATTTTTGCCCTGAAAACAGTCCAGCTTAAAGCAAGTCTTAATGCTGGCCACAGCCACTGCACACCACACAAATCTGTTCAGCAGATTTGCCATTAATACTGCAGGATCTGAACAGGACGTTCCCCAAAATGCCTTTCTCCTGCTGCACCAGCTGAGCCTCAGCAGCAATGAGTGAATAAGTTGTCTTGAGTGAAATACTCACAGCTGCGGTATTCAGCAGAGAGAAATAGGCTGGAACAAGCACCTCAACAGATGAACTAATGACAAGGTAAGCAAGGAGAGGCGATGAGGAGGAAAGAGGGAGTGAAAATACGGGACTGGCAGAGGACAGACATAAAGAAAGATGGAGAGGGGGTAGGGGTGCAGGTGGGCAGAAGAACTCAGAAGAGCTGTGGTGGTTCTTCTTGAAACACAGCCAACCTTTCAATAATCTTCATCTGTCTTTTTAAACAAAGTATCTGTTTTTTCGTATTTTCTGTGTTACAGGCATGACTCAAGCCAGCCTCAACTGACAGAGCCATGAAGCCATTCTTTCTGTTACTGTACACATCTGCCTCATTTCATATCTGCCCCAAACTTCCTCAGTAATGCAGTCCACAGTCCTATAGATTTATTTTTTAACTCTTCTTTTAAATCTGCCACCTGGACAGTCTCTTAATGCAGCGTCAGGCTCTGCAGCGATTGGGAGGAGTGTCCTGTAGGAAACATGTTCAGCCCATCAACGGCAGTTGTAGAGCACTTGGTAGGGTGAGCTGAGGCTGTACCACAAATTTTACTTCTTCTTCTTCTTCTTCTTCTTCCTATCTTCGAAGAACATTTGACCTTATGGTCTTTTTTTTTAAAAAATAATTGGAAGGCAGCAAGAGATTACTGTATGTTAATGGGCTTAAATGCACAGATGCATTACACAGGGAAAAGGAGACGGGCAGAGGGAGAAAGCTTTAGGTATTTCATTTTAATTTGCCTTTGGCATAAGTTCTGTTAGTAATAATTTTATCACTCAATAGTAATACTATTTAGCTATCCAGTAGCCATTCTTACAACTGTTAGACCACAACGGTCACACAAATTCAGAAGTCCAGGACTAAGAAAGCTTTAATCCTTAGCAACATTCTTTTCTGGCTGCTTATCTAGTAATTCCAGCTCTAAATGGACCATATATGCACATTTTGAAGAAACTTTTTAAAAAAAAATGTTTTAAGTGCCTCACTCTGAAAGTAGTATTTATGTGGTCTAACTTTGAAGATAGTGAAGACCAGAAGTGGTTTACCATAACAGAGAAACCATTTTATAGGCCATCACAGACTTGGGTTAATTCTGTAGAAGCAGGGAAAGTTAAAGCCAAAAATGCACAGGCAACATAGTTCCCTCACTACGCAAAATCTGTTTATTGGATTTTATTTCTTTACTCTCCAGTAGATGGCAATCCAGTACTTGGCCAACAAAACAATCATGTGAAGAGACTTCTCTGTATACAAGTCCGTGGGGGCTTTAGTTATATATTCAAAGTGCAACTTTGGACCGCGAACGTTATCCAAGTGAATCATTTGACTGGTGTTTTATTATATTGCTGGCCAGCATGAGGCAACGCCAGAACAAATAAGACTTGAGAAGTGTGTGTGGAAATGGCAGCGCCTTTCAGCAAAGGGGAAGATTTTAATGTCTTTAAAGGCTGCTGGTTGTTTTAGTGATGACAGTCCCTTACACTGATGTTTTTAGAAGACTTGGGAGGTAAAAATGTAAATTTTGGTGTCTACTCGTTTGGAATTTTGGAGTAGTGTAAATTCATGTCTTGTGTTTAAGAAAAAAATTGCACAGAACTCCCTGAATCCTCTCCCTTCTGTTTGACCTTCTCCCCAGACCGTGGCTGTGTGTCATACGAGGGTCCGTGCCTCTTCTGCTTCTTTACATTGCTCCAGGGCCATTTCTGGGATTGTCACTGTAAGATCAAACCCACAGAATACGTCAGATTTGCCATGGACGATAGCTGACATAGCTGATAGCGTAGTGGTTCGCCTCTCCCACGTGCCCAGGTCCCCAGAGCCTTCAGCAGAGTTTGGGGTGGGTGAGAGTGGTGGGATTTCCCTCCAGAGCAGGGAGCTGGGGGAGGTATGGATTTAGGGGCACCCGAAGGGAGGTCAGGGGGTTGGCACCAGCTGTGCGTTGCGTTGCGTGACGCAGTGATGGCTGAAGTGCTCCGCATCATCCTATGGTGTGTCCCGGCTCAGGGCTGTGCAGGCAGGGAGAGCCGTAGCCCACCTAGGTTACCTGAAGAGAGGTAGGACACGTCCTTCTCTGAAAAAGGGCGACAGGTCAGTAAGTGACAAAGCGAAGGGAAGGCAGTGAACCAATACCAGGTTCAAGTGTATTTTGCTAATATTAAGTAACCTTTCCCATCTCTAAGGCCTCATACGTTTTCTTCATTGTTTCATTTATACATTTGTTTTGAAGCTTTGTGATCTCTAAAAGTATGGATTGATAGAGGGAAAAATGGCCTTTTGTCAAATATTGGACCCTTCCATAACAGAGGTGAAAGCAGCAGCACTTGCAGAACAGTTCACATTTTCAGAGCCTTGTACTAACATCAATTACTGTTTGCATTCCACTTTGGATCGAAGAGGAGCTGGAAGCAAACTGTAGGTTTGCATGGGATGCAGATGACGGCACCAAGTGGCAGAGTTTTTATGCAAATGTGGTTCAGAGATACTCACACTGGTTTTTGGCTAATTGGCTCATTAGCAACAAGTGTGGGGTTGCAGATTTGGTGTGCTCTCATCGTTTGGATTCTGTTTGTTTTTTAAACAGCCCGTGGGCTTTAGAGGTAGTTAACACAAGGTGATGACAAACCTTGTAGCTGCTACTTTCCTTGTAAGTCAAGCCAGTGAGCAGAAACTATGTGCCGGGGAAAACTAACATTCTATTTTGTGTTCCCACCGCTATTTGTGAGAAAGGATGAATCAGATGCTGTTGTAATTCGGAGTTAGTGATGGCCTGCTCAGAACAACATAGAACCAGAGAAGAGCAGTCCATGCTGAGAGCCTGATGTCTTGCCTTGTCTGGTAGTAATTGTCCTGCACCATGAGATGCCTGTTCTGGGGGATAACAGCACGTAGTTCCCACAAGTGTTTAGAAATAAATGAGAACTTTCTTCTTTTTCTTCAGTTCCTTATCTATTATTAGGTAGTTTGTCTTTGAAAAACATCTTCTTAAACTAACTAATTAAATGCATGGCACAGCCTTGTCTAATACACACCAAATATACATCTGAGAATGTGAGACCTCTGTGTTCCCAGAAGGTAGAAACGCTGCTCTTATTTTTCTGACATTCATCGGCTTTCCACTAGTTTCTTCATCCAGCCCTTCCTTCTTTCCCTCCCCTCTCTCCCAGTAATCCTCACTACCACCTCAGCTGTTCCATGAGCCGGTTGATCCATTTTCCTCCCTCCTGTGCCCCTGTTGCAGCTTAACCCCAGCCAGCAACCAGGCACCACACAGCTGCTCGCTCACTCCCCACCCCTTCCGTGGGATGCGGAGGAGAATTGGGGAAAAAAAATGAAACTTGTGGGTTGAGACAGGAATGACTTACTAACTAAAGTAAAATAAAACGTAATACTAACTATAATAATAATAAAATAATAATTGTTATCAAAAGGAATAAAATAAAATAATTTTTTTTTAAAATGAACCCCAAGAAAAGACAAATGATGCACAATACAATTGCTCACTGCCCACTGACCGATGCCCAAGCAGCGATCCGCCCCTCCTGGCCAACTCCCCCCAGTTTATATACTGAGCATGACGTCCTATGGTATGGAATATCCCTTTGGCTAGTTCGGGTCAGCTGCCCCAGCCGTGCTCCCTCCCAGCTTCTTGTGCCCCTCCTCACTGGCAGAGCAGGGGAAACTGAAAAAGCCTTGATTTAGGATAAGCACTACTTCGCAACAACTAAAACATCAGTGTGTTACCAACATTATTATCACACTAAATCCAAAACACAGCACTGTACCAGCTACTAGGAAGAAAATTAACTCTGTCCCAGCTGAAACCAGGAGAGCCCCTAATGCAGCCAGAGCAAACCCATGCCAGGAATACTCCAGAGCTGGTTTTTCACTTGGGCTGCTCGGAGGGACTGCTGTGCTTTTGCAGCTCAGGCACACCTTGACAGGCACGAAGGAAGAAGAGAAGTGCAGCCTGTAAATGTTATTCCCACAGCAGACACAGGATTGAACACTATCAAGGAGGATATTGGAAATAACAGAAAACAAGTAACAGAAATTAAACGTTTCCTATTCTGGTACTGCAAACCTTGCAGAAGCCTCAGGGTGCAACCTGACAGATCTTTGCAGTTTGCTCTAAATAGGATTTATCTAGATTTACATCACTTCGCGCATCAGGAAGACGGTGTCTGTGGGATCTCACTGTTACCCACTGTACCTTCCTGCTCTCCTGGGCCTCTCATTGCTTGTGCCTCGGGATCCAACGCTCCTGGTAAAAGCGGCATTACTCAGAATTAAAGAGTGCATCTGGCTTGGATGCTTCTCTCACTTATGCAATTGAACTGAATTTCTCTTCTCCAAATAGCATCTTGACTTCACAGAACTTTACACGACCGCTCAGCAAAGCAGATATACACCTGGAAAGATGAGCAGAAATAGTTATCAGCTTGGAAGGTCTCCAGCTGTTTGGTTTGTTTTCTCACCTCTGTTTCCCATTTGAATGTGGGATTTTTGTGAGGCCCTGACGAGGTATTCACCAAATCCATGTCGTGCTAGCTGCATTTTCCCTGTGACGCTTTATACCTCTGGTGCTGCTTGCACGAGGGATCAGAGAGGCACTTTTGATCCTGCACACACCTAAGTGAGCACTGAACGACGAGCTGGAGACCAGAACTTGACAAAACCTTGCCTTTCGTCTTCTCACAGGCTGAACAACTAACATGGCAGTAGGATGCAGTAGGATGCAGCTTGCAAAGATGCAAGGAGTGAGGCTGAACCTTGGCCTACTATCTACGCAGACAAGCACGGACGAATGTGTTTCTTTTATGTGTTCCTGGGCATGAAATATCTATGGTTGGGAAGCTTTGCCTGCGAGGTTAAACACTCTGTGCTGCAGACACTTGTCTGCTCCAGGGGAGGCATATCTACACGTTGACAGGTATTGCATGGGAGCTTGGGCCATGGCTTTTAATGTTAACTTGCATGAATCCCCATCGACTCAGGTAGAAGCCTCCCATATTCCTGAAGCAAGACACAACTGACCAAATTGCCAAAATACACACAAAAGAGAAAAGTAGTAAGTTTTTGAGCACCTTCTATAGGTTTTGCTCTGCAGCAAAAGGCAAATTTTTGACTCACACGTGTATTAGAAAGCAGCCTGAAACCCTCTCCTACTTTGTCATCAGGTTGCAGAGGAGAAAACTGAGAAGGCAGCTATTGGTCCCAAGGCATGTTCTAAATCCAACCCTTGGGGATAAAAAAAGAGTCACTCTCAAAGGGAAGAGGCTTAATGAATTGAGAGCCTCTCATCTCATTTCATTAGATGACTTTATTAAGCACATAAGTGCTTATTTGTGTAACTGAATTAATCTAAGCTATTCTTCTGCTCTTCAGAAACGGCACTGCTCCAAATCCAGAGCACCTTCTATGATGCTCATAGTTTGATGCTCACAAGCAAGTGCAGCCTGTGCTGCTCTGTAACAGCGGCAGACCTGAAGTGGTGAGCAGGCATCGTGGTGGGAGGCAGGAGGGGAGCAGTCCTGCTTGTCACTAGCAGCAAATACAGCCTTCCTCATGCAGCAGCTCCTGTGGATGGCAGGCAATTCGGTGCTGCTAAAACAAAAATGTATATAGTGTCTGCCTATAGTTTTAGTGTGCTCGGCAGCATCACTAATCTTGCTTTCAGATAGCCATTGTAACCTATAAAATTGCTCACGCCTCAGGGTGTAGTAGGTGGTCCACAATATTGCCAGTTCTTTTTTTTTTTTTTTTGGCTTCATAGAATTGCTAAGACCTGAATGGACCTGAAAGTTGAACTAACCTCACCTCTCGGTATCAAGCTAGTTCCAGTGGGGGCTCTGGCATACGGACATCAGAGTGAAAGATGGGTTATTGTAACACTGCTGGTACTGTACAGGAATGGCTCACCGTATGCCTGAGGTGGCATTGCATTTTGTTTTTTAATCAACATGGAACTTGCAAGAGAGGCAATTCAGTTTCACTCTTTGAGGCAGAGAACTGGTCATGGGTGGTGGGGTTTTTGTTTGGCTAACTGCAAATGAGCCACTTAAATCAGAACTTTAAAAGTGAATGCTAGTATTAGATAACAGCTTACCCACATTTTGGTAAAACATAAAAAATTGTAACTTTTAATACCTGGTGAGTATATATTCAGTATCATAGGAGTCAGCGGAGCCAAAGAGCAAAACAAATAGTAGCAGATTGATAGTCTAATTCTCAAGTGTGACCCCTTATGGCAGGATTTATGGACATAAATACGGGTCATGTTTTCATAAACTTGCACAGCTGTATAGGCTTTTTGTGGCTAAGCAGAGAAATACAACTCATGGGACTGTCAGAATGGCATATGCCAATATAATGAACGTAGAACTTGTCAGGGACACAAAGGGCTCTGCCTACCTGGGATGAGATCCGCCTTGGAAGAGCCAAGTCTAGAACCTCCAAGCCTCTGCAGTACTTGTCTCAGAGATGGTGAAGTTAAAAGGCTGGATTCAATAAACAACAAAGCTGTTTGAAGTGCAAAATTGTAATCCCAACTCACCTTTTTCTCCTACTCAAACCTGTCTAGTCTTGGAAGCAACTAATCCCACCAGGCGTCTTTCTGTTTGACCTTAGGCACCTAGAGTTTTTATGAACTCCAACCACAGCAGCCTAAGCAACAAGGTTCCCGTGAAATAAGATCTATGGCTTTGTTCTAGTCTGAGTCTTTTTGGAAGCATTCTCATTCCATCATAAATGTCCTGAAAAGTTTTTAGAGGGCTTTTTTTTTTTTTTTGGTGTAGAATATTGTAAGTTCAAATTATGCCCATTCATGCAATGAAAGACTGCAGTACCTGCAAAAGGGGCAAATTTAAGAGCTAATAAGACTTTTGCTTTATATTACTTCCTGAATGTTAAATGATTAACGTTTAGTACTCTCATGAGGTAGCTCTGGTGGTATATGTAACATTACATTCATAGCTTTTAAGTCTCCATGGGCTTACATGTGAACCTTCTGCTCAGGCATAAAGTTTCCTTTATAAGTACTAGTAGCAAGAATTTTAACATGTTTCTCCCGTGCCTCTTTTTCTGGTGCAAACACTTCCTTGCGGAGAGAGAACTTTTCGAATAAGGCTAGATATACATGTGTCGGGGGGGCAGCAGAGTTTGGTTTTGGCAGCGGCTATGGTGGTTAGCACACATTTGGATCAAACACCCCTGTAAAATGCTGAGAGCAATAGATAGGGGCTTTGTGTTTCAGCTGCTCCCAAAGCAATCCTGGACCATAGCAGTCTTGGAAGGGAAGCAATACTCCTTCCAGCTGCAGAAATGGCAAGGACTCTGGCTTTTCATGTTGTGCAGTGTTTGTTTTGTTTTTATTTCTGTTTTGTTATTTGAGAGACTCTTGGAAACAGCCTGTACTGGAGCCAGCGGCAGTCCCCCGAGGCTGGCTGGACGCTCTCCTCCGGCCAGCAGAGCAGTGCCCTCTGGTGCACATGCACAGCAGCAGCCTGGTCCTCAGCTGAACCCAAAAGAGATTAATAGAGGAGGAAAATTAAAAGTTCACATCTGACACGCTATCGCATTCCCATGAACTGTTTGCCACATCGTACAGTTCTGACGGGAGCGTTGCCTGAGGGGAACCGAAGATTCAGCTGTCTGGATCCAACCCAAATGATAGAGTTTTTGTTTTCTCTTTATGTCATTTCCAGAGTTAAGCTTCTGGGTGACGACAACTAATGCAGGCACAGTCCACCCTTGTTACTTAGGGCTAAATCCACAAAGGATTAACTTCTAGCTATGGCGCACTGTTGCCATGTGGGCCTGCCAGCCCAGTGCTCTGTTAGGTAGTTAAGCATACCCATTAATTACACAGCAAATTTAACTAGACCAACAAATGCAACACACCAAGCACCAAGTAAGCTAGAAGGAAGTGCCGAGAGTCACGTCCTAAGGCTCCTTTGCCCTAAAATCTGGACATTGGCATCTTATTACAGACTGCAGAGATTACCTGACTGCTCAGGAGTCACAGCCACCCTCTCCAGAATGAGGCATCTCGCCAGTCCAATGGAGCGGAGCTGCATTCGAAAACCAGGTTTGAAATCACTTCTTGCAGGCAAGAGCTGTAACTGCAACTCCAGAGCATTACACTCGTATACTCTTTCTCTGGTTACACCAATTTTTAATTATTCCATTGCAAAGTGGAAAAGCTCCCAAGGGGAGACCTGGGAGACCCCTCGCACACATCTCCCCGAGCCTAGCAGCCGGACAGTCATGGGATACAAGAGACAAGAGACAAAGTTTGGACAGTCATGATCCACATCCAATGCAATCATATTTTGAGGGCTGCTTCTAGTCCTGGATTATCAGGGCTTTTAATCTCTTTTAAAAAATGTTTTTCTCCTGCTGCAGATACATGTTGAGAGTGCTTTACAAGGTGAGGAACTACAGGCTTGGTAAGCTGCAGGGAGAGGGCCTGGGATACAAGCCAAGAAATTAAATAGCTGGACACTGCAACCAGACCAGTAAATAGAAGACCTGTTAGCTAAATTAAAAAAGGACCAAAAAAAGAGAGAGACCAAAGAAATTTATTTACTTTTTATCTATGAACAGTATGACATATAATTATAGACAAGTTTTGATACACAGGAAAACCCTTTTGTCAACCATTTTTTTTGCTAAATGAAAACAGCACAATAATCTTTACACATTCATATTTTGTTTTTTCTTTTTTTTTTTCTTTACAATACACAGCTTTCTTGGGTTGAAGCAAACTGCAGGACATATTGAGTACTGGTATATTACAGCTACTTACATCATTTAAGAACAGCAAATGGAGAAAAATAAGTTATTTAAATATTGATTTCATATACAGAAAGTGCAACTTTGTTAGTTGTTACATAACTTGCTTGAAAGTTTTGATTCCTCAGAGGGTGTCAATTAAAGATAAAAGTATCTTGGACCAAAAGTATTATTTATTCTAAAAATAATACAGTACAACTGCACAGCTGTGACTTGGTGAATCAACCACTGTTGCTGCTCTTAGAGATGATGACCTGTTTTGAATAATGCAATGTTTAATGCTTCTGATCGTGCCCCCAGTTTGCATTCAAAGCCACGGTCATAAGAGAGCACAGGGAACTACAGGCATCATTGCCACCTGGGTAGTAACAGAGGGTTATTGATCAAAGCTTATGGTTATGACGGCATTCAGTAATATTTTGGGCTTGCTGCTTCTATTGTTAAATAGCTGTTTGAGTTACAACAGTACGATGGATAGATACTTAACATTGTTAGCCTGAGCAGAGGAGATTAGGATTCCAGCAGCAGGTTTCTTTCATGCTTCCCAAGAGTTAACAAGTCAACTTTTGCTTAGAGCACTGAACGGTTGCAAGAAAATGTAAGAGGTTATGGCTCTCATACCACTCTGCCTCACCTGCTCGGGGAATGCCACAGGTCACTGAAACCACAGCAGGGAAGCTCAAACACTGAGAAGCTTAAGGCTTTTTTTAGATTAAAATATAAACTAAAATGGTAATTCAAGTACGACCACAGAGCAGAGTCTTCAAAAGAAAAACAAAGCAACTATTAAAACTCACAAATCTCAAACTGCTCACTCTAGTCCTGATGGATGTGATTTGGTTTCCCTGGGCTACACGATCATTTAGAAATCACTGATTTACAAGGAGCATTTGGCACACAGGTTCAGCTTATTACTGTAATTCTTCTTCTGTCATTAAGAGAGGGGAAGGTAATTAGTACAGGAGAGCTGTATTATGTGACTTGCCTTCCCTGCAATACGAGGAAATTTGTCTCCTTTTTTATTGCATATAGCCAGCTTGGACTTTTCTCTTGCTCCAATATAGCTGCTGTCTACTTACTTCTACTCAGTTCTGGCCCCTGCCAGGAATCCCAGGAAGTCTCAATACTCTTTCCATCTCCTGCTTAGTGATAGTCACCATGTAAGCCTCAGAGAGGAACAACAGACAAATCATCATTATTAAAAAAAACACTTGATTTTTTTTTTCCAATTTTTTTCTTTTTTTTTTTAGATTTTCACCAGCTGTGCAAAACACCTATGCTGTATGTTTCCTGATGCTGTCATATTAGAACATGCTGATTATCCACACACCAAGGAGAACATTACAGAAACAGATCCAGAGGAGCTTTGCTTGAGAACAATTTCAAGTTACGTTAGTGAATTACTTGCCTTCACATGATGGTGTGCAGTAGACAGTGGTGAAATATGAAACAAAGAAAGCAAACCTCACACCTACCAATTCCACCATGAGCCAAATTAATTATCATCTGTATTAAAACGCATAGTTCATCTGACTTAAAACATGACCATGAAAGGACCATATATAGTAAGGAATCGTGGTGTAACCACAATTTTTCATTCATCAGTCTGGGAGCATTTTATCACAAAAAGTGTCATTAGTTCAGTATGAGGCTGGGATAACTGAGGCACCAAATAGTGAAGTGCCTTGTCTGGTTTTACACAAGAAGTTGATGTCAGAACTGATATTGGAAACAGCCACACACGCTTGCCTGTGCCCAGGTTTCTATACTATCTCCCTTTACCTGCCGGAGTACGCTTGCTCTGTCTTCCATGGAGCGTTTGCACTACAAGAAGCTGAAAGACACACCATATAGACCCCAAAGAAAAAGCTAGTTACGTGCTATTCATGATAATCTGTATTTGGTATATAAAATGTGTACCCATATAGAAAAATAACATCTGTCATTAGCCACATATGCAAATGGAACGTTTTACATGGATTTAGGCAGAAAAATATCATTACATAATGGAAAAATGGTTCACCACATATGCCAGAACAATGCTCTCTTCCAGTGAGAGTGTAACATTAACAGAGTCATAAGGGATATCAACTGTTGTAAAATCACAGTGTAATTCATAAGACTATATAGGATTTTTTTCATCCATGTAATGGATGTGATGATTTCTATGGGACACAATTTGCTTTTTCAACGCATTTGATCTCCCACAAGTGAATTTTCATTTGCAGAAACCCACTGTTTGGAATCGATATGGTCAGGATACCAAGTCAAAGCTGCAGCGTAATGATTGACAATATAACACAGTACACAGAATATGATTAAAATGAAAAGCAGTTACATATATACAAGGCAGTATATCTTGGAACAGTTTAGTAACAACAGTAAATGCAGACCGTAGTGAACAAGAAGTTAGCCTGACAACCAAAACCTAGCATAAACCTGCATTTGTAAAAGCATCTCTACAACACGGAAGGTGTTATGATGAGGCATTTTATAGAAGCTACTTCAGCTGGAAATCACCCTAAGTGCAGCTTAAGGGTGACAGGTTGAAACAAGGCTTGGGAAACATGAATACAGGTAAGTGAACACTAGGTAACTGCTTAAAAGCTTATTTTAAGGCAAATAAAAAGCTGATTGCTAGAAAGCAGTTATAAAAATGACCTCAGCTCTGTACAAATAAAAGGAAGCCTTCTGACTCTCCACGGGTTAGTTGCACTGGAGTGACAGAGACAGACCATACTGAAAACTAATTCCAGTCCATTAACTTTGGCCTAGCTAAAGGCTTTGTGGCATACTGGGACCTATACCAAGCAACAGCGAAGATGACCGGGGTGGGGGTTGTGTTTAGCTCTAGACTGCTAAAATAAACAAAAGGCATTTGCCAAACAGCTTCTACTGGAATTTGCACCTTGCCTTATACCTGGTCTTTAGGACTGACTCCAGGTACCTGGAACCTGATGTACAGAAGACCCCCAACCTAAGAAGCTCTCCACAGAAACAGGGCCTATTACTGGTATTACTTTCACAAACTTGAGGAAAACGAGTAAGGGTCCCTTAATTTTGTGAAGCTGTCTGATTCTCAGGCCAACCCTGTGCACTTTATGAAATAAGAATACATTACGGGGGAGCGAGGGGGGAGGGAAGTACCACATCTGTGTTACCTGGTGGTTGCTTCTCTTCTCCTTCAGCTGCCAAAGACAGCAATAGAAACATTTCTTATCCTTTGAAGAAGATATCTGCCTGTCCTTGGAAGCCACTTCCTTGATCCCTTTAGCTATGTGAAGTAATTAGAGCAACACTGGTGCAGGAAGAAGCAGTGGATTCTCGACCAGGCAATGCCACACTATGGAGCATGTTAAATTGCCTCTGGATCAAGGGGTTTGAAGAGTCTTGCCGCTGCCAGGAGCTTGCTTATGTGCCTTTCCTCTGTAATGCCAGCTTCTTGAAGGCAAGTTTGTGACAGAGAAGGCACTTTTCTCAGTGTATTGAATCCTGCTTCTGTGAGCAGGCTGGAATACATAGGTAGACCAATGGAAATCAGCCAGTCAGATACAGAGGTGATAAGTCCTGGGGATACAGGTTTTCGGCAAATTTCAGTGAGCCCTCCACTTGGAATCTGGACAGTAAAGAAAAAAGAAAGAAAAGAACCTTTAATGTTAAACATAATGGCTTGTTTTACAGCAAGTTTTCTTTTGTTTTTTTTTCTTCTTCCGAACTGGTAGAATTTCATAGCAGATGTTTCAACTTCTCTCATGTCACATTTGTCAGTATGAGAGTGGTGCGGGTTGAAAGGCTAAGATTACTTGGCACAGGAGCAACAGCAAGAAATTTGGCAATGCAGATGCAGTGGGAAGTATCCAGCTGCTTGGGCAACCATCATGTGCCATTCTGAATTAGTTTGACATCAGTAAAAAATACCCAGTGACAAGACTTTCCAGGGGGATCTATTAATTTCTCAGTAAGGCAAGAGAAGACCAATTTTGCCTATTACCTCCTCAGACAGACCAAGTTCTCTTATAAAAAGCCATGAAAGCTTTTGACGGTTTCCCCCTCCTGCTTTTGCTAAGGAGGAGTGGACAATAGTATAGTTTAAGAAATGAAAAAGGAGTGTAAAATCTTTCAATACAGAAGCATTTAATACATGCCACCCTTAGTGAGCAAGTCTCTGTTACCACTGCTAGCAGTCTGCTTAGACTTTCAAGACTACTATTCAGTCAAGAGAGAGGGCTATCTGCTCTCCTTTCCACTACTAACTGTCCTCCTTTGGGACAGGGGGAGGTACCTCCTGCCCCTGTAGTACCCCTACCTATGTTGTACCTGCTGGGTGAACACAGGGAGCAATTTTGTACCAGGACTTCGCAGGTATCTCCCTTTACTAGCAGTCAGTCCTTTTTAAACGTCAGCTCATAAATAAGAAAATTTGGTTTATGGAAATACTCACTGCCATGCGATGCTGCTTCCTCAGCTGCTTTACCCGGATTTGGTCCATATTTGTGGCAACATCCTTTTCAGGCTGGTCTAAGTCTTCAGAGTACCTCTGTACCAAAGCCTCAGGAATGCCACAGCGACCATGCTGAATGTTGCCAGCCAGACACAAAGGAGAGAGGATAGATGAACAAAGTGTATCAATACAGACCAATCAATGCAAACATAAAGAGAAGTGCAGGATGGGAACAAGAAGGAGCTTTCCTCGAGATTCCACAGAGACTGAAAAAGCAATCCCTAAAGGAAGGACTAGACCTTAGGACTCCTTCCTTCCATAAAAGATGTCCTAATCACTGTGCTATCAATTCAGATTTTCTTGGATGCATAAAATCTAATCATGACTTCCTTTTTCAGCTCTACTTCCCCACACTAGCAGAGAAAGACACATTTCCATGCCCAGTGCCACCGAGGTACTAGTGGCCTGAAAAGATGAAGGTTTGGAATAAGTCTGGGATTTCTCAGTTCCCCCACAATACAAGAGTTACTTTAGGCATAAGGCCTGACAGTAAAGACGAACATAGTTACAGAATGTCTAATGTCCCAATGATTTACGGTTTATGTAGGCTGGTTACTCACAAAAATAAAACAGATACAATAAATGAAAGACTATCCCTTGGAACGCTAGTAGAAGAAAAACGCTGAAGCAGTGTACTCCACTTACCTTGTCAGAGTATGGTTCTTCAGTAAGATCAATGTCTTCAGACTGCAACTTGTTTTCTATTACCATTTCCAGATCCATTCCCCTGCTACAAGAGACTTTCCTCGCTGAAGCAGGACCTAGCTTTATCACATGCTGCTGAACACTAGCAGTCTCTGGGAGCTCCGACAGCCAGGGTGGCAGTGGGCTAGGAGGGGTACTGGGCTCCTGTTCTGAAGATGTCCTATGGACAGGTACTCCATGACACTCAATGGGAGTGGATGAGCTGGTCTTTTTTACTGGCAAACATGGTGCTTCTGGACTTGAGTGGTTCCCACTTGCCGTCATGGGAGGATGATATAATCCATTAGAAAGGCGTTCTCGGCATTTTTTGGCAGGGACAGGTGGCGGCTGAGAAGGATTTTTTGGTTGCATTCTTGCCTCATTTGCGCCTTTTTGCTCAGCTTCTAGACCTCCCTTGAGGACTGGAGCATAATCAGCCCGTGCAAGGTCATGAAAGCCTTTACTTTGCATTTCCAGAGGTGTCCTTGTTGCAAGATGCGTCACTAAGGCAGGCTGAGCTTCACAGTTTTTCAGGGGATACGGAGCAGGCCTTCCACCTGCAGTCTCCATTACAGAGCAGTCCAATTCCTTAGCTCTTCCCTTCTGAGAACTAGCAGCTCCTTTACCCTGCTTAGCCATCAAGTCATCTGCCATACAGCTGCCTCCATGAGACTGAGGCGGCAGGGCAGAGCCAGTTGCCTTTTTTGCTCTGTCCAGTGAATCCTGAGGAAAAGAACCTACTTCCTTGCTAGCGTCCTGTAGGTTAACATTGGATTCTCCCTGGAGATCATCCAGCGAGTGAGATCTTGGCCACGTATCTACACCCTGGGGGCCATCCAGAGTTTCATAGCTCCGACAGACGGCAACCGGTAAACTTCTACGGTTCTTCTTCAGACCCGTAACAGCTGGAGGTTTGACAGAGCTCTTCAGAGCATGATGTGCACAACTCAGCCGGCTTTCTTTTTCCCCTTGCTGTAGAGTTTCTATTGACTTGGTCAGTGGAAGAGTAGGATAATTTGATAGCTGGTTTCTGCTGAAGTCCTTAAAGCTATGCTCACTTGCTGATTTTGAGGGCAGAAGACAGGTCCTTCGAGTTTTACCTTGAAGCAAATAAATCACAATCCACAATTTAAAAAAAAAATAAAAAAATCTGCAATGCATCTAATGGATGCAAACAAAATTATTTACTCCCTTTTTGTTAACCCTAAATGTAGAAGAACTCAGTGCCATTCTAAGTATATGAATTTGTGAGCTTCAGCTTTATTAATGAGGAACTGGTAAATGTGACCGTATAAGGAAAATGCATTTAAAATACTTAGTATCCTTCCTACTCCCCAGTTTGCAGAGATTCGAGGTTTAGCTCATTTAAACCTTTTTCAGTGTAGAAATATCCTAGTTAGAACTGATACGCTATACCCACTGTATGAACTGGTTTGACTCCACACAGACATAACTCAAAAGACCTACCATTTTTTCCTACTTTTCTAATTTGCTTAGGATATTGATAATAACGTTCACCTTCTAATAAAGTTTACTAGATTGCTCAGGAAAGGTTTTTTGTTTGTTTGTTTGTTTTAAAAAAGACCCTGTTTATTCATTTTAATTACAAAGCGTACCAATAGTGTTATTTCATTTTTTAAATAAGCAGCAAACTATTCACAATGGTGAACCAGAGAGCAAAAAAGTGTTGGAAGACTGGTTTTGCACCAGTCCCTTTATAAAGTTACTTTTAGGGACAGCAGAGTTTTATGGAAAAAGGTCTTATACTATGAGATGGAGAAGTGTTTCAGAAGGCAGTTTCAAGGGTGACTAATCTTAGTGTTATTCCCATGCCATAGTGTTTTATTGAAGTGGAAGGTCTTAGAGACATGGTGTTTTATTATAACGACTTAAGACGAGATAACATGAATCAATATGAACACATATTCTTTGTAAGCTTTATTTGATATTTTTATGAGATATGCACCACTGATTTTAAACAGTGAAGTCCATCAGACAGAAAAATTCTGATCAAAGGGACTGAGCTCACTAGAGTATTCATTAGTATGAAATGCAAGGTCATTTCTCAAATACCGCATAGATTTTTTAAAAATTTTCTTTTTAACAAGACAGAAGTAAAGTTGTCTCAAAGCAGACGACCTCTCAGAATGCAATGCACATCCTGAATAGTTATTGTTTTCAGGGTGACAGCGATATTTTCCCTCACGTACAGTAAGCTTCCTAAAATCAGGGTAGATAAATAAAGCTTGAAATTTCTTTTTCCAGTGGAAAAAAGCCAAACAAAAAACCCCCACCCAAAACCCCAAACCAAAAGGTTTGGCTAAATGGTATTGAAAGTCTGTAATAACAGGCAATTGATAGCTGCCAATTAAAGAACCAGTTACTTTTAGAGATCTGAGAAGTTTTGCTAACTTCATTAGAACTAAGTTAATCTGGTGTACTTTTATGCAATAGATGCTTTCTTCTCATACAGCTTGCCTTCAAATCTTTATCCTGAAAGAAGCTCAATGCTTGCCTTTTGAATAACATACACTGCTCGCTTTGAATATGAATGAAAGAACCTGTTTAACCTAAAAGAGAAATAGCTTGCTTGCTCTCTCTTGCCTCTCTCTCTACTCAAGGATTTTAAAAAACAAAGTATCCAGAAACTAGCAAAGAAAATGGAGGTTATATTTAAAGAGAAATAAGGAAAACATTCCCCTCAAAAAAAGTTGGTTGCATTTACTGGTATGCCAGAAAGGTTATTCCATCTAAAATCAAGGCGTGCCTACAAGGATGAATGCAAGCATACAGGACCTCCTTTCTCAGAACCTGTATGGTTCACAGTCCAACTGAAGCTAATAAAGAGACACCACACATTAAGTTGGCTCCCTTGAGTTCAGGAAGCTCAGAGAAGTAGCAGGAAGACTTCTCTGCCTGCATCTTTCCATGGAGCTAGGCCACCACCTTCTGAAAATAACTTTCAACCACATTAAAAAGACATGTGTAAGAAATGTTACATTCATTTTTTAGTGCCTTCAGGCACTAATGCCAATATGTAATGAGTACGGAAAGGAGTGTTCTCTTTTCATTATTCATATTTGCTAGTACATGTCTGACTTGTGTAGTAATTCACCATATTGTCTGGGGCTTGCTGTCACAGGTCACATAACAAAATCCATGTATGTTCTTTTCAATCTGAAATATTGATCAGGGGTTTTACTGGTTTTAGGGAAAGACACTCGGGAACCTCAACACTGAAAGAAAAGTTGCAAGAAATGCTACTACTGTGCAATATAAGCTCTTACTGAGGCCATAAGGGTATCTAGTAAACAACATTTCATTTCTTTAGAAATGGGACATGTCTGTGTAAAGCCAGTAGCCTGGGAATGGAAAAAAGAAGAAATGGGAAATAGGAAAAGGAAGAAGCAAATACCAAGAAAAACGAGAAAAGAAAAACTGGGGAAAGTAAAACCAAATCTTTAGTTGGTTCCAGCCCTGTTTTGCATAAAACAAACAAATGTGGAGAGAATGGGAGAAAGTTCAAAACATTTTGTCTATAAAATACATTACTGAACATGCACTCTTTAAGATCTCTGCTTCAAGATGGTTTAGAAAAAGTGCTGGGTTCAATGCTACTGTTTTGTACAAAGGACAGGGGTTCAGAATGTGATTTCTCTTACATAGATTTAAGTCAAGAGCAGTATCAGGAGGGCAGCTGTGATTTCTCTTCTAGCTATTCCTTCCCTCCTCCTGACTGGCAGGCGTAACTTCATTGTGCTTCTGAGACATTAAGAAAGGAGGGTAATATTTCCTGAAAACAGACTTCTAAATATGTTTTTAAGTTGTATTCTAAAGTGAACAGCTATATAAACAATGTCCACAAATGTAACATTCCATCCCTATCTTGCAAAAAAACTGAAAAAACCTACAAGGGTTAAAGCGTATAGCTAGCAAGGTTTGACACACGTTTTTAATGTTAGCATTTTTGATAATAATTCATTCTTATGATTCCCTGGTACAGCTAAGCAGTCTAATGCCTTTCATAGTGCTGTCAAACACAGTAGCATCTCTAATTTAAATGTGAGCAGAAGGACACAGGTGTCTGGGTGAAAACTAAGATAACAAAGGTGGTCCTTACACAAAACAAATGGAAAGTTTATACTGTTTTCAGGTTCAGTTCAAGCTACAGGCATACTTCAACTCTTTTGTTTAACATTACGGTGCAGTTTTTATTAGACAAAGCACTGTCCACCTCTCATGATACTTCTTGTTGTTAGAATACAGAGAAGGAAGTTTTCAATTCCCTGTCATTATCCGCCTCAGAAGAAATGAGATTATCTTGGGGAATATTTCCAGAGGTACCAGAGCTACAGCAACAAATTTTCAGTGTTTGTCTGAGTACTTTTTTCTGTATGGAAGATCATCCTCAGAAATCTAAGTACTCAAAACCAGACACAGAATGCTTTCAGTGGCCTGTCCAGATCCCAGATTCTAACAACTTCATTTCAGCATTGCTTTCTGTGGCTATATTTTGCATGCATTTCAAACAGCTCTGTTGACACAAAAAAGATGATGGCACAGTAGACAATCCCAGCCTCATTGCTTTTTTTTTACTGACTACAAACTAGTAGAAATGCACATTACATTAGGCAATGTGGCCACCTGTTCTGTTGCTTCCTTTTCTGACTAATTAGCACTGAACGCTTAAGTGCTTAGGATGCCTACTTGGCACTCTGGGCTTCAGTTTCTGAACAAATCAGAGAACACCCTTATCCCACCTGATGAAGCCATGGTTTGTCTGCTTCTTCAGCTCTGTGCATTGTGTGTGCAATTCTGATGTCTTCACATCCCCTCTCTCCTTAAAAAAGCTATACAGCACAACAAGAAAAGGTTCAAAGAAGCCAGGCATGATCAGGGATATGAATGACCTATAAGGAATAATTAACAGGCCTTCTCAGACTAGAAAAGAGATGACTTGGGAAGGAGTATGACGGAGGTCTATACATAGACACTGCTAGGTATGGAGGTTCTAAGGAAGACCAGGGTTGTTCATAAAGAAAAACAGTTTCAGGAAAATGGATGAATGCCAGGGAACAGTACCCAATTTCTGAAGTCCTTAAGTCCTTAAATGATTCATTCCCCAAGAGTACCCTGGGAAGCATCCAGTATGCTTGCTCTGTTCCTATAATGTTCTCTAGCTATCTGCTTTTGGCCAGTCCTGTGAGAACTAGATTTCTGATAACGTTTCCAAATGCGTCTCAGACAGATGACACTTGCAGGCAAAACAAGCCCAATAACTGCACCGTTGTCAGAAGTCTAAAGGAGAGCTTGCTCTCTCTGCCTTGTTTCAAAATGAGGACTGGACTATATGGACTAATGGTCAGATCATGGATGGTTGCTTTCTGCTCTTACGTTCTTCCTGTCTAACACTGAATAGTTCATAAACTGTATGCTCCTTGCTCTCTGTAAATCAGAATAAAATCACAGTGCTGCTCTAAGTACATTGTGGATACCTATGAGAATACCCAAATATTTCTGCAGTGGGACCCTGAGAAGTACCTATAAAAGATACATCTGTACCACTACCACAGTACATAGCAAACCATTTTCTAGCCAAAATCTAAGAGCATCTCTGAAATCTTGAACTGATGCCAAAAGGTCCAGTACCAGCCCAAAAGAGGACACTAAACTAGTCATCAAAATATTATCTATAACCATTCCCCAGAAAATCTGAAGACCAATTTCTTCTCAGAATGCATTTCCCCTTTATGAAGTGTTTATACTAGATAAATGATTATCCTTATTTTAACAGATGAGAATCCAGTGTATTTTGAAAACAAGATGCATATTAACAACTATGGTCCATGAACTTTGCAAAGAAGGTGGAGCACATTTGAGATTAACCAGCCTTGACAAAATCTCTGAATGAATCCCATACCAAATGTTCTTTTCATAATGGTTTTCAAAACAAGCACTAAATGCATTTGTGAGCAAAAATGATGCAGAAATGCAGCAAGCCATACATGAAAAGCAATATAAAAAATAATCAGTGGTATTTCACATTCTGCAAAACTCACATAGAAATATTAGTTTAAATGTAAGTATCTAAGCAGACAGGCAATGACAATTGCTTTCTAAAGATTTTATTATGTTGTTAAAATAAGGAAAATGTACAGGCAGCAATTTAACTTCAGTGCTACAGCTATCATTATGATGGCACTTAGAAATAAAAAGGAAAGCAAATTGTCACATATGCCATATATTTAGCTATGATTATATTCCAGCATGCCTACTGTATTGGGATTCATATTCAAGAAAAAAATATCTCTGCTTTCAGGAATTTAGTGTACTGCTGATTTCAGGTATTCAGCCTCAAAGCAAATTGCAATTTTCTTCAATAAATGGTTATTTCTGAGTGGCAGACTGACAGAAGATGCACATACTTAGAGAAAGATCCTTAGCTCATATTTTAAATTGGAAAAACAGCCACTATAAGGGGTGTACAGTATCTCTATTTATGCTGTTCTTGGTTTCCTGTTTATGCTGGATGTTAGCGATGAAACCAGGCGGTCTGAGGCCAAGCCATGGCTCAAATGCTTGGCGTGATAATGCCAAACTGAAACCAATTTCATATTTTAATATTTCATCCCTAATGACAAGTTTACATGATCCCTCAAGTAAAGCATGCTCCATCAGCACAACCACCTGATTTCTTCAGAACAGAGAGAGCAATCTCTATTATCATCTGCCTTGGTAATTTTTCAGTGCATCACCTTTCACTGATGAAAGCTAAGGTAATGAGAATTGAGATCATAAGCATTTTTTTTTCATAGTTTATTTCCTTACCAACTTCTCAATTAATTTAACTTGCTAGTGTTTATATACTAAAAAGTCCTAAATCTCTGCAGCTGGCTTCTGATCAGAGGAGAATGCAACATTCAACCTAAGCAAACACAAAAATATAGCCTAAAACAGAGAACACTTTCTAAATGGTTTTTGTATGGGTTTAGAAGAAATCTTCCTAATTTCAGTGGAGCTCAGTGACTTCTCCATTGTCAGTGGTCCCTTAGACATGGGCTGTTGGAGTATAAGTAGTGCAAGCCTCATGAGGCACGGTTGCACGAGAATATGATAGGGAGTGGAGAAGGCAGGGAATGGCAGTGAGAGTGCCTGTTGCCTTAGATCACAAAAGAAAGATGATTTGTGAAATGTGATCTATTTCCTTACCAACACAATTAAATAAATTAGAAACAGTAGCAATGAAAACCAATGGCTCAAGCCAAGAGGGAAAGAGGCAATCAGAGCAAAGGAGCAAGTCAAGTATGAAGTAGCTTGTGTTAGCTAGGAACAGGAGCAGAACGTATATGAAGTTATCTACTGAAAAAAGGCTGCAGGGATAATAAGGCTCGTTGCTGTGACCATTACCATTCTCCAGGTTTTCACTGCTTTCGTAGCAGCCAGAATCCCGAGGAGAGCATCCGGTTAGGCCTTGGCCTTCAATGAGAAGTTTCTCCTGAGATCCTGACTGGTCGCTGTTACCTAGAGGATGTGAGAATACAGTGAAAAACAGGCAAACAGAAAATCCGGCTGAACTTCTCAACCTTCCATTTCCAACACCATTATCTTGCATGTCCAAAGAAGGGCAATGAAGCTGGTGAAGGGTCTGGAGCACAAGTCTTATGAGGAGCGGCTGAGGGAGCTGGTTTTTTTTTAGCCTGGAGAAAAGGAGCCTGAGGGGAGACCTTATTGCTCTCTACAGCTACCTGAAAGGAGGTTGTAGTGAGGTGGGGGTCAGTCTTTTCTCCAAAGTAACAAGCGATAAGACAAGAGGAAATAGCCTCAAGTTGTGCCAGGGGAGGTTTAGATTGGATATTAGGAAAAATTTCTTCACCGAAAGGGGCATCAAGCACTGGAACAGGCTGCCCTGGGAAACAGTTGAGTCACCATCCCTGGAGGTATTTAAAAGACATGTAGAAGTGGTGCGTAGGGACATGGTTTAGTGGTGGACTTGGCAGTGTTAGGTTAACGGTTGGACTTGATGATCTTAAAGGTCTTTTCCAACCTAAACTATTCTATGATCTTCACTGTTGTATTAATTGTATCACACCACTGTTTTAGAAAAGAGTGAGCATCAGGAACAGACATCACAAATGTTGGAAACATTCATCCCGTTTGGTAAAGGATTAAGCAACAGCCTCGGCATGAGTGTGAGGGAGCAGTGTGATACCTAATGAAAGCAGAATGGACCGTGTGTGCACCTCAACTACCTTGGGGCCAAGTCCTGCAACTTACAGCCATGGAAATTTATTTAAATGATGGTGTCAAGTTCTTCCTAAGACTTAAACCCCCCCCCCCCCAACACCCAAAACAAAAGCAAAAAGCACTGAAAAGAACCAAATCAAGTGAAAAAAGAGTAAAATCCTAACCCTGACCTACTTTCCAGAAGGGACCGAGAGGAAGGATCAGGAGTGGGTCTGGCAAAGTTAGATACTGTCCCCTAACAAAGGGGGAAGGGACAAGGGAGAGACTAGCGCTAAAAATTCCTTCCTTCCTTGGTCTGTGCAAAGGGCCAACACTCCAGTGTGGTCCATCCAGGCTGCAGAGGCTGGATTCCAGGAATTTACCCAGAATGTTTGGTCAGAAATCATATTTTGTAAAGAAACTAAATCTGGAGCTGAAGATACAGAAAACCAACTTCATGATGGAAGAATACAGTCTAGGCTCTGTCTTTTTTCCCTGCAATAAAATGTCAGAAATGGTTATTCCAATTCCTATTCTCAGCAAATGAAAGGTAATTATGGGGTGGAACTAAGTGCTGTTGTCCCTCCCAGGTTCCAGCTGTCTGGTCCCCACTTCTCTTTCTCCTCATCACCCTGACTTGGAGCTGGACTTTATACTTTCCAACCACCACATCACATAGTTCCTCAAGTTTTCAAACCAAAATTGAAGGGCCCTAAAAAAAAATATTACTTCAGGGAAGTGAGCATTCTAAATAGGTCTGCAAATAATGAAAAGGAGCTCATATTAGGTGACGAAAAGCAACTCTGATATAAGTGAAAAGAATCTAATTTTGAAACTGCAGTTTTACTAGGGGGTAGAGGAGGGTGGAGAAAGTGTGGATGCTTCTTTGGGAAATGAAATGAAATGAAAAAGAAAGCTACATGTCAGTGAAAGCTCGGACCACACAGCACTATCTAGAGATACTAACCACACATCTCTCTAACAGAATTAAGCACTGCCCACTTAATAAGCAGCTGTTTAAATGGCTGCTATGGCAATTTAAGCTAAAAGATAGGATTTTGCACAGAAACAGCTGAGAAAGCCCTCATACAATCCGTTCCACTGATTCTGCTTGGTGGGATACCAAACTTCTGCTAAGACTTAGGGACAAAGGGGAAATTCAGTGCTGCAACTAGGTATTGAGCGCATCTAAATTCCTGTCTCAAGCTACACTTGCTTTACAAATGATTCTACTCTACCATGACTACTGCTTGGATGGCACAGCCCTGCTTCCTCCTGTGTGGCAAAAACGCCTTTAAATTTGAATGCCATGGCTTACTCTGCTTTCCCTCATCTTTGCAATCATTTGCCTGAGACCATCTGTACAACAGGCAGAACTGCACTGCTGCACCTTAGATCGGTGGGTCACTGCCTTTCACTCCTTGCACTTGACTGATGTATTTGCTCCCTTTGAAAATTGCTGTGTTGTCATGTGTACAGCCTGAAGCTACCTGTACAATCCTGCAAGTCACAGTTCAAGAATTGTATGCATGTGCAGGTAAAATAAGAGAAAGTTTAATTCATATTACCCTTCTCCACAGCCCTCTGGGCTTTGAATTTTTTCTTGCCCTGGATAACCTCAATCTCTTCCTTCTAGTCTAGAAGTTTCTTCTTTCCTGTTCTCCATGCCTCAGCTTCTTATTTTTAGTACATTACCTCAGGATTTATTCCTGAACATCAGTATTCTAAAGGGTATCTGTTGTACACTTGACATCACTTGAATAAGTTGGGTAGCAGGGCTTACATGAACAAAAGACTTGTGGCAGAACAAATGCAAGTCTTAAGTCACTCCTCAAAAATCTACATGTTGTGACACAGGATTACCCTGGAAATAACTGGATTAGGAAAAAAAAAAAAAAATCAAAATCCTGGAACCAGTTTTCTGCTTTAAGGGGTTCACAAGGTTCTTGGCAGACCTCTAGTAAAACCTCAAACATCCCACGTACTATCATATTCCTGCAGAAGTTCCACTGCTGTGAGGAGAACAGCTCTGTGCTCAGGATCTCGGATGTTCAGTTCATCCAAATCTTCTTCTTCTAATAGCTTAAAGGTATCCAGATCTTCATAACCATTGAACAGAAAAGTAGGCATGTGCTCCTGCATGAAAGGAAAAAAAAAAAAGAAAAAAAAAGAAAAAAAAAAGAGCACTTGTGAGACAATATATTTATTTCAACTTATTTTGTCAATAAAGATAACAGAAGAGATTTTTCACAACCAGCAAAAAAAGCAGTAGCTTAGCAAACACAAACCACTGTATAACAGCAAAATTATAGGATTATAGTTTGTATAAACATTGGTCAGAGTTCAGGGAGGTAGCTGTGCCAGAACTAGAATGCTGCACATATATTTGTATTTGTAACACACTGTATTAAATGGCCTGGGTAGCATGCTACCTGGATGCACAATAAGGCACAGCTCTGTATGAAGGGAGAAGTACAAAGGGTGAATGACAGCCACACCAGTTTATCCCTAGCTCTTCTGAACAGAAATGTGGAAAAAACCTTCCTCTTTAAAGACAGAATAACTATTGTTATTTTACACTTTTTGCTCGCTTTTGAAGTGTGTTAGCTAGTAGCCATACTATGCAACGATTTACGGTCTCTGAGTGCATACAACTTGTAGCCTGCAGCACTTCATTAAGCCCGACAGGCAGTTCTGCCTGGCCTCAGCTATTTTCACTCTGCAGCTAAGACCTGACTCTGCTAAGTGGTGTCATGATCCTTAGGATTACGTATCTGGTGTGCAGCTTTCAAAACTAACAGTTCCAAAGGTGTGGCCCCCTTCCCACAAGGAAAACTGAAGGGTAAACAGAATGAGAGAATTTGGACCTTCAAGTTGATGCGATCCAAGAGATCCTCAACTGACTTGGGCTGGGGTGGTCTGCTTTTGCGGCGTCTCCTGGTGGGCCGCTTCGGCTTCTCTTCCTCTTCATTTAACACGTCCACATAGATGAATTTGAAAGTGCCAACTTTGTTGTTCAACAGGCCCATCCAAGTGCCCATAGGGGGTTTGCTGATTATATCAATGATGTCACCTTTCTGCAGACCAAAGAAGCAAGAAAGGCATTTAGGCATGCTTTCTGACGGATATTCAAGCAAACACACCCACCTTCTCTTAGATTTTCATGTACATAGAATGGACAACACTCTTTAGGTTTCAAAAGGTTAACCACAGCTCTTGCAAAAATGTCTGATTACACTTGTTTTACAAATGGAAGAAAAGGGAATTAAGTGACATGCCTAAGACCATGGAGCAAGTCAACAAAAGAACCTGGAATGGACCCCAACTGTCCAGATTCACAAACCTGCTTACACCCCAGTAGTGCATCACTGCTGTTTTGTACAAATGTCTCTCATCTGGGCAACTATCTGAAATTGGTGCAAATAAGAACATGCTCATTGTATATGGGCACAATCTCACATCAGATCTCCTGCAGAAAGGAGGTGTATGCAGAAGGAACCATGCAAGACTGTTGCTTTTCCTAATGTGCTCCTAACCATAACAAAGAAATGGACGCACAACTGGTTTTGTATCCTTAAAGAGATTACCTTACATACATCTGCTTTAATAGGAGTTAGCTGCCCTCGGAATTTTAAGTAATGAATATAAGGAGTCAGATAGTTCGAATCGAATACAGCACAACTAAAAATAACAAAAGCTGATATCCAGAAAAATTAAAGGGGGGATGGCAACTCACAGTCAGCAAAGTAATTAAATATTAACTCAAAACAAGTTATATTAACTGAAATGCCTTTAAGAGATACTATGTGCAGGTGCATCCACATTTCTTTCGAGGATTTTGAAAATTTTTCCATTGATGGATTAATTCATTGTGTATTTTTCCAATCTTTCAAACAAAATCCTTGCAAAATAGAAATGAATTTGTGGCATATTTTTATTTTTTCAGAAACTGAAGACACAAGTGTCTTTCCCTGGATGTGGAGAAATACTAATACTTACTTATGTTCTATAACATTTTGTATAATTCAAGCAAATCTTAAATGTATCAGAATAAGACAGGTCAAAGGGCTTCAAAAAACACATGTAAACTCATAAAAAGACTAAAAACTGTATAGTTCTTAAAAAGAGCTCTTAATTAAGACTTTTGCCAAAATAAATGTTTGTCCCCTTAAAAACAGATACAGCTGGTACCTTGAGCTTCAGAGAGTCTGTATCATAAGGACTTGGAGTAAAATCAGTGTGAACCCTGGCTCTTCCACAAAAAGGTCCTCTGTAAGGAGGCTCTTCATCGTCACCATCTTCTGATTTCACACTCTCCCTGTTGCTGGTAGAGGAGTCTGTTGTGCTTACCGTCTGACCACCTGTGTGAGAGATATAGTATCAGTCCACAAAAAAGAATCTCTTTGTGAAGAAGGTTCAGAAACAGAGGCGAGACAGAAAATGGGTCTTCCTTCTACAAAACACAGTAATCAAAGTTAAGTCCTTAAATGCTGCTACTTCTTATATACATATGATGGGAGAGTTAGTTAATCTACTTTGCACTCCTGTTCTCCCAAATTCAGCTCCACAATATTTAACTGAGAAGCTGTTTAACTAGTACATCACAGGAGATGACATCTTTCTGGGAAGTTTTGCCCACAAAAAGCGTAGTGGTGTGGGGAAACTAAGCTCTTAATCCTGCTTGAGGGTTCCAGAATCCCCCTCACATCCAGAAATTTAGTATTATGGCAACACTTTGTATTGATATTACAAAAAAAAAAAAAAAGGGGGGGGGTAGACGATTTTCAAAACACACTTTCAGTCATTTAAAAATGGAGTTTTCTCTTCAGGTTTTTTTTCCCTTGGTTTCTATTGGTCAATAATTCATAGTGAAGCAAGTTCACGTCATCTGTGTCACACTCTATCTCTACACAAAACAGAGCTTATCTTAACCAAAGAGGTTTTAAATAATACTCCTCTAAGTAGTTAACGAGAGAACCTCAAGGTCTCTCTGGGGGGGCGGGTGGGTGGGAAGCCCATCAGAAGTGCCCAGGAGAAATCTAGTGTAAAGATGAGCTGTTTACTACTGGCCAAGGATTGTAGTTCTAACTCCAGTCATTTATATTGTAATAGCAGGACCCAGCAGACCCAGCCAGAAAGCAGGATTTCACTTTTTCAGGGCTCTGTATAAACACAAAGCAAAAAAAAGCGTCTCTGCATCAAAGAATTTACAGTTCTTTGTAAACCCTTAATGACTAACCCATCAGCCTTTCTACTTTTTAACCACTGCTTCTGCTTTGACTTTCTCTGATTCTGCTTACTGTGGAGATCTCCGCTCCCTGAAGCCACAGAAATGGAGCAACGCAATTACAGTCGAACTTACTCATTGAGCTCTGACCGCTTAAGGAACTCCTCAGGCTCTCTACTGAGCCACCGGCTTTCAGCTTGGGTTTGTCCAGGGAGTCAGTGTCCGGCGGTGGCGACTGCGGAGAACCCGGCATGACCCCAGGGCTGGACTCCTGAAAGGGATTGAACCATTTCAGTTTGGTAAACGAACACAGGTACTGACAGGAGCTGCTCGTTCATCTCCAAGGAAAGAGATTCTGTTTTCCTGCTCTTTACCAGACAGGATGAAACCTTCTGTGTTTTTTCTACTCATTTAATGGTACTCAGCTGTGGCGGAAACCCCACTTTATTAGGCATGATAGCGGGGGCAGGAGCAAACAGTCCAGTCTGAAAGAGCTAGCATTGTAAGTAGAAAGAAACATTACACAAAACTCCTAATTCAAAGGTTTTAATGACACATGGTATTTTTGCCAGCAGTACTTGCAAAACAGCTAACGCCAAATTCAGCTTTCTGAATCAGGATTTTGTACAAAGATGAATACAAACAAATCAGACAATGCAAGTGAGACACACAGCAATGTACTTTTTTTTTTTGCAGTGCATTGTTGATATCTTTGCTTGTTTACCTTGAAGAAAAAAAAGAATTAACTAGAAAATGCAGCCTGTGCATAGCATAAATACTCATAAACCTAAATGCATAAATATAAAAAAAATTGCTACATGTGCAATAGGTGAGGCAATTTCTCTTCTCCCTCAGTCATGCATTACAGGAAATCAAAAAGGGTCTTTCCTAAATTGAAATTCTGTCAGCCTCTGTGAAGTAGTTAAAACAAAGCAGCAGATACTTGTGGCCAGAATAGCTTTTGCTTGTTTTTTTCAATGCAGAGATACTGGCACACAGTTTCAGTCATGATGACAGGAAGGTACAAATATTCTAAAATGACTATACCAAAAAGTTTGGGAAAAAAAAAAAAAAAGAACTCTAGCTTGCATACAAGAAGAGTTTTTGTGGAGAGGTGTGGTCAGAAAACTTTTAGATGAAAGCTATTATTTGCATGCTGCAGAATCATCAGAAAAAAAAGTCATCCCAGCTTATGACTTCAGAGGTCAAGTCAATCTTGGAGAAAGCTACAGAGCAGAAGTATTGCTAACTCCCTGTCAACCAATTTCTCAAAGCATCCCTTTCTTAGGCAGGCTTTGCAGAGGGGCACTGTAAGGCCAGTCAGACACCAAAGCATCTCCTTATCGGTATCAAATCATGTTAGACCTTAAAACGTTTTAATTGTAAATTTAAATTAAATAACTGTAACTGTAGCACTGCCCCTGCTTATGAATAAGTATGGCTAATAGTCCTACAGAAAAGGGATTTTAATATTGCAAAGCATTGCATAAAACTGGTCACCTTTCTGTCTCTCTATACCGTCTCCAGATTCTGCAGTTGGGGGTTGTTATTTTGAATGTTACGAACTGCTCCTTCACAGGCACTAAGGCTCTGCATTAATACCAGAAGGCCGATCTGGTGGGGCAGGACTCCTTTCCCTTTCCCCTTCCTTCTCCTTTCCCTACGGCCACAAGCAGCCCCGGCCATCCAGCGGCCAGTACGAGGCCACTTGGTGGCAATGTCAGCCAGAGAGAGCTCTGCCTCCCCAGCCGCTTTCCAAGCTCTTCCTTACACATTTCAAGGGGCAAGATTGGTTTTAAACAAATGCCGAATTTTTGACACTCCATCAAAGCAAAGAACACAAAGCATACTGAAAGGGCAAAAGACGGCAATTGTTCCTAGGCCACTGCAATTCAAAGCCTAATTTACAACTAATGTACTTCAGCTTTGCCTTTAAGAATAAGCTATAAAAATCTGTAATGAAAGAATAATAGGAAAATCTTCAGTGGGATGCCCCTTTCTGACTACATTGTGCATCTGTTCTAGTGGGTTGCTGCAGTGGGCAAGCTATGATGGAGAAAAAAATCTGTAACAGCAGAGAGGAACCCTGTATGTGAAGTTATGCTGGGAATTTAAACTAAGATTTTTTTAAACTAAAATTGCAGATTAAATATACTACTGTGACCCTGTGTCACAGACCAGTTCCCTTCATAAATAATGATGATAGATAAAGAAATGGAAATATAGAGTGAGATGTGTAATGCCATCAACCACAGGCTTCTGCTGATGAGCTATTTGAATGAAAATCTGAAAATGCATTTTCATGGTCTAGCATCTATAGGAAGCCATTTCACAGTGAGGGATTTTATAAGAACATAGGAATAAGCCATATGACATAGTCTTGTTAGAAATTTCTTCAGAGATGCCTCGAAGCGTAGGAATCAATATTGATTATCACTTCTACGTTATTAAGTGGATTCCATTGCAGACCTTACATACCTGCTCAGACAGAGAGCTGCTGTATTTTTTAGACATCCTTTTCTTCATGGTTTCTTTTACAGACTTAACCTTTTTGCCCAGAGATATACGGGAGGCAGAGGGCGATTTGATCACTTCTTTATAAACAAAGTCTCCTTCTTTGCCCTGCAAAATAAAACAGGGTTTAAACCTATAAAATACAAGAGCCGTATTTTTCCTCATTCAGCAGTCTGCAGGCATCCAGGCAGACACAGGATGGCAGCATGGCGTCCTGTTTACTGCTCTAAATTCACTGTTGAGACCTTGTGCAAAACCACTGTAGCAGTCCACTGTACCTCACTCCTAAGGCCTGACTGGTAACCTTTACTGCAGGTACTGTGTGTAGATGTGTCGGCATCTGTTAGGATGCCTTAATCTCTCTGAGTTTCAGGTAAGTATTTGACCACATAGAAAACTCCATGGTTTCAGGCTAAGCCCTCCTGACAGGACATGCAACAGTAGTTGTGGCTCATGTTGGTCAATACTACACGTAGTTTAACAGGAGTAAAGGTACTTCTGAGATCCTAGCTAAATACGTATCTGTGTGTGAATATATATGGATACCTACATTTGCCTACCCAACTTTACTTTTTATTTTCAGACAGGCATTCAGTTAACCTCTCTTGATGACTGTCTCTGTGGTTTTACTGTGGATTGTTTATAAAAAAAATGAAAAAAAAGTGCTACTAAATCCATCAACCATGGTAGAAGGTTACACTTGCACACCTATTCTTAAGACACACAACAGGGTACTGCCGAACTAAATTAGCTGGTCCATATATAGCGGATGAGAAAGGCCAGCTGCTTTCAACGCATTTAACCTTTTCTAAACCAGTTTAAGATACCTAGCATTTACTTATGCTACAAGCACATGCGAAGAATTAACATGGATCAGTTGACATTTTGCCAAACTTCTATGACTCAGCCCTTACTCAGACTGTCCAGGCAGCACGTTGAACATGGTCTTTTGTTCTACAGTGTGTCAGGAACCACAGCAAAGCAGCTCTATTAGAGCTACCACCAGCACCCTCCATTGGCAAGGGTGCACCAAAAATCACAAGACAAAAGGGACCAAAATCTGTTTGGCCAAATAGATTGACTACTGAAGTTGGTCTCCAACTCGGTTCAATAATCCTTCTAAGGACCATTTAGGTACATAACATAACAAACCCTAAAATAAGTGTACGCTATATTCTACATAAAAGATTTATCTTTTTTTCTAAATTTATGTATGTTTGCTACTTTACTAATGTTCTCCTCAAAAGTTTTCCTGAAATTCAGCTGATACTTCATTTCTGACAATTCTATATTTTTTCCTTTATAAGTTGTTTGTGATTACAACTTCTTTGGTAACTTTTGGTCTTTTAGCAGAAATTAAGGACAGCTCTTTGCCTTATCTTTTTGGAAAAAAACCTTCCACTTAATGGACTTAAAAGTTTTCAAGAAAAAAAACCTTGATCTGCATACATGATTCTGGTGCACTGCATCTCTCCCACTACTGATGCTAGTAGGCAAAAACGTAACATCTAGATTTCACGCTTTCCTGTATCAAAACCAATCTGAACAAGAGATGCCAAGTATCTATGTTTAAAGATAAACACTGTAAGTTTGGAAGTTAACATTTTACTGAGTTGAAAGTTGATGAATAAAATAACCATCCCCAGTTTTGGCCAACTTAGGGGTAATTTATAATGTTAAAAAAAATAATCAGAAAAACAAAAACAACCCCCAAAACCCCAGCTGACATGAAAAATAATATAATGCTGGCATACAAAATGTTTCACAATTTAGACTTGATTTAACTGAACAGAGAAGTTATCAGAGCCAATGTTGAAATAGAAAAGAGAAACATATATGGACAAAAGGAAAAAATACGTTGGCAGTTTCATTTGATACAATGTTCTGGCTCATTTCTGTTTTGTTATTTTTGGCCACAGACTGACCAAAAGTAACACCAGGATCAACATAAGTAACATAAAATGGAATTAATTCTCAGGGGAGGTGTTGTTTTCTTTTTTTTTAAACACAAAGAGCTCTCAGATCAATTGTGCAGCACCCAGCACAATGGGACCCTGGTCTACTCCAGAGCTCTTGGATACAATAAGAAAACAAATAATAAATCTCTTACATAATGACTTCCACCCAAGTAACTTGTAGATCTTCTGCGAATGAAAGTGTGCCTCATCATTCCAATATTTTTGGTAAATATTTTTATTTAAATATTTTTTATATTTAATATTTTAATATTTTTATATTTTTAATATTTTTATACTTTTATATAAATATTTTTATATTGAATATTTTTATATTTAGTATTTTATTTAAATATTTTTACCAAGAAAGTATAGTAATCCTATGTTTTGCCTGGGGTGATGCTCTGAGGAAGTCAGACATAAGAATAGCCCACAGATGTGCCCCCAGATCTGTGCTTTGATCACTTGTTCCTGCCTCTTTACACATACGGTATATAAATACTTATACACACATGGATATGGGCGGGTATGTTATTCTCAAAGCTAAGGAAGTTTGAGGTTAACAAAGATACTCTGTTTTCTTGGATCCCCAAACTGTTATTACAGACCTAAATTACACTTCGGTCTATTATAACTCTATTGCACATTTCATTTTATGCTATTTCAAGTCTGTGCCTTCTTGTCTTAAACTCACCATTTGGTCAGAACTATTTCCAATATGAAGGGAACGATTTGTCAAGTCGAATCCTCCAAAGCTACAGGTTCTCTGCAAAAAAAAAAAGGATGGATACAGTTCTATCACAATGATTAGCTCACTCAAAACATCTGTGATTTGGAAAACAGCAGTGAAAACACAAATGTCTGCAAAAAATGGAAACAAACAAACAAAAAGATGGAAGATTATAAATCAAGAAATCTGTTATAAAGCAATTTGAGTCATTTGGCTTTTCCAGAGACAACTCCTTGGCCTAAGGTCTGCTGCTGTTGAGTCATCTATTGCCTACTCTTTAAAAAGAAAAAAGACTTTTTGGTCCGAGGGAACTGTTGATCTTATGGATCAAGTTTTCCAGGGTGCTGGCAACTCCACCTCAGCGCTCCCATCTGCCTTCATAAATAAGTCCGTAGTAGCACTGAAACAGAGAACCACCGATCTTTTAAAGCATTGAATAACCTACCTTCTGGGAATAGCTGCACAGACTCCATTTGCACTGAAATACAGGGATACACTAGAGGCCTTGTAGGGCAAGCCCTTGATAAGACAAGGGAAAAACCAGCCCAGCTATCCATAAGTCTTGTGTCCCCAGAGACTCAGCAAGCCCTGACTCCAGATTAGGTATTTAGCATCACGCCTATGGCGGTACGTAGCAGCTCAGCTACTTCTGGGAGAAAGTACGCTATGTTTACAGTGCCACAATCACCTCGTAGAATGACTCGGTTTTGGTTGAATGCACAGATGCAGTTTATCATAATCATCCTGAATAAAAAAAGAACATCAGCACTATGACACTGCTTCCCTCCCAAGAGCAGAGAGCAACCAAACTCAGTACAGTTGCACTCCCATAGCCAACCACTGTTTAACTGTGGCAGATGAGTCTCTGCTAAAGCTTTGGTATCACTTGAAAAAAGACCAGACACTTAGGGCACTCAGAGAGAATCCAGCTTTTGCTTTGCAATCCAAAAGGTAAAACCTTTGACTTCTTATTTGGCCACTGAACAACCAGCTGCACAGTATTCAAGTACCTGGCCCTGACAGAAGTCTCACAAGGCAATCCAGGGAAATGAAGGCATGGCAGTTACAATTTACTTCCACAACTTCAACTCAGGGCTCTGAGTGTGGGTTGTGAGACAGGCAGATGTCTATTGTAAGTATGCTCTTCAGAGTCAGAGTTGAGACAAACAGGAGGCAGAAGATCAACCACCTGCGAACCGTAAGTTTTTAGGGCCTGAACTACCCAACAGAGTAACTCTGAACACATCTTAAGACTCAGCTAAGCATCAGATCATACCTACAAGGGACTGCCCAATCAGTACAGTGAGTGTGTACTTGGGAGTCAGTGAAGACCCACCACCTGAGAACTACCAGTCTGCTTCGACACTCTCTTAGGAAGAAGCAAGCTCTATAAACTGTGCCACTTAATAAACAATTATATCAATTAGTTCTATTAAAGTAAACATTCCTCCCGCCTTGTTCACTGCTAATCAGCATGCATATTAACAGCTTTTTAAAAGTCTTCTTTTCTAGCTTTTATGTTAGGTGCTGTGCACCTACAGTGCTTGGATGACAGTTTTTGTACGCACCACAACTACTAGAACTCAAAGCCAGCTTTGTCTAGGCCCCACACACATTAAAAAGAGTGCTGTGATGTAGAATTTTTTTAAAGTGTTTTTTTCCAGAATGCAATGTGACTATGGCATAGCTTTTAAAATTGTTTTTGGAAAGCATTTGAGACCAACCACAAGTAATAAGATCAGTTTTTAAAGCGCAGCACGTTTAGCTATGAGTAATGTCGTCCTTCTGTGAAGAGTCCATTCTAACTAATCCTACAGCACATGGTAATCCCAGCAACGAAGAGAAGACATCTGGAACTGCTCTGAGCAACCTTGTCTGTCAAACCAGCCAGAGCTCCTCCTAAAGCAGCCTTCTCAGAGAGCAAAATATCTGTTGGTTAAAAGTTTCTGAACAAACATACCATATTAATGATGCTTATTGTTTCATTATGGACCTCCCCATATATTTAACATTTGACTTCTGCCTTTGGATTCTAGTAGTGACCCTGGCAATACTGTACCAAACAAAAGGTCTGTGGATGAGGAGAGGGATATTCAATGGAGTGGCCATGCAATTAAAAGTATTACCATTTTGGGAGAAAAGAAAAACTGATGTGATTTGAAGATTTCATGCATGTCCAGGTCACTGAAACAAATATAAATGACAAAAATGAATGGCAAGGCAAGACAGAGTGACCGGTTCCACTGAATACATAGGCATTGCAATTTCCCTGAGGTTGCAGCAAACAAACATTAAGTGTTTCTAGGAATGAGGAGTGGCATTAGTTGAAGTTTGCCAGCTTTTGGCAGTCTCAGGAAGAAGTGTGCTGAAAAAGCTAGTAAAAGCAGCATGTCTCCACCACTTATCCCATTCAAACAAAGATGGAGGAACAGTTGACCGAGTTCCTCAACAACAACAAAACGCTATCCATTTCTTCTCTGTTTGTATCTCTATGAATAAGCAAAAATCAGTCCAGATGGTTTTCATAATGAAATTACTATGGCGAGACTAACTTATTAGAAGAACTGAAAACCTTGTTTCTGTCATCTATATTTACAAAGACAGTTAACGGTATTTTTAATTATGGGGCATCTCTAGCATGTATGAGTATGCTCTCTTGCCTGAGATACCCCTATTATTCAACCCACAGAAGGATGAGTAAGGTTTCAAGGTTTCTGTTATCACTGTAATATCCTCACGGGAAAACGTCTTTTGAGTACAATGTCTATGAACATAAACAGTACTCTCTGAGTGGCAGGACAAGCAGTCAATGCAGAAGAAATAGTGAAGCTGCCAAGACAGAATGGTGGTATTGGGTAGAAAAAACCTATCTGTTTTGTGGCCAAAGAGCAAAAAGCGAACCATGAAGGCTTGCTCACCTCCCACAGGTTATTCAAGGAGACTAAAGCTTTGAATATTATATTGAGACTACCTCACACCTGAAGAAATAGAAGCAGAGACCTCTCAAAATAAAATCTGTAGTTCAAGAGGGAAAGCTGTTTCTACTGTATTGTTCCCTGGAATATCTTGCTTAATGTTATGGGTGCACTGCTGTTTCCACCCACTGAAGTAGGGAACATATCTACATTGTCAACTAGACAACAGACTAGCTGGCTCAGCTTTGGAGATCTGGCTGGCCCCAAAGGCAAGCTCCTAGGAAACTCAGCATCATGGTTAAGGAAACTGTCAAAACTGGGTCATATAATCAGGAAGCAGCTTTGGATCCGTCTGGAGTACTCAAATCACTTAATTTCCCATTGTAAAGCACAATTTCCTTTTTTGGCTACCCCTTGTTCCCTTTCCACAACGCTCTGAGGGAAGGTATCACCTTCACCCCATGCTAGAAAGAAGGAGCAGTGGCTGGGGACAGAGCAGAAGGGGCACTTCTGGTGGTGGTGTGCAGCAAGCAGGAGGGCAGTGTCTGGATAATGTAAAACCTCCTGTCTTTCTGCAGCTGTGTGTAGAGAATACAGAGCTGGGTGGGTGAATTGATGAGATGCAAACTGAGAAGGGAAGGGCCAATATGAGGCAATGACAGCAGGAGAGAAACAGAGCACAGTTGACTAAGGATGCTCTAATCCTCTGAAAATTTTGTTCATCTCTCAGTATCCCTTTAAGAGAATACCAACTCCCAAAGCATCACAAAGAACATGTTTATAGCATCTCAAAGCTCCTCTGTTCACCAGCGATCTCAATTTCTGCACTAGATTAATTTAAAAAGCAGCATTTTGTCGTATTTGCTCTCTCTCATTGACTTACTTTGTACACATTGAAACTGCAAACTCAACAAAACTCTTCTCTGATGGGATTATATCAAACTCTTCCCTTACAGCTGAATTACAGTGCTTAAGAGTTTCTAAGCAGAAGCACTGGATTTTAGTTAAAAGTATAAAGCAGAAAGTGTTGACTGCAACCTCACAGAAACTGGAAGACCACCTTCATGGCAACTCTTTGACTCACAGACTTTTGGTGGATTCTCAAGAGAACCCTTTTAGTACAGCGATCCACTGTGGCAGCCCACTTCCTCTTGGCCTCCTCATCCTCCTCCAGCAGGCATCTCCTCAGGTCCTGCTTGTCAGCCTTGCTCAGGGTCCTGTCAGTAACGGGACGCACCAGCTGTGAGAGGTTGAGGTGACTGTACAGGCTTCTCTCCACCACATAGGTAATATTGAACTCGCTGACAGAAGTGCGCCCTCGTAGCCTTCTGTTTGGGAAGCCACAACCTCCACCCCCTTTCGTTTTGTGCCGCAGTAATTGTAGGTCGCAAGTTGCAGGGGATGCTCCTTTCCTAGCAGGGCGCTGGCAAAGAAAAGCTCTGGAACAGGAATAGTTAGTATCCATTTTCTTCAATCGGATCTGCTTCCTTACACTCTGAATCTCCTCCAGGGACACCAGAAGATGGTGCTTGTGCCTGTTGCTGTCATAAAAGCAAATGCTTTCTGTACTTACCCCATGGCTCAGAGAGCCGAGGCTCTTCTTCATTTCCCCATCTGTCAAGGAGCGGCAAACTTTCTGGGTCTTCTCCTCTTCTGGGTAAGAGAAAAATGTCCCGAGTTTCTTGGGAGGCTTGATAAGGCCACGGCTATCAGTTTTGCTGAAGGTCTTCACCAGCTTCCGGTTAGTTCCCCACGTATCAAGACTGCTGGATGAAGGAGAAGTAGTAAGTGAGTCCGAGTCGTCCTCTGGCTGCTTTTCACAGGAACTGTCAAAGTAGAATTGCTTCTTGTGAACTCCAGAATAAAGTGCCGATCTGTCATCCAGTATAGGAGAGTTGTCAAGTGAGTGCTCTTCCACACCTACAGGGGACAAAAGCAGCACAATGCGTGTCACCGTTCATAATTCTCCAAGATGTTTCCCTGTAGAGCCTTATTGTATTTATTTAAGATATCATCCACTTAAAATGGAAGAAAACTCTTCCTGATATAAGCAGCCCAGAAGGTATTTGTGAGTGGATAAATCTGAAGCAGTTCCTTCCTTCCATTTGTGAAGTGAGAGTTCTGGGATGAGTTAACAGTAGAGAGATGACAGCATCCTGTAAGTAAACTCATCATTATTTTAAGTTTCTCTCTTTTATCTGACAGATGCTCTCACTAAGAACATCCTTAAAAGCTGGAACTGGGATCTGTTTCTCATGTTTTTCTTCTGATACTTGCATATGATGCTCAGCTCTAGTGAGATTACAATAGGTCAGAAGTATACCCAGGTATTAAAACCCAAACAAGTATCTCTCAGGTCCAGTTTTCCAATACTCAGTGCTGTTGCTGCTGCAGAAAGCAGTATTTTTCCCAGAAAGTTAGGGAGCTGAGCTCCAGGATGAAATTAAAAGTTTGGGGTTTTCGATAGATGAAGAGACACCAATTTTAATCACACAGAATTTACTTAAACAGATGCAAAGAAAAAAAAGGTAGGTCAAATTGTGGGTGTGCCAATTTCAACAGTGTCCTGCTAATGACAGAAACACTTGGTTTTCACCAAATATATATTTCACAGAAAGGGAAGAAGACTTTTTGCAATGCAAGTGCTGGAGGTGGGCAAACAGCCAGGTCTCCTTTTTGGAGTGGAGAGAATGGAATAAAGGACCTGAAAATGCAAGTCCTTTTCACATTTATCTTTCAAGAAACACTTCTCTGGTGTTTTCTTCTGAGCAAAGTATAGGCTCAGGTATTAGATGCAGTAACAAGGAAAGAGTCAAATAAGAGCACACATCCTCCTCAGTCCTGCCTGACAAATTTCACAGCATTCATAGGTATGTATCAGAAACACACAGAGAAATGTGACTATTTATTTCTTGTCTGACCCAACTTTGCCTTCATCTTTGATTGCTTCCGTGGTCTTACAGCAGAGCTAAATTTGAACCATGACCAAAATACCTATGATTTACTAAACTCGCTCATTCAGTAACAGAGGACACATTTCAAGGTGAAAGAACATTAGTTGCCCTGTACAGGCTTCCTGTCCCAGCTTCAGTTCACTCTGTTGGCAAAACATATTTGACCTACATTTGCTGAAATCTAAGACGCTATTTTACCAAGATAAAAACTCGCTGTGACAGTAAAGGGATTGTGGATCACATCTGACACACAACTTTCACTCTTGACAATTTTTCTGGGGTGGGTCTGTAGACTGGAGACTGATTTTGACACCACTTTCACTGGACTGTCCAACTTGCTCTTTTTCCCCTCTACTTCTCAATTTGAACAGAAAATAGACATTCTCCTGGGACTGAATATGTGCTGATAAACAATTTTAGTCCACTGAGTAAATATGTTTTTAAACAGCTTGTAAAATATGCATTGTGTGTCAACACTGTAACAGATGTTATCTGGAGTGAGTCCATGACACAAAGCCATAACGACACAGATGTAGATGTGATTTGTTTTTAAATGCTATATAAGAATGCTACCCAGGAATTAGGAAGCTTCAGTTACTTAGCTTACTAGGAGCAGACTAATACAAAAGACACATGGATTCAGATATTGGCACATTCTAGTATCAGATCATCCAGATGTATATTTAGTGTGATAACAGAGTCAACAGTAGAAATGTGGGAGAAGGATCTGGGACTAGTGTACTTTTCTTTAAAAACAGGAATGTGTAAGGGAAATTTGGCAAAGTTGTTCTTTGTGAAGAATTTTTGAGGTGGATTATGAGGAATCTTTCTTCTGAGGAACTGCACGTCAGTTTTCAAACCAAGCCTGCTCTCACGCTTTGTTAAAGGCTGTTGAACACTGATGAATTTATTGGAATTTTACTGATGTTACTCAAATTTTATAGCCAGCTCCCCAAAACCTAGCCATGTAGTATTTCACATTACTTCACATTCATAACACAGGTTCAAGTAACAGCAGCAAGCAGCTCAAGAACCGATCCAGTCAACCACAGGTAACTTGGAAGGCCAGGCAGCAATCCCCAAATCTGACCACAGTACTTTTTGTGATCTTGCAGAGCCCTCTAACGTATCCCAATGGGAATACAGACCTACATTATGAGATATAGGATGGACAGCATTTATGAAGCACTTCTAATATGCCACATGAAAATTTGGGTGTGGGTAGAAATTACTGAAAGAAGAGTCATAGATATCCGCTCCTAATGCAGACTTGGCTACTTAAGGGGCCTTCTACTTATGCAGAAGTTATAGAGAAGTAATCCATGTTGTTATTTAGCAATAACTGGTTTTGCTACAGTTTCTCAAGAGCCAATCTACAAAGTGTTAGATAAAGTGCAAACTCAGAGTTACGGATAATTCATTCAGAAAAGCCTGGAGTTAAAACAGAGAAGACAGGCAGGAGATGGAGAAAAAAGGAAGCAGAGCAAATTTTTTTTGAAACAATTGTTAATTCAGTGATTTTTCTGTGGGGTGCAGACGTGGAAAACTGTGGACAAAAAAAACCCTGGAAGGAACCGGGACACTGAAGTGAAAGACTGAAAGAGAAAAGGAAATACAGTGGTGAAGCGCTGCAAGAGAGGGAACAGAGAGCAAACCAGACAGTTAACATGCTGACGAGAAAGTCTGGTCACACTGCAGGAAGGCATCTGCACGCCCAGCGGCCCCCGGGCTGCCTGCTCCTGCAGCTGCTCCCACCCCGGCCTCTGGCTGATTGCTCCCTGCAGCTTTTCCCAGGCCCACAGGGAGGAAGGGGGTAGGAAAGGCCTCTCTGGGGTCCCTTCCTCAGAGCCGGGGAAAAATAGCCCTGTTTTGTTTGCCCTTTCTCATAAACCATGTTTTTGCTTCCAAGGTAACTCAGCTTTATGCTCACCCTCTGAGGTGACAAAACCTTTTCAGAGCAAGACAGCTGCCCGGTCCAGAGCTCTAGACTGGCCGTGCCTTTCACACTGGCCCGTAAAACCATCATCACGCAGGAGAGACACAGGCTAGATCATAAATCTGCCAACAGCTTCCTGCCACATACCCAAGAAGATGCACACATTCTCCTTAAATGCACTAGGAAGAAATCAGAATACGGCTCAGCTCACTGCAAAGCCGAGGGGAATTGGCATACGGACCCGGGAAGGCCACTAACATAGAGGGGTGCCCACAATTCCAGTGAGGACTCAACCAGGGCTGTCCAGAGAGGCTCCTGAGGCTCAGGCGCCGTTAATCTGGCTGCTCACACACAGATACAGGTCATCCGGAGTTAATTCTGCAGTATGCCATTCCCAGGGCCTGAACTCTGCTTCCCGTTTCCCCACCCTCCTCCTCCTCCCCCCTTCTCTCCCCCTCTCTCTTGGCAGCAGGGCTCATTCAGGAGCCAAACTGCAGGCAGGCTCCCCCAGAAGTAGGAGTTAATATTACACGAGGCAGTCGCTATCCCACAAGAATGTCTGATAGAGTTTCTGTACTTTTGCCACAGGATGATGCCATGTGGTGCAACTATACCACCAACCGGCTCCTACCCTCCCAGAACTAGCAAGAGCTTCACCTGTGTGCTGTTCCAGGCCTTGGAGGAGGGACCAACGTGGTGGTCGCTCTTCTTAGCTCCTTGCTGAGCCTGTGGGGCAGCCGGCTGGGATTGCTCCTTGTCTCATTCCCTCCCCAGCATGGGGCATAAAACACGAACCAAGTCCTAATCTCTTAATGAGGGACTCTCCAGCACTGCTCTGGGAATACCAGGAGATCAGCAGTAACCACATTCTAGGCTGTCACTTTCCTCCTTCTACAGTCTCAAAACGCAATTACTTGGGTAAGGCACGCACCATAAACAAGGCAGTCTTTCCTATCATCCCTTAAGAACACTCCACCCCTCCCTCCTCCAGCCCTCCACTTTCTGTCCCCTCTCAACAGAAACATGTATTCACACACGCAGTTTTAACCATATGCATGTTGCATTTTACCTTCTGTGCTGGGTTTTTTCATTTCTTCCACTCTTATGAGTTTCTTCCTGACTCTGCGAGTAGAATTCACCAGCTTGTGCAACCTCTTAAACTTCACCGATTCCTCTGTTTCATCATCGGATTGTTCTCTTGACTGGCAAAGAAACAAAGGGAATATTAATAAAACAGTAGTTCCACGGCTTGCTCCTTGAAGTCAAGTTAACCCAGCTCATCTGCTGCGCTGTGTCAATGCAGCTCTGTAACTGGTGTTATATTTTCAGCTCAGGTCAGACAGAAACATTTAAATTACTGAGGGTTTTCTTTTTTTTTTTTCTTTTTCTTTTTCTTTTTCTGAAAGCATGACATACCATTTTGATTTCTAAATCTGTGCAATGTAAGATCCTAGGCATTAAAATGCATTCCTGCCCTTGTCTTTCTTCCCATGCATTGTGTAATAACTACTTCCACGTCCTCTCTCAGTACGTTTCAGGCAGGGCTCTTTCCCAGGGCTCTTCTTACCATACCAGTTATGCTCCTGTGGTTTGGGTCAGTCACTGGTCTGTCTGGCATCTCAGAACTTGCTGTTTAAACCTGGTTATAAACAGCTTCTCCAAACTGATGCTGTGTCATTGACGACTTGCTTTTTTTCCCCCCAGTCTTCCCAGAAAATCAAAAACAGCAGCACAAGAAAGGGACGGGAAGGAAAAGGAAGGAGGAGACCTCATCTGCCTCGCTCACCAACTGCCACAGCTACAAAATATTCCTTTCCTCCTCCCTGCTCCCTACACTCCTCCTGAAGGCTCTTGAGGCTGGAATTAAGATGGACACAGCATTCCTCCAGCACTGACCAAGGGAAAACTCTGACCTTTTCAGATATACAGTGCAGTCCATATTCCCCAGCATCCCGTTTCGTTTCGCATCTGATCCAGTATGCTTGGTTCCAGCTGTTTTCCCTCAAGTATCAAACATTACAGAGGCAAAAAAAAATTCCCCTCTCTCCAGCAGCAGTGACACAACAAGCTGAAACAATCCATTCCTTGTGAACGAGAAGACGACTTCGATTTTCGAGCCAGATCCAACGTTCAATGTGCTACTTCCTCTGTTTTAATCAGTTCAGAATGTGGAAGGCGGCGGGGGGAAGGGAAGGAGAGAGGAGAGGAGAGGAGGCCAGCAGGGCTCTCTGGCTCGGCCAGGACAGCCCTGGCACTGTGCACCGCTGCACATTCCTGTGCGCAGTGCGGGCTCCAGCTGGAGCGTGGTATGGATCATATACCTTACTTTGTTTTCACCCGCGGTCCCAGCTAATTCGCCGCATTCCTAGTGGTCAGTTCTAAAAACCCTCATGCAACTTCCTGTCGGCACAGCTATCTGGGCTTCCACGGCACGCTCATCCTTTTGTCTCCTTCTCCTTAATTAAACTTTTTAAAAAAGAAAAAATCCCCACTAAATGCAAGCCAAAAAAAAAAAAAAAAAAAAAAAAGCCACCCTCTCATCTTCCTCAGCAAAAATGCTGTCTGCTTATCTGAAGGCTGAATAAAAGACAGGCCAAATATAAGAATGCTTTCTGCTTTTCTAATACACTTAAATATCAGGATATGGCAATAACGGCAGATGCCATGGGGCAGGACACCAATTAGCAGTTGCACGGGTACACTTTCAAAGCCACAACAGTGCCTGAAGGAGCCGGGGCAGCTCTGAAAGCCTGCCTCGCAGGCACGCACCTCACAAGGCCAGCAGAACCATACCAGAGCAACCTCTCAGCCACTTTCTACAAGGGCACTGTCAATTACTGATTTCCCACAAACTTCATTCATGTTACTCCAAAACAAGAAGAAATACCAAATGGACCACATATGGCAGAAGGAATTGCCATTCTGCCATCTGAAAGCTGCAGGAGTGCATTTATTATGGGTACAGGCTGGCTAGGTAATTAATAATCTTCCTTCAGGAAAAACAGGGCTGTAAAGAGGAGTACCAGACTTGTTTATATCAACATAAATTAAACAGCAAGATGAGCATTAATTCAGAGATTATGGCTGGGACAATTTAATGACATGTCAAACAACGAGCCAGACATATTTAGATATGATGACAAATGGATTATTGACCGTAATCAAGAAGTTCAGTCAAGACTTCTTAGGCCGTTAAGCGCATCCTGGCAAGCAACCATCATGCGGACCCTGCACTCAAGATGCGTTAAATGTTTAAATGCAATTACTCTAAGTCATTGCCTTCCTTCGTTACTTTTCGTATACCCTTGGCTTGCAAGACTACTGTTTGTAAAATTGTGAGCTCTATGAGACTTAGAGAACAGCTCATACCTGGTCCTCCCGCTCAGGATTTCATCAAAGAATAAACAACTAGTCTTACTTTTGCACCACTGGTATCCAATAAAGAACTGTCCCCCTCAGAGTTAAGAAGACTCAACAACGACAACGAAAGCTTTTACGATGTTTGACATTTGCATTCATGACTACCACTGCGAAAGCGAGCGCCAAAATAGCCTCAGCACAAGGTACTGACATCAAACCCAAGTGGGTGGTACAGGGAGTCCCCACCACACTTCAAAATAAATAAAGTCCCATCGTAATCCAGTGCCAGCTGGTCTTCCCTGCTGCTTCAGGACTCCCGGCACCCTTTGAGCCAGGGTCCTCTGCAGGCAGTGACAGACCCTTCCCAGTGCCAGTGCTTGGCCAAGAGAGGCAAGAACAGCTCACGTTTAACAACGGGAGCCGCCAGATTATGGGTTGACTAAAAACAAAGTCAGTCCCTCTACAGCAACCTATTTCCTATCATATCGGGTAGCATGTGGCACGGAAAATCTTCTGTAAAGGAAAAGGATGGCTAATAAGTTCATGCAAAAAGGCCTAAAAACGTCGGTGACTACGCCAGTGGTGCCGCTCAGGAAACTTTCTTGTCGAATAATGCTGATTCCTTGAAAATAAAACCATTTTGAAAAAGGACTACTTTAGATTCGCTTCCTGTTTTTGAAACAATTTTTTTAAAAAAAGGCCTTGAAATTATCAAAAGTTTCCATTTTGGCACATGGGAAACAGAGCTTAATCTTCCAGCTCAAGCCATGCTTTCTTTTACAGCTAATATTAAACAGAAAGCAGAAATGTAAAGCATTCAGGCCATAAGCGACATATTTGGAAATCACCGAACTTCGATGCTTTGACTTCCCTGACCCACTCTACCCGCTCTCCCCCCCCACTTCCACAGTGACCGAATTGCTTTTTTTGGTGGCTGTCCCTGACTTCAGACGAGAAAAATCGCCCCAATCTCCCCAACGCGTGGCAGGCTGGGCAAATGTCTTCCTGGACAGCTCTAGCAGCCAGGCCTTGGCACGGGGCTTCAACGCAGCTGGCTGCCAGCCCCCCTCTCGCCCTCTCCCCCTTCAACAAGTGCTTCAGTGCACGGCAGCACTGCAAAAGGGGTAGACAGAGTCTACTGAAGAGGGAACGACGCATCTGCAAGAGGCTAGGCCGGAGGCTCTCCGCCACAGGAGGAGGCCACGCTGCGCACCCCTCCGCCAACGCCTCCCCCAGCCCCCGGCACACGGCCGTCTTCGTTAGGCCAAGCCTCGGCGTCATTAACGCGCCGGTGAAACGGCCGGGGCCCCTCCATCTCCCCCACGAACCGCCGGAGCAGGCCTCTCCCCACACACCAAGGGGAAAACAAACGGATTTGCAGTACTGCAAATAGGAACAACTTAACTTCCATCTCCTCCGCTCCAAATTTTTCCATCTGAAAGCCCATATGGCTCAACTTTTAATTATTTTGGCTAATGCTGTATGTAGTAATTCTGTGGTGAATGCTTAAGTGTTTCATTTCTGGTTTCCAGGGCAACATTACATCAGATTGCAGACAGCTGGCTCCACAGCCTTAAACCATAACAAATTGTCCAAAGCCGACGCACAAAAAAATCGCGCTTCCTTTAAAGAGGGCGCGGGGCTCGGCCGGGCTGCCGGGGACCCGGCGAAGCCTGCGGGCCCCCTTGGCGGGGCTGGCCAGGCGGAGCCGCCTTTCCCCGCACCGCTTGGAGCAAGTGCATCCCCGACACATCTGCAATGCTCTCACGGCGCGGAAACCCACCAGCTTGGACGAGCTCGGCTGCGCAAACGCGCGAAGGACTGCGGGGAAACGGGGACTAAATTAACAGCATCTGGAAATACCAAGGACTGCATGCGGAGGACTGCAGCCACCACGTACCGCATGGCTGGAAAATTACGCAGAGGCCAAGGCCCATCCCCACCACCCAGCTCTTCGCCGCTAACAAATGTGGCCACAAACCTCTGAAGGTGCTCTCAAATCCAGGAGAGATCAACTCCCTCTGCCACCTCTAGCGTCTCCTCTCCTTGGAAAACTTTTCCTACTCAGGCACCTCTAAGGGCCATGCTTTGCATCATCTCATACGTAAGATCAAAGTGAAAAGCCTTGCATCCAGGAACAAATAGGAAATTAGCAGGCGTACTTTGATATTCAAGGAGCTATCTACGGTTCTGCTCCCGGCGCCCTCTTTGCTCTCTCTCCCGCTTTCCTCCCGCAGGCTCTTTGCCGCTGCCTGCTCTGGAGGCAGGGCACACGCCTCGCTCTGCTGCTCTCTAACATCCAGCCCATTTCACACGCCATAGAAATAACAATCCTAACCTCCCCCTTTGAATTAGCGCTTCACACACGCGCACACACACAGAGAAACCCAACATTTATTAGGGTACTTGGAACTAATGGGCAAAATGTAAACCAGAAGTAAGTAGCTAGCTTTCGGCAGGACTATATTTGGAAACACTTCAGGATTATAGCAGCAGCCCTTAAAAAACACAAGATAGGCAAAGCCTGCTAGCCAGGTCCTAATAAAAATGTTTAAGAAACACTAGAACAATATCCAGTTAAAGCTATCATAACTGATTAATCTGTTTCAGCTCCATAAACAAAAACATACGTGACTTTTACATAAGCTGTGTGAAGCCATTTAGAGAGATGTTACCATTTTACAATTCACTTTATGCCCAGTAATAGTTCAGCCCCAAACTGAAATCTCTAGGAAGCCTCCCATCTAAGAAACAAGGAAATCTCTTAATAGCTGATTAAGCCCAAGCTGCAATTATTTTTGGCTATCAGAAAATTCTTGTTCAGCAAAGTGGGGCAAAAAGCCACATTCAGACTCGTGGGCATATCACATCACATCCCCCAGCTCTGGCTAGCTCACTTCAGAACTACAAGCTCTATAGTAAATGCAAAGAGATTTTGCTGTTCCCTTTAGGAGACGTGGCTACACGTGTCCTTTCTTCTTTCTCTCTAACAGGCTTTACATCTGCCAAAAAAAACAACCATTCTAACTTTTTAAAAATTTTTATTAAAGATGCCTGGATAAAGTCAGAGACAGGAAAATAGAACAGAAAAGAACTTAAAAGCCCAAGGAAACGAAGAGGAGAACCGAGAAAAGCTATGCATGCTGTGCTGTGCCTAAGAATAACCACAAAAGCCTTTTCTCTTTCTCCCTCTCTGAAACAGGAGGCACATCCTCTCCACATCACGCTACATGCTCAGTGACTTACCAGCTTCGGCATTTATAGGCCTAAAGCTCAGTTTCGAGTAATTCCCCCTGAGTCCTCAACTGCTGTCAGCTTCGTAACCCTAAAATTCAGCAGTAGACCCTTCTTCTTAAGTATTGTATTCGCTCCGAATCCTGTGCACAAAATGCCTCTTCTGTGGAGTTACATTATCAGACACCAAACTGGCTCCGATTCCAGCACTGAATATGTAAAGAAGAAAAAAGCGTGATGCTGGACTCAATTAGCTGTTTTCTGCTCACTGATTGATTCCCCCAGTTACTCGCTAGCTGCATAACTTGCAAGAAAGGCATAAGTCATCAGCTCTAAGCAAATCTTCTATTCACCACAAGGAAAAAAGGGAGTGTTGTACATGGCAAACAATCCCTGTTTTCACTGACGAAGGCTTGCTGACCTCTTGCTGGCCTCCAGTTCCTTAATTACTGTCTATGGAATTTCAGTGAAAGAAAAAAATACAGAGAATCTCTGCAAAGCCAGGACGAAGACTGACCCTCAGACACGACCGCTAGAGTGGAGGCTGTGTCTATAGGAAATATAACTTAGGCCCTTTACCAGGCTTTTTTTATTTTCACTTTTTAATTCTTTTGACAAAAAGCCCCCCTGAGAATCTCCCTTTATAAAGGGCTAATTTGACAGAAAAATAAACCTTGCTTAATGTTTTTTAAATTAGTGAACTTAAGATACTTTTTTTTTTTTTCTTTCCCTTTGGTTTCAGTGCTATAAAAAAAGAACATCACTAAGAACTGGAAAAGCAAATTATGTTTAATTCAGAAATATCAGACTGGTCTAGAATTAGCCACATTGCGGCTTTATGAAGCATTGTAGCATGAATTCCAACTTCTCCTCCTAGGCTGGGCTCAGACCTCCCTTCCTACGAAACAGATGCTGAGATGCTCAAGTAAACTGGCGCTCCTCTTATAGTCAACCATACCTAATCTCAAACCTTGGGACAAATCCAGAATTTGGACAATTCTTCTCAGAGCACAAGAAAACACAGACCAAAACCTCTACTAATTAGGAGCACTGCTATCCAGTGGTGGAAAGCAGTAGCAAAGGCATACCACAACAGCACCCTCTTTAAGCTCAGAAAAGACTCCCCTTACTCAGGACCATACCATCAATGGCCAGTTAATCTGGATTCACCACAGATCAATCACATAGTGAAATCACAACAGGGCTAAACATCTACTTCCTTGGATGACTGGCTGATTTTAATGAGCCACCTAGCCAAATGTCCTTTTTCAATTTCTCCATCTTTGTACTAGTGACCGTACACAGCTTTTCTACTCCCTAATGGTCATGTAAACTAGATTTACTGGTGTGTTGTAGCTGGGTTCTTACCATTCAACTACTTCAGCCCCAAAACTCTGATGTAAAGCCCTATGGAAAATTCTAAGCTTCAGATAAAACCAGCTAGTGTTCTCCAATTTCAATAACATACCAGCCCACATCAAGTGAAACATGACAGCAACTTCCTTGAAATGTATCCCAGATTCCCTTAAAAGTTCATGGCCATGAGTGAAACTGATCTAAGTTTGGGGCTTTGCAACTTGAGTTTTGAAGGTTTTGGGTTTCATTAAGAACGTTTCGCAAACCTCTAATCCTTGCACAGGCTGTTTATAGAAAACTGTGTGAAGCTCAGATGTGATAATCCACATCATATCCTGAGGTTGCAAATAATGGTCTCCAAAATTTTTAAGAAAATTAACAGAGGTCATAAATGTTTTTGCCACTTCACATAATTAACTGCAAGAGCATGAATTGCAAGGGCTGTGTAAGTCTAAAACGTGCAGTGGAAGTGTCAGCCCCCCCCAGGTAACCATGTCTGGATTCGGTCTGTGATTACTTACAAGGAAATCAAAGGAGCATCCAATGGCTACTTTGGTGAAAGATATATTACACATTAGCTGGTGACGACACTGCTTGCTGAAATTAGTGGGAAATATTTGTCATAAGTAACAAGAGCACGCAAATTTAATTCTCCCAGGAGGTCTGTCTTGATACTAGAATAGCTGCTTAGGCAAATTCCTAAATGTTAACTGTTTCCAGGTTTTAGTTAAGTAACTTTGAGAAGCACACTGCTGACGTTTGCATCTGCAAGCCAGACACATTTCCTCATGGCAAAGCGTTTCTCTCCCTGATTAGCATAATTAATTTTAATGACATTACAGCTGTACTCATGTACCACTTGTCATAGGTATATGTGGCAGAACGAAGCTCTGCATTACATTATTCCGTATCTGTTACAAGACAGCATTCCTTTCCAATGCTTCTGCAGACTCCTCTACACATGGGAAAGAGAGTCTCTAACAAGGAGGTCTCAACTGCATCTTGTGTTTTGGCAAGGTTAAGAAGGCCTGGGGAGAATCCCTTTTCTTTGGTGTAGCCTGTACTATTAATGAATGGAGTACACCACTGGCACTGGAAACCAACCTCCCGGCACTTCGGAAAACCAAGGGTGGAACAGCAATACATGAAATACAGTGAAAGTCATATTGGAGAGAAAAAAAAAAAAAAAGAGAATGAGCTCCCTTTAGTGAAGGGTGTAGTAATTTAAATTACATTCTTATAGTATTTTCAAACAATATTAATGTTACTGTGCTAAGTGCGAGGAAGGAAACACTAGCAGTGGGGAGGGGAGGCAAGTGGTAGCCGACAGGAGCGCAATTAAAATTTTCTATTGTACCACAAGTAAAGATTATTCAGCTTGGGTCTGCCAAATAGGGCAGTGAAACACATGGCTTTTGAGATTCCTAATTCTTGAACTGAGCAAGGCTTTGTTCCAATTTAATAGGCTTGGTCTCAGAAAAGATGGGGGCAGGGAAACCACATTATGGATTACAGCATCTCCTGCTGGCTGATGCATACAGGGAGAATAGGAAAAAGCTGTTACCACTGTCCCCCACCCTCTAGGTAATAAGCAGAGAAATTAGGCATCTGCCCAAGGGCAAAAAGGTATAAGAAAAAGCCAAGTCATGTGTTAGAATGAATATTAAATTAATTTGCCTTCCCACCTCCCACCCTCCCCAAATACATGGCCAAACATTTTGCGGTAAAGTAAGTCAATAGGGCTTGTGTGAATGCAGTCAAAACAGAAGTGGTTATGAACACGCTTAATTACAGTCACTGCCTTCATGTTAGTGTAAGCTCTCTTCTCTGAGTCATGATAGCAGGAAGATTTTTCTGAAAGACCTTACAACAGACTAATTACATCCAGTCTTCACATCTGCAGGAGCAACTCCTACTGGCAGTGAGCAGGAGGTTTACTTGGGCTACATTACTGCCAACTGCTCAGTACAATCCTGTGGTGACAGCGTTCAGTCCCACTAGGGACACACACCTAGTCAAGTTGCATCTGATGACAACATGGGCACGTCTTGCACAGTAAATAATATTTAAAGAAGCGATATAGTTTTATTCGTAAATAAATGTGTTTCTCCTGCTAATTCTAAAGGGTTCTGGAAAATTTCAGACCAAACAGGTAAAAAACTCCTTACAGTGTTCTGCAAAACCAAATATAAGCACATCAATGGTCTCTCACTCTGCTATCATCACTCCACAGTGCTGACCTTACTTAAAACTTTGTGTTGCGTCCTGGGAACTGCAATGACGGTTTGCGTTTCTCTCAGGAAGGTTTTTGTATTACTACACCAATGGGAAACCCTGCTCTTATGCATGGATAGAGAGGGGGGACATTCGTAACAAAATATGCTGTAATTCTGCTGCTGCTAGCTTTCACCGAGAGGTGCTGGACACTGTCCCTGAGATCAGTGGAAAGGGAGGGCAGCCAGCAGCTCCCAGGACAGGCCCCTGTGTTAGGCACATAGTGTGGGAATTCAGTACTATCATTTTGAGCCATTTCTTATTATAGGCTCTTTCTTCATCATAACTGTTACTAAGCACTGACAGTATTACAGGAACTCGGATAGTAATAATAAATATATCATCCAACACAATGAGGCACATCAGTGCCTTTCACGAAATCTTAACAGAAATCAGGTCACTAGACTCTTCAAAGCAAAGCCCTGCGTTCATTCATAGCCATGCTCAACATCAGCTCCCCCCGATTACCTCAAAGAGCATGCAAGGACTGGAGGTAGCAACAAGTTCTCCAAGAACTGAAACACAGAAGCATCCTCTTCCCCCTTTTAGCCTTTCATGGAAAAAAAAAACCAAACCCAAACCCCAAGCTTACAAAAAATGGTTAAGTTCTGTGATAACAGCAAAAATGGGGCTACCACAGCACACAGCTTTCAAAATGCTCAAAGTATCTGTGTTGCCTCAGCTTAAACACTACTGTTTAAGTTAAAAAAAAGTCATCATACCCTAGTCGCCATTGATACCCAATGCTGATTCACAATATGCATCAACTTTGAGCTTAGTTCTAACAAGTTAAACTGACTGTACCAAAGGAAGGGCTTTTTCCTGTTTACTCTACCAGTCCTGTAGTATGAGCAATAATAATGTTAACAAATGGTTAAATATTTAAAGAAACCGTCAGTAATATGAATAAAAATCCATTTAAAAATCACTATATTTAGAAAGCATCCACAATCTGAACCACTGAAATGCAGTATAACTCTGAATAATGTGGATTTGCTGTAGTTAAACTTAGATTTACTCTCAAGGTAGCTGGTGCTACAGAAGTTATACTGTAATTATTTCTTTTCTTCCTACTCTTCACGCTTACCGAACAACACAGTAATGACTGTCGTGAGCCAGAGATAATTCTATCAGACTTCATCTTTTGTCGGTCAGCTTTGTACCATAGGTAATACAATCTTGATTCAAGAGCTTCAGCATCTCTCGGATTGAAACGAATACAACCCAAAGTCCATTCTCGTCTGTTATTCTGCCTTTGACACTGGTCGTAGACACAAACCCTATGCTGCACACTCTTTCAGCTTTTAGCCCCATTTAATGACTTGGTAAATAAAAATGTCCTCAGGAAATAATAGGAAGAACAGGAGCAACAAAAGATTATCTCACGCCAGCTAGAGCTGTGGCTGTAGGGACTCGATTTGCTGCCGTCTGTTACAAAGAGGATCGACAGAAGTCAGAAAGAGCGGCAATGCACGGGGCAGTTTCCCCCAGCACCGGCCTCATGGCAGATGCAGATGTGCACAGCACGCCTCCAGGTCCGCACAACCGCTGCCACCCTCCTCTGCGAAAACAAGCGGGGCACCAGTTTCCTCCTGGTAATGGTGCCACGTTGACAGTCCTGGGTGAAGCAGCGTTGGGAGGGCAGGGAGGTGGAACGGCACTGCGGGCTGCCAGCGGGCCCACCTGCGGGCCGTGCTTTTGGAGGGAGATGCTGGTTTTGTTCTCCCCGCTCATCAGTTCTACGGCCTCTCTCCCGAGGCTGCCAAGGCCACGTGTGGCAGGTGGGGAGCTGCCGGGGGGAGCCCGGCACAGCTCACCGCAGCACCCTTCAAACGAAGGCCGGCTGCGCTACCTGGAAGCTTGCATTAACGAGCTCTGGATGGCTGACCATTATCTGCTGATCAAAACCGAAACACAGAAGCCCGACGAGACCAACAAAACAGTTCAGCCCAGAGGTAATTACGACTTCATTTAACTTGCATCTACAGAAACCGTCAGCGAAGTTAATTAGCGGTTTGTTTCAGTGGCAGCACACGTATGATACACACTTCTGTCACAGCCTCCCTCCTGCTTCTCTCCTTTCCCCAACTCCTGCATCGAACATGGCAACTGGTACCAATCAGCAGCCTTTCAGCAGAGGGCACAGGAAAGGATTTATGCTGGTTTCTCCTAATGCTGGTCCTCCGAGCTGGGCTGAAGCTGTCCCAGTGGGGCTCTGGGGATGAAGCAGCCCTGTTTTAGATGAACTGAGAATTTCAGCCCCCAAGGGTTATCAAATGAGCTTCTATCTTTAAGAAGCATAAAAGGCACCTCAGTGTAAAGAAAGAATGTGGTACAATTTTGAAGTCCTCTCTTTCCCTGGACTTTCTGACTCCTGAGGACAAATAGGCCCTTATCTAAAATCCAGAAAGAGATCCATTTGCAATCTGCACCTGCTTTACATCCCAAAGCCTGGCACAAGGCAATGAAAGCTTGTCTAGTGTTACTGTGAGCAGCCTTCATTCCAACAGAGATGAAACATAAATACTCAGAAATAAATTGGTAAAAAAATGATGAAGCGTTTTAGACTTTTGATACATCTGACTAAAAAGAAAAACAGTTTCAACTGCATTCCCACACTAGCAATTAAATAACATGCATACTTTGTTGTGAAACAAAGGGACCACAGTAGTGAGACTGAAAGCTACAAACTTCTCTAAAGTGGAAGAGAACCAAGTCACCTACTGACGTGGCAATGCCTTTGGTTGGTTGGTTGTTTCTTAAGAGCAAACAAACAGGACATACAATTAACCGCACAGCAATGACATTGGGCTGCCTCCCTTCAGATGCTGAGATGATGACCCTTCAATCCTTTGTGGTTCATGTTTAGGGTTTAGTTTTGTAAGGGCACAAAATGCAAGTTTCCATTTCCTGGCATAGTAATTTAAAAGAGGAGGAGCTGGGAAAAAGAATCCCTAAATCAATCTTTAAAATGAGTGAAGGATCAACACCAGCGATGTTAGTCATAAACATATAATAACTATACAAGTTTAAAAAAATAAAGTGGTCTCTTCCCCCCCCCCCCCCCCCAAAGGAAAACAGCAACTAATGATATTTGCCCTTTAGATGTTAGTTTGTAGGTGGCTATTCTTATGCTGTGGGCAGAGCTGACTTGAAAGCAATGGAGTACTTAAACTCTTAGAACACTCCAGACATTCTGCCTCCATTTTTAGATTCTCTGGTTGCTTAGATTCTACCTTTTTTTTTTTTTTTTTCCTTTCCTGAAATGTAGTCACTGGGCAAAGCTAGACCAAGATTCTCCACAAAAAACTAGTGACCCATCCTCCTAAGTCCTCCTAACTAGCAGCAGGTCTTTCTACCTGCAAAGATAAAATGAGAAGGTAAAAAAAAAAAAAAAAAAAAAAAAAAAAAGCCATTATACTAGTGTCTTGATATCTCTTACATCCCCAAGGTTACCAAACAAATGTATAGCAAGTAAACTAAAAATTGTTCTTTTTCTAAATTCCCTCAATCTGTAATTATTCTGCAATTCACTTTTATCATTTGTGTGTATAAAATGTTTACAAAATGATCAAATATGATCACAATGTTCCACTAAAAACTGCCTAGTAACAATCTGGCCATGAAACTGAAAAAAAAAAAAAAAAGAAATCAGAAAAAATGCCAACAGAACCAGAAGAGCCATTGCCCAGGGAGTTTTAATTCAAACCAGAAACTTCAATTTCAGTGACTCATATTTTCAATTACTTTCTGAGGTTAGAAGGCAGTGGGCTACTTAACAGAATGTTTTTAATATATGGAAAAACATCTTTGCTTCATGGCCTCTATAAAATGAGCAGGGTAGTTTTAAGTTGAGATTCCAAATTCACAGAGTACAAATCACACAAATAGCACTGAAAGTCACACTATTTGGCAAAGAAAGGACTTGAAAACAGAATCAACTTTGCGCATCTAAAAAGCTGGTCATTTTAGATTAATAGAGATGTCCTTTGGCAAAACAGTCTGGGTGAACACACACTCTATCTTTAGACCTATCTGATACTTTGCACTGTTTTTCGCTCTTGCATGTCAATTATAGCCCAAAGTCTTTCACCCCAGTTAACCCTAGTTTCTTTCTTGTCCACAAAAAAAGAAGCCAAGCTGACTTTTGATATAGCATGAAGTTTCGTTTCTGCAGATGATCTGCTTTACCCTTGAAGGCAAGCAGTTTCACAGCTTCTGTTAAATGTAACCAGGATAAAAATTAGGAGCAAGGGCAAGAATCTTGAGAGGTATCTACAACAATGGAATAGAGATCCCCCACTGATGTTAGCAGGAGGATGGTTCAAATCCTACCAGAACAGCAGAGAGAGGCCACAGAGTTGTTGGCTCAAAGTGCAAAGATGGCTTAGGAAAATAATTCTAGAGAAAAGGTGCCAAGTCGTTCCATTAGGGAGGAAATACTGAGTCACGTTCGGTCCTCAGAGGTATACACAGCTTTCAGTAACTTCAACAGAAGTGTAAACCTCTATCAGAAGATTTAAGAAAGAAATTCAGTATCCTTCTGAGATCTGAGCATGATAAACGAGAGTTTTGAGGCTTTCATGCTATAGGTACCTTAGCCAAAGACCTCGAGAAGGGAAAGTTCAGGCTATAAATACTAATGAGGAAAAGATCAAGACATCTTTCAACCGGCTAAACAATCAGTGCAGAAAAGTCAGTCTCTATTCTTTGCACATTTCTGATATATCAGAACAGAGTATAAGGCAACATCAGTCCCCACTCTGCTCCCATTTAACTAAAGATGGGCATATTTTTTTTTGAATACAAACAAGAAAATCTTTCTCCACCACAAAATATTTTAAACATCCCATAAAATGACATAGCATTCCTCTTTTCATTTAGGGAGGAGAAGCTAACTGTCTGCTGCAGTTAGCAGGAAATTCCAGTGACAATAAAATAAATAAATCAATCAATGGTCTCAAAAGCTTATGATTCATTTATATGGGTTACAAAGAGCTTGGATTTGACAGCCAAATGTGTTCTTCTCCAAGATTTATCTGTGAACTTTCAATTAGAGAAATGAAGTGGAATAAACTACTCAGTGAAAATGAAGATATTTGGAAGGAAAAATTAATTAATTCAGTATGGCATGACACAAAGACTGTCTGGTGCCCATAAAAACAACAGAAGCTACACAGCTCAGAAATAAAAATGACAGAGGAAAGCTGCCTTACTGCTTATGGGTCTGGCAAAAGCTGCAAACTCTCTGGGCTGACAGTTAGCAAATGCAGAGATAGAACTACTTGAAAGCACCAGGCAGCTAGGATTTAGCCAGACCCTCATCTAGAATGTATCAACAAGGGCTAGGAAGGCCTGAGAAACTCAACTTCTCAGTTACTGTGAATCAACAAAGAGAAACAGTTCCCTCTAAAAAACCTTTTCTGTGCATTTTGGAACACAGGCATTTTTGCCTGAGATCACTTGTTCTTCAAAAGCTCAGTGACAAAGGGCAAGATTAAAAAATGAAAAAAAGAAAAAAAGAGAGGTTATACAATAAGACTGTTAAAGTCTATGACAACAGACCTTGAAGATCTAAAATCTACGTTAAAGATTTTCTGCAGACAGCATATAGCATCACAAGGTCAAATGACACATTTCCTATTAAGGAAATCTCCGGATGAATCAGGATATTTCTGTACTGCAATAAAAGCATTTAAATATTAAATGATACTGGGGAGCTGTATCAGAATGACAGGTACTTACATTACAATTGGAAGACCCATCAAACGTTGAGTAAGATCCATCAGGCCATTCTGTAGCATCTACAGTGCTTGATTGCCTGTGCTGGGCTTCATACTCCTTCAGCTGAAATCCAAAAAGACAGAGAGAACATCTTCCAGCGAGAAGCAGCTACCAATTTTTATTAAAATAGCAAGAGTTTATGTCCTTTCAGGTTTTTTTACCGTGTACCACTGTGAACTGAGGAAATCAGAACTTCTGCATTGCATGACTCGCTTGTTTAAAATAAATTAATTTATTTTAGAATCAGAAGTTTTAGTGATGAGTTTTGGGTTTTTTTTTTCTTAAAAGGAAGTGATCTGTAAATACTGAATTTTGATGACCTGTCATTGGTAAAATATAAATTATACATCCCCATCTTAGAGGCACAGTTTACAGGGGACAGACTAAATCACAATAGCCTACCAATTTCCTTCACAAAGAAAATGATCCACAGTAAAGACTAGGAACCACCTTTTATAATTTTAAAACAAAAGACCATCTTTCCCATTTTCCAATAAAAGGCTTAAGACATAAAACCAATCCTACTGGAGTCAAACTGTTGAGAGGATCATCAAGAACTGATAAGAAAAAAAAAAAAGTTGCTGCTAGTAGCTCAGACCACTAGAGGGAAACAGTACCAGTATATATATGAACCATACAGATCAGGTACCCCCCCCAAATTTTTAAGAGCAGAGAAGTAGAAGAATTCCCAGTATTACCAACTGGTAATTTGAAAATGTTGCTTTTTTTTTTTTTATGATACAATTCCCAGCAAAGTAGTATTTTCCTCAGACAATAACATAACTTTATATTCTAGGATAATCTATTTCAAGGTGCAGTATGTCAGTATAGAAATTTATCTGAGTGCCAATTCATGATCTAAATCATGTTTTCTGCACCTCTCATGGAGCCCGTGCAGAATACCCTGTGTTCCATCACAGTATTTTGCACAAGGGTACAAAATCAGAAGTGGTGTGGGAACTTCAGCACTGACCTTTTGGCTCCTGAGAAATTAAAATCTCAGCCCTACTGCTACACAAATACAATACCTTACAGCTATTTTTCTTGTGGTTTATTAATATTTAGATTTTGCACAGAAGCACTTGTGACACCCACTATACTTGTCAAAAAATACATCCGTGTTGATTTTAATATCAAATGCCAAAAAAGGCTCAATATGTTTTCTTGAAGGCTACTAAAACAAAACACCGCCTTTTGGCTAAGAAACAAGCAGAAGTAATTTTAGCTTAAACGTTAATTTTTTTTAAGTTTTAATTGCTGAAAATGGAAGCCTTCAATCAAACTGCCCTTCAGCCATTAGCAGCAGGAAAATTAAGAAATATATGCGTTCTGAAACAAATAAGGCAAGCTTAGCAAAACCTGAACCATTCCTTTCGTACTTAAACAAACCCATGAACATACATGATAAATAAGGGCTAGTACAAGTCAGATTCCTCTCCCTTACTTTAGACAGCTGCAATGAAAATGTCTACACTTGAGCTTTTCTCTGATTAGCATCCTTTATTGCCATGGAGAGAAGCAAATGCTTTTAGGACTCAATTTACCATGCACTGGACATATTTTTGGTTGAGCTAAATCTCACTTTTCCCCATAAACAAAGGAATTGCTATCTAATTTATGCTACTTAGTGCGATGGGACAAAGAGGCAGGCTTTCTCCCCCTTCTGTTTTCTGAGCAAATGAAAACTCTAAATTGGTATATCCTACATCCTAAAACATGTTTCTTAAGGAAACTGAAGTATGTACATATCATACCCTAGCAAGTGCTTCCTCAATGGTGATCATCTTCTCTTTGACCATCATCATCAGCTGGATCCGTTCCTCGTCACTCATTGTGATCTCACTGGCCACGTACCCTACATCCTCTCCTGTAGGAAAAAGCACAGAGATAACAAGCACGTGTAAGAGGTCATGCACCGAGCAGGACACATGGAAACCGGATTTTACCCAGTGCTCTGAAATCTGGTTGCCACGTGGATCTGGCTGGCCAAAAACAGACCCTCCCCAGAGCAGGCTCACACTATGATTTCAAAGGACTGAATGATTTGGAAGTAACTGAGCAAGAAAAGGAAGTAAATTAGGGTGATAAAACTAAGTCTACTTTGACACTGAAAGCAAGAGAATATGACAAGAAGAAATAAAAAGTGACTGTCATCACTCAGTTGTTGACCCCGAAGGACAAGAATCAAAAGCGAAGGTGCTAATGGCAGAAAAGTCCTGCACTCAGCCCTGAGGAATACTGCAGCCAGCTGCCAGAGCGGATGGGAAGCCTCCTCGTGAACGGTGTGCTGGGCCCTTGCAGCTCTCTGCTGCGGACTGGCCACATCCCCCAATCTATCCAGGCTATCTAACCAGCCCCTGAGCTGGCATACGGTGCTGGATGTACTGGGGCTGTCATCTCCAGGACCTCTCCTTTGGGTATGTGCTTGACATGTCAGCATGGGCAATCAGAACTTTGCCTTGAGAGCCAGCAGGGACCTACTCTTAACTGAGAGTGTAAATGTGCCCCTTTTTGACTTCTTAAGTGGGCTGCTGTTATCTTTCACAATCCATCTGAATACAGACATAGAGACGTGGAGAAGCATCTGCAACACAAGAATCTAACAGATACACATGGGGAAACAGGAATTTTCTCTGTGAAGATGAATATTTAAAGCAATGCACAGCTGCATCTTTTGGACAAGAACTAGAGAAAGACACCTGACAGTTTAAGTGGAATCGATCCTACATTTGCACTCGTCACCAGATGCACTTTTACTTCTCCGTTCTTGTAGTGTCTTCTCCTACAATGCAAGGTTGGATTCAAGCCTAAAGCAAACAGGTCAATGTAACCAAATACCAAAGAACGGAGAAAGATCTTTCAATTAAAACACATCAGTATTTCTCTCAACAAGTCAGGATCGGGGAAAAAAAAAGGCATCTTGTTCATTTACAGATATTACTTGTAAATATATATTAACAACATCACTTTGCATGTGTGACATCATGGACAGTCAGGACCGAAGGCGTCCCAGCCTCCTATCTGCAGTCTCACAGAACATGACTCGCCTTTACGAGCCCTGTCATGATGAACCAAACCTGGGACATTTCCAGATCCACAGGCCCCCAGCTGCCACACTTTTGCAAATCAATTTTACGCCTTTGTGATGCTGGCTCTTTCTATTTTATATGGATAGGCTGTGTGTCCTTAAAAAAGATTTACCTTTTGAAGTCTGCCTCATTAGTCCTTTCTGGTTCTTTCGGAAATTCTGCCAAAAAAACTTATTTTTCTTTTTCCAGTCTGCTTTCCCTAAAAGGAAAGTGGGGAGGGAGGATGAGGGGAAAGGGAAAAAGAATTTCAGAAAAAAAAATTAGTTAGTAAATGCTAGAGCAACCTTCAAGCATTAAGTTGTATTTTCTAAGTCAAAGACAAGAATAAAAAACCCTCAAATTTTCTGTTTTTCTTGATTTATTCTGTACTAGAACTGTGTCGATGTAACTATTTCAGGGAAATGCACATTCTTTTATAATTGCCAATGCTATAGAGGACTGAGATAAGCCAGTAACTTACATATTTTGAATTATAAACAGAAAATATTTTACATTCATTTTGATATCTGTTGAGTGTTAACGTCAAGTCTGGAAGTGTTTTTGAAGCATTTTGTTGGTTTATTCTCTTTAACTGAATGACAATTATGCAACCTGAGGCATACCTCAGGTAAGTAATTTTCTAATATGTGTGTGCATATCTATACAGAAAAAAAATACTTTACATATATATAAACGCACACACACATACGCACAAGCGCATATGCATATTCTACTACTTGGCATGAGAAATTTTATGAGACCATCAGCTACATCTGACTCTTGCTCTCTGTATGCCTGGACTGTACAAGGATGGGGTGTCCAGGCCCATTCAGACCTGCGTATGGCTTGATGACCCAGAAGTAAATCATTTGTTCTAAAAAAGAAATAGGATCTGGCTCAAGGTAGGGCACGTAAATTAGTTCTGTTGAATTAACCAGGGCACATGCCATAAAGTTTATGCCACCTGCAAGAGAACATACTGTACCTGATCTGGCAGAAACACTACTGATAAAGAGCTACTTCATCCCTCTGCTTTTGAAAAATTTGATGGAACACAGTTTATACTGAGTTTCAGCATATGACTATAGTATTTTGGACCTCACCCTAGAAGACCTAGAGCTGGGTTTACAGACTCTCTGAAACACAGCTTAAATTTAGACTGTGTGGAAATGTCCCTAGAAAAACATTAAAAAAAACCAAACAAAAAACCCTCCCAGTTTTTCTTTTCCTCTTCAGTAAGCAAAATAAAATTTGTCCAGAATTGTATCAGCTGAACTAACAAGTTAGGATAGCAATACAAACTAATTATAGTACGTTTAAAAAAAAAAAAAAAGAAAAAGTGAAAGACAATGGAAAACAAATACATATTTAAGAAGGCAAAATATTTCAGAAACAAAGGAAGAGACTCTGGTATGACATGAACAAACATAACAAAACCCCCTGTTATTCACTGGTGGTGGTCATTTTCACAATACAAACACATAGGCTAGCAGTGATATAACATGCAGACGTTTGAAATTCAATACAACAAGTCAAAAGATGCATATTTATCACATGACAATACTGGTTGGGCAGTCTCAGTTATCACTGAGACACCCAGCATCTAACTTAAAGCTGCTGAGACTCGCCCTCCCCACACACACAAATGCTGCTGACTTCTGCCAGCATTGTGTTTACTCAGCTCTTCACATCCCAGCACAAGCAAAACTCAAAACCTGTTTAAAAATTCCATAGGAGTATCAAATAAAATGAAATATACTGACCTACAGAGCCTTCTTCCGAACTTGATTTATGAATGGAGAGCCTAGGACAAAAAAGAGAAACGAACTTATTGACGCAGGCTTCTCACATTTCATGGGAGCTGTCTGATTACAGTAAATTATAGTTGCCAAACAATATATCATGAGCTGTTTTCTCTTCCCTTTTCTTCCCAACACAGCAAGTTGGAAACAAAAACTGAACCCACTGGTCTGACCACAGTAACTGAGTTCCCCTCTTAAACATGCCTTTTGTGACCAGCATAGAAAAAAATATACTGACAGAAACCTATGGTTAAGGCAAAGGAGTCTAGGGATCCTTCAGAAAAACACTTTTTCACATACTTTCCCCCTTTCCATTTGTAAAACAGTAATTTGGCTGCCTTAGAAACTGCAGCACTGGGATGCTGTATTTGTTTAGCTGTGTAACAGTTGTCGGCCTATTTGGCTTTTATCTGAAAATGCTTTATAAATATGCACTCATTAAACTTTCAGAATCCACTGTGTGCAAGAGAGGAGTAGAGGTGTAAAGACAAGGTGAAGAAAACTTGTCCAGACCCTTTGAAGTGCGACCATAGATAACCGTAGACTACAACTTCTTTCTCCCCGCGTCCCTTCTGTGTGTTTTCCCACCAGTGCATGCTCCCTCCCTCCAAAGCTGGCTGGAGAGACTCATTTTAACAGAACATGGACTTTACAAACAACCCCCTAAAACAGCAAGTAAATCTTTTGTTCTCGGTCTTTATGTTCGTTGAACCAGTTTTCCATAATGGATTCCAACTCAGCGCCAATGGTTCATTGTGGGATCTCGGATGAGACACCACCACCCCGCTTCATTGCCTTTTTCTTCCTTGTCTGTATAAATGGAGCTAACAGAAATTACCAAATCTTGTGCTATTCTTTGAAGCCTTCCTATGGGAATCACTATTTAACCATGCTGCGCCAAGCCAGCGAAATGACTTCTGCCAGCTTCAATGGCTTTGCTGGAGGCTCCAAGTGCAAAGCATTACTGCAGCGTCTTTGCGAGAGCTCGGCCCCGCCGCACGACAATGCGCTATTGTGCGGTGGCTGTACTGCAGCCATGCAGAATGGAAACATGCGTACCCCGGCATACCAAGGCGACCTCAAACCAAATCGTTCTTTGAATGAGGCCATATAATAACACACACATGCCGTACTCTTGTTGCTGTCCACAGTGTTTGCGCAGGCTCCTTGTGTTTTCTTAGACCCCCAGAAGAGGGCAATGAAGAGTTTTTGATCAGTTCAGTAAACCACTTGAAGGAAAATTTCAGTTCAAGCCGGTTCACAGTTTAGAAGATGCAAGCTATTACTGGCCAACGTTTTGTAAGCACAAAAAACATGCTCACCAATTTGCAAAGACCTCGTTAAATGGGAAATGAGACAGTATGAAGTTTCAGTTTGATTTAGTAACTCACGTAGACAAGGAGAGTTTGGCACAGCGAAGCTCTGAAATGTAACTTACTTCAACCTCAGACTGATTAGAAATTTAATCCAGCACAAACTGCAAACTAATTGAAGCAACCAAATTTCAGATTTGTAGTGCACCAGGCAGAGGGAGACATTTATTGTTTTCCCTTGCTGATAAAGTTTACCCTTGAAGGGGAAAAGTTAATGATACAGGTGATATGCCACCAAATGCTTAGTTTTTAAGAAGCCTGAATAACAAATGCAGGAGAAAAATACAAACCCCATACTTTCTGGGCAAAAACTCCAGAAAAGCCAGTGTCAAAATTTGAAGACTTTCAATAGGGCCAGGATTCCATCCAGACACTTAAAAGTAAAGTTGTCAGTGAGTATTTTTCTAAATAAAGGTAAATCAGATAAAAAGTGTGTGGACCTGTATATAGAGACAACCAAGTAAAAAGAAAGCCAAGTTCTGTTGGAACTGACAGAATTAATCCACTGTATGTTTTGCACCCGAGCATAGACCTCAGCCATCAAGCAGTTATTCTGTTTAACTTAACTAAATTTAGTATCCATGAAATGCACCAAATCACCACCCTTAGAAAATGAAATCTGTTAATGATCAGAACTCTGCCTCACTAGTGAAATCAGCCTCAAAGTGGAGAGGCAGTCTCTCGTGCTCTTCAGCCTCCAAATCCATTTTAATCCTTTTCTTCTCTTGCACAGTTGCCAACAACGATGCAAGTAAGTAGCAGGTGTAGCGGCAACGTTTGTGATGTGGACATCTGTTCACTGGGAATTAGCCTGAGGCCACCAACTCGTTGCACACTGGCCTCCAAAGAAGGGGAAGAGCAGCAGGAGCAAACTTCTGACGCGCCTGAGCTAGAGGGGGTGAGGACAAGGGTAGAATCCACAGCAAGCAGACCACCTTCTCATTTGTAACTGATTTAAGAACTATGCTGAGTTTCATCAGAGGATGCAGATTCCAATTACCATTTCATGCATTCCCTAAAGAGGAAATCTTCCATGCCTGGCCTGACCTTGAAAATGGTAACAGCTGGTCTGAAGAGATGGAAACGCTGACAAAACTTACCACATAGAGCCTGATAAGTCACTTGCTTTTTAGTTCCACCAGACAACTCTGACACTTAAAAAACCTCAGTGAAATCAATCAAGCGCTTTACTTCCTAGATGTCTGGTGAAAAATTTGAGTACCTCGGCATCGCTGTATGTTTGATTTGCCAATTACACTCCCTTACTCTGTTAAATCTGCAGCTCCTCTGTGAACGTGCACTGAAAGTGATTTGTGTTCTTCCATTCATAGACTGATAACTTGTACTGAAAGTTAATGATGCAGTGACACTTGGCAGAAGTTTCAGCACTGCATGTCTGAAAGGGAGCCAAATGCCATTACTCCACCGTGGAGGCCTTCATTTTTGTTGTGGTCTGATGTACAACTTCATTAGCAAGCTTTCACGTGAAATGTACTCTGTCACAGCGTATAGCAGAAGAAACGTATGGGTATATGTTCAGACAAGAAAGAAGAAAAAAAGATTTACGGCCAGAGGGAAGGAGTACTTTCTTATCAACCAATAATCTCTGGAAGCAGGCTGCAGAAAGGGTCAAAACTTTAATCCATTAATCTCACAAATTCAAAACCATCTCTAGGCTGATACTTCAGGCCTCTTGGAGCCAAACTGCTGAAATAAACAAATGCGGGGGGGGGCAGAGCACAACAGATAATCTAAAAATGGAGCTACTTTTGGGAGTAACCAAATATTAGTGCCTTAGAGAGATGATGCATTTTAGCAGAGATTACACCAGGCCACTCAGTGATCAGTGACAAAAAAATTTACTAGCAACAGCCAGAGCAGAGACCCTGGACCAGGAATTAGCTGATTAGAAAGACGGGCTTAACAGAAATGAGTTTACATTCAACACTAAAATGTGCAAGTACACAAACAGGACTGGCACGGAAGTCAGTCTTTCAAATGTTAGAGGTTTGCAAATGACAGGGTACCTGGGGATACCAGCTGAAAAAGGGTGACTGAGGAAAACCCAACACGTTAATCCTAACAGGCGTAAGGATGGGAAATTCCAATGGCAGTACAAAGAATGAATATATATGGGAACAGCTGTATAACCATCATTACTCATGCTCAAGAAAGATGAATTCAAACCAGAAGCGGTAAAGAAAAAAGCTGTTAGAATAGTCAAGGAACCAGACAGCTTATCTTACCGGAGAAAGCTAGAAAAGTTTTGCCTGTTCAGTCTGTCAAAATTGAAAGCTGCAAGAAGATTAATTTACTGCCTATTAATAAATCAGACACAAGAACAAGTAGATATAAACTGGAAAAAATTAGCAAGGAGGAGTTAACATTTCCTAACTATTAAGACAACCTATTTGGACAAAATTCTAACAGTAGGTAGAGAAAGGGAGGGCAGCTTTAAAACACTAACTGCTTTTAAGAGGGTGCTTGAAAGATAGAGACCAGACCAGACGTCTCTGACAACAAAGATCTGGACATGAGGACTGCCTCTGGAGGGCACTTCTGGTTTTTCTTTTGCAGCCTGTGGGTTTTGTAAGAACAATGACAAAGCCAGGCATCCAGAACTGTCTATGTTTCCATCAAAGTGCTGCAGCAGGGATGACCTTGCTATACCTAAGCAATCCCTCCCTTTTATAAATTAAGCCTCGAACCCTGGAGGTGGGCTCCAAAACTTTGAGCGCAAGGAAGAACCAATGCACACATTTGCATCATAAGCCAACTGAGACTGTATCTGATTATTAAGACAGGTTTTAACTAGGCTGCATCGAGCTACTAGGCTACAGCTTTCCCTGTTAACTCTGGACTGATTCTGATCTTAGACAGAAAAACGCCAGGGCTTTTCTCACATACAGAGCGGTTGGTTTTACAAGAGACAGTCATACATGTCCCAAGATGTGAATGTTCTGGTACACCGCAGAACTGGGAAAGGAAACAAATGACACCATGTGCTGCTTTCATGAATGCGCCTGTTGATTTTTGAAAGCTCATCATTCTTGAAACAGAACAAACATGGGAACTGAGAATGACAGGATTCTGATGGGTTTTTGTTTCAACACTAAGTATTTTAAATGCAGATGTGCTTTAACACATGGCTGCATCTCATTTATGGACCATAAAATCCACAGGTGCATAGCACCATCTGATAATGAAACCACTACTGTTATGATCTTCAATAAACTGATAGTGGCCCTCTTATTCCTTCCCAATGACTATTTATAGCCCATTGAGGAAAATGCTTTGGATGGGATTTTCAATCTACAAATATTATGCACATTCATCGCGGTGAATAAACTGATGCGAAAGCCCACAGTGGCTGTGCTGCAAAGCCATTTAGTTATCCGTGTGCATTAAAAATGGCCCAGTCACATAATTAGTATGAAAAACTGACAGACTTGTAACTGCTCCTGCCTGAATACGAGATAATTTATCTAACTGGAGCTGGCACAGGGAAGAAAACAGGCCTTTGGTATTTTTATCAAATTTGCATGAACCTGAAGAGAAAGCAGGCCTGCAAGATTCTGACCTTGCTGGCACCAGTGTGAGAAAGGGATGGAAAGCAAAGACGTTTCATTCAATTATCTTCTCATTAGGTTTCCATAGCAATAGCTCTTTAAGCAGGTCAAAACTTTCTCAGTGGAAACAAACGCTGAGCTGCTTGTGGGCCGTGTGTGCCTATGTGTATTTTCTACCACCACCAGCACGGAAGCCACCACGTTGGTCCCACGGGCTCAGTCTGGTGACTGGCAGCAGGCAGATGGGGCTATGTCACGTATTTAATAACCGACTGGTTGGTCCTAGCCCGGAGGCAGAGAATTGCCAGCTAAAAACTCTTCAACAGCAAAGAGCAGGGCCCAACATACTGCATGCAATGCACCCCTGTTCTGTGCGCGTTGCTCACGACGTGCCCTGTCAACTAGCTGCGGCAAGTCAGACTTTCTCGTGAAAGGCACCCTTCATGCTTCCTCGTACAAAATTACCATGCTTGAAATCTTCTTCCAGCTGCTCAAAGGCACACTGGTTTCCCTCCTCACGTGTCCCGGGCCGCGTTTGGCTGGCCTCTCGCTCCCATTGTGCGGGTTATTGTGGGAGTTTCCTGCCCTACTTCTCTTGAGGAGGCTGTTTAAAGGCAGCATGAATAATTTGGCTTTGACTAAATCAGGCCTCAAACAAGTGAAAACAGGGCCGTTCACATTCACTAATTCTTTTCAATTCCTGCAAGCACAGGGTATAAAAAAAAGTATCTTAAATGTAGACATCTGAAGTACAGCAAGCTCTTACTTCTTTTTCTTCCAGTATTCCTTTCCATTTTCAAACTACGCAAAAGGAACAATTTATTTTGTTAGTAATTAAGCGCCACCTTTAGCATCCTCAGTTTGAGGGATTTTTTTTTTTTTCTGCTTTGTTCTACTCAGTTTCTGCGCTCTCTCTGCCTCACGTCCTCTGTCAAACCCGCGCTCCTGTTTCTTTGCAGATGAGCTTACAAATACCTGCCAAAGTTAATTTTGGCACCTTGAGAGTTGCCAGAATCAAATGTGATAGAATTTAAGCCTCCCCATCCATGACCTGGAGGCATGATTTAATAACCTCCTGCATTGGAAGCTTGACCTGCAGCTTGGATGCTGCAGGGGAAGAGGATTAGGAAATCTAGTATTAAAAACTACTGGCAAAGGCCAGTAGATTAGTGTACCAAAGGGGGCAGAATCGAGGCTTGCATGAACCCTCCTGCAAAACGAAAGCCGTTTACTAAAGAGACTGCTGCTTTCACTGAAAATCACTGTGAAAGATGGGAACACTGAACTGCAGGCACTCTCCCAGCCTTAGGCTGATTTGGAGTTCAAGTTTATACCACAGGACAGTGACTGGCTTTACTATGGCACATCCACTGGAGAAAATCCTTAAACCAGATTCAGTCAATAGTCTCTCCTGCAGAGACAACAGCATGCAGATAGCAGCCACTTCTGTTGGGGCCTCACTGGTTGCCTGCTAACAACCTCAGAGAAAGCCGTAATGCCCGAGCAGCCTACAACTCCTCCTCTGACATTCCCAACAAGCCATCAGAGATCGGGCCAAACTGTATGAATTCAACGTGTGAGGGGCTCAGTTTAAGACGTACGTCCTGTGCACACAGAGAGGACGACAAAGGCATTCACTCTTGGGAGCAGCTGAAGCGGGGAGCTGAGGACACAGCTGCCAGAGGCACACAGCAGGTCCCCCACGCTGGGGGAATGTAAAGCCCCCGAGCAATGCTGCCCTGTGCTGCCTGCACCCCACACGTGCATGCTTTTGTCCAGCACCTTCCGCTCCACAGGTCTGTTTCTGCTCAGCTCCTTGCTCTGACAGAATCTGGGATTTAGGTCCCGAGGATCACAGGGTTGAGAACACTTAAACTGTACTGTGCCGCAGGCTGAGGAGTACAGCAGGATGAATTGTGGCGCTTAATATGAAGTATGACCATTTACTTGGTCAGGAATGTGCTTCAGTGGTACAGTTCAAGAAACAGCTGGCAATTCACATAGGAGCTGACAATTCCTAACACCCGCTGCCATGCGAAGGTGGTGGGAATGCCTGTGAAACACCACATACAGCCACAACTGTTACCTCATGCGTTGTTTTTTGTCCTTCCTTTCTCTAGCAGCTGCAAAGAAAAAAAATGAGTATATAGGAGTGACTGTACCTCACCCTATCTGTATGCAGTGCTCTTGGGTCTCTTGCCCACTTCCTTCTCTTTCCTGGCAGTTCTCTGATACACCACATTTGAAACTTGCCCAGAGGCCGCTGGAGCAAACAGCAACAGCAAACAGATCTATTTCCCAAGAGGGAAAATACACAACTTCCCCTCTGCAACATTCCCAGTTCTTCTAAAAACAGGATGGAGTCAGGATGCAGAAGCCTGAGTTCAGGGGACTGGGTTTAACCTGAATTTCCTGGCAAACGTGCAGAGCTCATCAGTCTGTCATGTAGACTTGAATGTTCAAAAATGGGAACAGGCTAAAAGTTGGATTACATTGTTTTAAACGCTCTGTTTACAATTATGAGAAAACCCTGCTCAGTCTCCTGCCTGAGTAAACATCCTTGGGGTGTTGCCATCACTTGGAAATAATAGGGATTGTATATACGGTGCATCCCCAGACCAACGCGGTATGGGGACAAAGAAGCAATAGTAACTGCTAAGAACACATTTACTGCCTATTTGTTACACTGATGATTCTTCTAGCAAAAGTAGAAGTCAGTGTGTCTATATAGGAGCACCTGCAGTTCTGCAGAGATTTTTGTTTAAAATGAGTAATATCACTGTTAAAGATGCTACAGCCACTTTGCTGAAGGCACGCTGAGAACCTGCAAAGTTCCACTAGCACCACAACAGACAGCAAGACTGCAGTTTAAAAGATGGGAATCTTGGAAAGGACAGAGGTAAATGAAATTTATTATTAAGAGAAGAAAGCTACAAACATCTCATTCCATGGTTTGCATTATTTGCTAAACATTATATGACTTGGAAGCCTGACCAACTGTTTCAATTTACAGAAGGAACTCCAGTATAGCCAAAAAATCAGAGCAATTGTGAGGCGAAGCTTGAACAAACATGACTTTGTTTTCCGTTGTTTACGGATAGCTTTTCAGGCCACATCAGTACCCTTGCTGTTATTCACATAAATCTCAGAGGCCTTTGCTGCAGCGATGATTCTTCTCCCTTTGTCAGAATCAATCGAAGGAAAGCCATCTTTGGTAGGGCAATTATAATGCACGGAGCAGGTTCATATGCGCAGTCTTTTTTTCTAGCTTCATCTAATTAACAGGAACAGTGTTGTCAGCAACAGAAGAAAGTAGTAGTGCCCCAAATGCCTTTTGGAAGGACAATGACTTGAAGTGACAAGCAGGTCTGCCTCTGGGCTGGTTTAACCCCTTTTGCCTCCCTCCAGGCACTACAGCTGCTGTTCTGTGTTGCTGCACATCACCCGCTCGACAGATACGTGTTGAGCAACTTGCTGGACTGAGGGCACCGACTAATTTCATGCTGGTTTTGAACAGACTGGGCAGCAGGGTTACTAAGTCTCAAGGCAAGACTGAACATACACTGCTTGTCCGCACAAACAGAATTTTTTCCTACCGTGGAGCACCAAGGCTAATCTGTTTTCAGTGCGGTGTACAGTGGAGCCTGCCAGGCTCTCTCTTCAGTTGGGCACCACAGAAAAGGAAAACCAAACCAGGTTAAAACAAACATAGCTTCTTCCAGACTCCCTCAAAGCCTCTTTCTGTCTGGAATCTCTCAACTGGCAAATTAAACAACCATCCAGGTGTGTTACTTTAAAACTTTAGACTTTGGTAGCATTAAGCTGTGGGGTGTGCAGGCAGCAGCGCTGGGCAAGGGAGGTACCGAGAGCGACCACGTTCCAGCCAGCTGCTTGCTCTCTCCTCCTTATCCCAGCAAGGGTTTTTCCTTGGGACTACTTTTACTTCTGAAGCAATCCACTCAGAACACCAGACCAGAAACAACTCGGCTCACCTCACTCTGGGAAAATGTTTGTATTTTCAATATGTAGAAATATAACTTTTCTTGGGCAAGCTCTTACTTAGGCTTTGGAAGAGCACTCACAACAACAGATTTTTTAGCTCCTGAAAATCTGGATGGCTATTTTGGGACAAATCTTTCCTTTTGCCCCTCAGGTCTCTTTGTGAATGTAAGAAACCAATGCACATCTGCATCGAGTTTCAGGTTTGGCAAACTGGAGTTTTCTCACAACAAAAGAAGTTTTGTAAAAGGTTTACCCCAGATCTTTCACGCAGCATGAGAGGGCCACAAAAGCAGTGTCCCCAAAGGGACAAGCTTTCCTGTCTTGTGGCATGCCCACACAGCAAATTCAGATGAAAACCATAAACTAAACGCTGAACTCAATAACACCCGCTAGGGCCAACACACTGTCCTCCCCCAAAAAACATCCAATTCAACACATTAGTAGCAAGTACAGACCTATCAGATGGCCTTGAAGTCGTCATTTTCCTGCAGATCAATTTTATAAACTCTGCCTCCCTGGAAGAGGCATTCCCATGACAATTCAGCCCTCCAAGCTAGAGGGATGAAACCAGCATTGATGTGGCAGGCTGTCACTAATAGGCACAGGCCTGCATAATTTCAGTTTGGAATAATTTGTGTAGTATCAAGTAGATATTTATTATTTTCAACACCTTGCCCAATTAGCATGCATCACATTGCCTTGTTTCTTATTGCACAAATATTTAACACAACCTGCCCTGTACCAGTTTCATATATCTGAATCACATTAATCCACATACCCTTCAACTGACAGACAAATCCTCAAACAGGACACTTCCATTCTTGAAAGGTCCACAAAAATCACAGGTCCCTTCCAACTGAACTAAGATAACAAGGTTAATTTCCTTTCAGTGAGGTAAATGGGCTCTCAGAACAGAGTCACTCAGAAGATGTTTTTGTAGGTAACGCCTTCTCACTCTGTACCACTCTTACTTGTGGTACAACACCTACACAGAGACACAATTTAGGAAGCTGGCTAGAACTTGTAAGAGGAGTTTATTCCCAGTTTTGTGCTGTCCTCCTGCGAGATCTTTATCTCATTACTACCCTGAGGTGGGGCGATGATATTTACCCATGGGGAAAGCACTTTGAGACTGAGAGAAAAGTATTATGATCATAGGATAACCTTGGAGGCTTACTTCCCAGATTACAGTTCTCATAACGTTCCCATCCACTTGGCACTTCTGGTTTCATTATAATGTTAGACAGGGAGGGATCCTTGAAGAAAACTTTTCCATGTTTCAGTATCTGAAGCACCACTTTTAAACTCTAAGCTTTCTAGGCTTTCTCTGTTAACAGCATGTAACACAGGAGCAGTGATGGTAGCCAAGGTAAAATTCACCTTATCTGTCTTAAGCTGTTTTGAAAATGAGCATCTGCCTTAAGCAAACCATCACTGTTTTCTCTCTGAGTGATGAAGAGAGACAAGGCACCTCTAAAAGATAACTTACTGCCTTTGAAGACCTTTAGTGTGAACCAGCTTTCAGACAACCCCGCAGGAAGCCCCTAAGCAGCTGTTCCCTACCGTACACTTGACTTCTACATGGCCAATGCTCAGGCAAGTGCCATACCCCACATCCACACCACAGCTCCCATTGGGACTGATGCTCCTTCAACTGAACTTAGCAAAAGCAAGGGCAGCAATTTCTTACAACCTTCCCATTACCGCCCGGTGTTGAATCACTAGAAGATATTCAAATGTGGGACTGTAAAACCTTACGAAAGCGCTTCACATCACAACTGGATTCCATTCACCCCCTCTGAACCAGTCCAGCTGGCACTATCCCACGAAGTGCAGGCAATTGGAAATAGAGTGTCAGTTGTCTTCATGCACTGCTGCACGTTACCCTTAGCAGTAGGGATCCAAGATCTTGGGATCAAAGGAAGGAGGCGCAGAAAACAAGCACACACATTGCAGCAGGAGGTGACAGTAAACAGAAACTCTCTCAGTCCTCACAGAGAGGTTTTTATAAGGACTGCTAAAATTAAAGCTCCTTTTAACTTGGTTTTAAATACTTCATTCCCTTGGCACCTTCTTCAAAAGCACAGTTACAAACCCAGGAGTGCACAGGAAAAGCGAAGTGATTTAAGACTGTAACTCTCCTTTCCCCTCGCCCATCTCCTTTTGGCTGCATTTAGGTCTAGTTACAGAAAAGTATTTTTCAAGCAGGTTTAATTTGCAGAGAATGTGAAGTCAGTGACGTTCCTCAAAAATGACTACCAGTCATCTTGGTGCATGCACACCCCAAGTGCTCACAGAGTGAAGAAAAGATAACCCTCCCTTGATCTAAAAACCAAAATAATAAAAGGCCAAAAGAGAGTGAGCAGGTTCCAAAACAGGTTTCCTTAATAGTGGCTGGATCTGAAATCTTGAAGCACCAACACAATCTAAAATGAATTTACTCCAAGGAAAAACAAAATGTACCAAATTCCCCCTCCCACCTCCTATGTCTTCACTTACTTTCTTTCAGTGTCAGGTGTTGACGAGGTGCTGCTGAGACCAAGTGACTCCTGCAAGAGAAGACACATAGCAGTGAGAGCAGACATGACAGCAGCCTTTGCCCGATTTATGCAGAATAATGAAAGAACAAACAAAAATGGATTATCAAAATCAAAGTGCTTACCTCAATCTGGGATCGCAGCTGTAGAGATGTGGGGCTGGCATCAGGTTTCTCCTAAAACAGAACAAATGTCAGGTTAATGAAATATCCAAACACTAGAAAGAAGAAATCTGAAGGGGAGAAAAAGGGAAGAAGAAACAGGGTAACAGAACCTAGGACTACCTCAAAACCGTTCAGATGGGAAACATTAATCTTTCCAGAAGGAACCACTTTCACGATAAATTCTGAAATACTCCATTAAAACAGCTAATTCCATCCTTATCACTGGACACTATAGAAGAAGGTGAAATTGGCAGATGGAGGTGACTCAAAATAGAAAGAGAAATGTGTTATTTTCCCTAGATCATCACACAATTTGTTAGGTAAGTTCAAGTGCAATTTCCCAAAATTTACCTTCAGGAAGAACATACAGCAAAAATCTAGCATTAAAAAGAGTGTTCTCTGAGCTAAAAATACTGAGAGGATTATAATGCATTTGAGCAAGGCCAGTTTCTCACACAGAAATTTTTCAACGAGACAGAGTTCAAATCACCTTCTTTCCAAAATCTAGGATATAAACATCTACTCCAGGACACAGTCATCCAGGCTCCCTTTGCAGCCGATGGAGAGAGACAGGAACTCTTATAGAACAGCTTGCCCGACGGGTTTCAGCTGCCTCAAGTTAGATGAGGCAAGTCCCACTGGTGGTATCTAATTTACGATTGCAAGCCAGCTGCCTAAAAGGCACATACTATTAACCAGTCTAGCTGAAGTCAGTGGGAAAACTCCAATTAGAATGGAGATAGAAATTACAGTTGTCAGTACCGAGAACTACGCTTTGCTCGTTGATCTGCGTGTGAAACTATGGGGGAACCTACTTATGCCTATTTTATTCTCAGCCAGTCCTACCCCTAGTTAAGTTATTGCAAAGTGAGTACTGTAATTGAAAGGCCGTCATAGCTGAGTAAGCAACCACAGTAGAGTACATGCTCCAAAAAAACAAAAAAAGAACGTGGATTTATTTCTCAATACTGGAGGTCTTTTTGTTCACGCATTCCTCAGCCTACATATGAATGTCTTATCTCTGTGAAATTGTACTTCCTATGCCCTTTGTCTACAAAAAGGGTGACAAAACGTTCTTAAGATTTAATACAAAAAAAGAAAACCAGACACAATTTTCTGGAAATGCAGCCTTTTAATACTAAACAGGAAATTACCGCTGGCTGCCATGAAGTGGTGTTGATTAGCCCGCCCAGAAACTTTGCAAGATCTGGAGTAGAGAAGAACCTACTCTGCCACCACACGACTGAGTCAGCTTGCATTGCAGGCTACAGCAGCCAGGAGGGCACAGGACGGCTCACGGCCATGTGCTTGCTAGGAAACAAGGCTGACACAGGGTCATCGCCCAACTGGGAGATTTTGCCTGACCATGCATGGTCTGCGTATCTCCTTTTGCTGATTTTATAGCACAACAGGGGAAATGAAGTCCTTGAGTGGAAGTCGGCATGAAAAGGCAACCACATTCACTTACTGACAGATCCAACAGACCTCCTCTAGTCAAGCAGAACCTGTACCGAGCCCAGCGAAATTCCAGAAACGTTCACAGATCAGGAAAGTGAAATTAGCTATTTGGCACCAAGCATCTCTCTCTTTCTCCATTAGCTCTGTCAAAATGGAATCCGAGTAAGTTTTGCGTCTGGAGAAGTTGCAGGCACATCGCTGCGAATCTTCCTTGGGCACTCTCCCACCCCGACCTAGCAGTCCACAGAAAGGGAGGGAAAGACAAGCCCCATGGTCCAAATGTTGCCCATTCATGAGCACCTCATTTATCCACACACTGCTGCATAGGTGAAAAAAGGAGCACTTTATCAGCTACCCCATCTTAAAAGTTTCAGTATGCCAGCCAGAAGAATCCACTGTGTCCCCAACGTGCCTTTAGATCCCAACTTCATGATGATTTATCTGTTGCCCTAAAAACCTGCTTGCTGCAAGTGGTTTTTTAAAAAAATATGCTAGTTTTTGTAAACTATCATTTATAAGATGCTATCTGGGTTCCCAAGGTTTTATAGAAGTCTTTTGCTTGAGCAGCTGGTTGCGAAGTTGTAGCCTGAGATTGCAGGTAGATGAAAAGTTACCACTTTCAACCTAAAACTATTGTATTGGCTTTGTGTGGCAAGTTTTTGGTAGCAGAGGGGGTTACAGGGGTGGCTTCTGTGAGAAGCTGCTGGAAGCTTCCCCTGTGTCCGACAGAGCCCATACCAGCCAGCTCTAACATGGACCTGCCGCCGGCCAAGGCCAAGCCCATCAGCGATAGTGGTGACGCCTCTGTGATAACATTTTTAAGAAGGAAAAAAAAAGTTGCTGGGACAGATAGAAACGGCAGCCGGAGAGAGGAGTGAGAACATGTAGGAGAAACAGCCCTGCAGACCCCCAGGTCAGTGCAGAAGGAGGGGGAGGAGATGCTCCAGGCACCAGAGCAGAGATCCCCCTGAAGCCTGTGGGGAAGACCCTGGTGAGGCAGGCTGTCCCCCTGCAGTCCAGGGAGGTCCACGGTGGAGCAGATCTCCACCTGCAGCCCAGGGAGGACCCCACGCCGGAGCAGGTGGGTTCCCGAAGGAAGCTGTGACCCCGTGGGAACCCTGCGCTGGAGCAGGCTCCTGGCAGGACCTGCAGATCTGTGAAGAGAGGAGCCCACACTGGAGCAGGTTTTCTGGCAGGACTTGTGACCCCGTGGGGGACCCACGCTGGAGCAGTGTGCTCCTGAAGGACTGCACAGCATGGAAAGGACCCATGCTGGAGCAGTTTGTGAAGAACTGCAGCCTGTGGGAAGGACCCACGTTGGAGAAGTTGGCAGAGGACTGTCTCCTGTGGGAGGGACCCCATGCTGGAGCAGGGGAAGAGTGTGATGAATCCTCCCCCTGAGGAGGATGAAGCGGCAGAAATAACGTGTGATGAACTGACCGTAAACCCCATTCCCCATCCCCCTGTGCCGCTGGGGGGGTTGGTAGAGAATCCGGGAGTGAAATTGTGCCCAGGAAGAAGGGAGGGGTGGAGGGAAGGTGTTCTGAGATTTGCGTTTATTTCTCATTAACTAATTTATTACAAATCAACCAGAGTAGGGTAATTTTCTCCAAGCTGAGTCTGTTTTGCCCATGATGGTAATTGGTGAGTGATCTCTCCTGTCCTTATCTCAACCCACAAGCCCTTTGTTATATTTTTCTCTCCCCTGTCCAGCTGAGGAGGGGGAGTGATAGAACAGCTTTGGTGGGCACCTGGCATCCAGCCAGGGTCAACCCACCACAACTATTCAGCTGAAGTCAGCTGCATCCCATGTAACAAAATCTTAAAAAAGCTGACTGTATTTGCTTTCTTTTTTCTCATTTACTGTCAAGCCCACCCTGTTAGAACAGGAGCAGTTTTACAGGATCAGCATGACTGTGGAGGACAAGTAGCAAGAACAACTCTCCTCTCCCTCCTCTAACGCTCTACTTCGCAATGCTGGAATGCAAAACACCTGATAGTTCTGTACTGTTGTGATTACTGTTCCCACCTGCCTTCCCAGCAGAATGATATTTTTCCTATTGCTGTTTAGACAAGAACGAAAGGAAAATACTTAGGAAAATACTACTCTCAACTGAACTTCTGGCATAGATCTACATCACAGAACTTTTTATCAGCCTTGAGCAATTCTATTTATTTAGGTTAAAATTCATTAAACCTCAGGTTAAACCTCACATTAAAACCCACAGGTTGTGTTGATTTTAATCCAGCAGGATCAGGGCCTTTTTTATACCAATGACTAATTCTAGAAGGTTGAGCAAATGTTGTACCCTTGGCATGCTCTCAAGCACGCTATAACATCTTTTCAAAAAATATTTTCAAAGATTAGTTTCATGAAAGTACATCTTTCATCCTTCTGAACCAAACCTTTAAAATGAAACAGAGGAGAGTTTGGGTTTACAGAAACAGTGGCTGCAGTAACAGACATCCCTAGCCTGCATTTCCAGGACTCTGGTTGAGACAAAGCAGGTGTCAGAGAGTGATAGGTATTTTCTGTCCTAGCAGCCTGCTGCCCCAGGTAACTGTCCTCCACGTGTGCCCATAAAGCTTGTCTGAGGTGTACCAGACATTCATGCCAACTACACACCATGTAGTGTTGGTGCAAGAAACCCAAGGATCTGAGAAAGTACCTGATCAAGTGTAGAATCCTTAAGCTACATGACTAAGTCCAGTGCTTCCCAGAAGCGTCTGATTTACTTGTATGGTTTCCAGATTTAAGGGGCCCTGCCTAAGTTACCCATCCTGTACCCAGACACTGCTGGTGCATATCACACACATCCAATACGCTGTTAAATCACAGCAACAAAGATCTGAAGATTCTGCAGAAATGGAGATATTCATCAATTATATCCAACCCCCAGGGAACACGTAAGAGGGAGGGCAAACAGTGGCTTAGCACCAGCTTGTCCAGCTCCCCTCAAGGTCCAAGGTTAGCGCAGCACAGAATCTCAAATACTGATAATAAAGCCAGAGGGAGCTGTTAAAAATTAGTAATGCTAATATCCTGGAGAGCAAAGCCTGCTGAATTTAAACTAAGGATTCCTCCATCAGGCCACCTATGACCAATTTAAAACAATCTCAACTTGCAGAAACATTTTGTTCTCCCAGCTTTAAAGCCATGTTCTTAGCAGTCCTATTTCCTTCCTGTCCCCTCCTTAACCCAAAGCTGATGCCACCAAGAGATGGCCGCAGGACAAGGCCCCCAGGTCCTGGCTGAAGCTGCGATCCAGCGGCTGGAGGACGGGAAGGTCCGCAGGCACGGCACTGCCTAGGTACTGCCCCGTATCGCCAACTTCTGCGCTGCAGAAAGCGACTGTGGAGCCGAACCGATACGGCTCGGGAGCTCTGGTGCAGAAGCGCGAATCAGCGAAGTGCTTCTTGCAAATCTCTCATTTTGAAAGAAAACACATGTTGTAAGCTTAACAAGCGGGATTTGCGGCTTCAAGCCTTAAGTTGTTCGCCTCAGCACTCGAGGAAGAAGCTTCCTTCACAGGTAGCTTTTCTGCTTATTTTGTACACTGTGATTTATGTGATCGTTTGGACACATTTTCTTTTCAAATTATTGCAGGTTTCTAAATATTGTGATTTTGGTTTTCTATACTACCTTCCTCGTAAAAATCCTGAAAGCAGTTTTACAATCATCTGTGAGCTAAGCCTGAAAAATGCATATGGGAAAAAAGTACAAAGCACAAAATACACTGGGAAGAAGCTGGAAACCCATTTCCTGACTGGAATGGCAGGTTTTGAATTCATGAGGGACTTTTTCTCCCATGCTAACTTCAGTTCAGTTGTTCTGTGTGTAACACAACAGATAAGGGATATCTCTGCCTATCTGAAGGTATTGCTGTTCTGCTCCTGAAATACACAGGCATGGTAAAGAAGAGCATCCAAAAGGAAACGTGGTTATCCAGAGTAAGGCTCACACATTCTAGGGGGAATGTGCATATTTTAATTACCTAAACATTGAGCTTCATCTATGCTCCACACCACAATTTAGTTCAGGAAATTATATTCATGGAATGAATCCCTTCTAATTAGAAATTCATGAACCTCTTCACAGTTTCTGCCACAGGAGCTGTATCCATTTGAATCATAAATTTAAACACTACTCTGCAGATCCCAAGACAGGATTAATCTCACTGTGCAGACAGCAACTGTGCAAAAGTGAGACCCAGATGAGTGCTGAGAAAATTCAGTGACATAACCAGTGGAAAAGGAGATGGCTAAAATGCTCATAAATTTATAAATGATTTTATGAAACCATTTCAGCAGGTGTAAATAGGGCACCTACAGCAGAAAACTTCTGTGAGAAAATTCTGCCAGTCTCTTCCCCCAAACATTTTCCCTGTTCGCTCTGAACAGGCACTGCATGTTCTAGTCTAGCTTCTGAAATGATTAAACAAAGCTATAGCTGAAAGATAGCCAGAGCACCAAAGGTCTCTAAGAGTTTGTTTTAGTTTGAAAGCAATTGTTCTGCCCGGAGTCCTCCACCACACACCCTATTTCAGCCTTTGCAAAGGTTCTGGAGAAGGTGAAGGGAAGCCCCCATGCAGGGACAGAGCAGGTACACAGGTGTGTAATGGAAATTGCCTACAAGTCACTAGCTATGGGTCACAGGTCAGAATAAAGAACTAAAAAAGACCTATTCCTGTGGCAACCACCTCAGCAAGCGTTTGAGGGAATTAACCAGCTCAGTGAGTTTCCAGTGGTACAGATTTAAAAGTCCCATTTTGAGTCTCAAACCACCACCTCTGGACTATCCCCTTGGCCGTTTCAGTGAAGAGCGAAGGCTTTCTGCTCCATTACTCTTGCACATTAGAGCCAGAACCGATACATGCTAAATGATAACATCCTGCAGCAGCACCAAAACTCTCAATCAAGGAAATAAGCTAAGCGGGACGAATGGTTAAAAAAATGGGATTTCAAACAATAAATACTTCTACATATGAATTAACAGTCCAAGTGTCTCAGTGCCTCATTCAGCAGTGCAGACACAGGTAAACACTTAGCTTAACTACTGATGAAATGCAGCTTCAGAGAGAACACGCTGCTACAGCACTCATGTCTGCTTTTAGTATTAGGTAGGGAAGAAAAATCATGCCTCTCAGCTTGATGCAAATGCTGGTATCTACTGAATGTAACACGTCACGGGGGGAAGCGTTTGACACTCTCCTCTCTGCCAACAATAAGAACAGAAGGGGTTTTTTGTCCATCTCAAATACGTTGCATTCAGCACTAAGGCTGGAAGCCACAGGGGCTGAAAAACATTCCATGATGATTTTGAAAAACATAATTCATTAGCAATTACAAAGAAACTGCAGCTTTTGTAAAGCCCTGTAACAATGAAAAGCGAGGCAGTACTAACTCATAAATCCACTTGTAACAAATGGAGGCTGAATCCAGTGAAATTATGGCACAAAGACAAAAAACCAACAGCAATGGGCTTCAGAGAAAGTCAATACGGGACTGCAGCAGGGAAATCAAATACCTTCTGATCAATTTTCTAAACAAGATGAAGCAAGCCCAGAACTATGGTAGCTGTCTCTGTGCTAAAAACATATTAATATAAAGGCGTATATATGCAATTGGGACACAGCAGGTCTTTGACTGATTTATTTTACACCCATTACCCAAATGGTAAAATAGTAAAGCACTCTTGTGCTGGCATAACTGTATCTATACTAGAGCTCTTGCTGGTATAAACTGGATGAGTAAGACCTGCCGTCTTTGCCTAAAACTCCACGGGTCTGTCAGCATCAACTTTTATCGTACAGGTAAGGCCCAAAAGGAGTTTTGAGAGGAGAAATAATAATGGAAAACACAGCAGAAGATGTGGGTTTCCAGGGAGGACTTTAAGATAGCGAGGGTGTTTGTGGCATCAGGAAGAGCTGTAATGTTTCATAGGGATGGAAAAAGCCAAACCAGCCACATCAAGAATGGTTAAATGTGAAGCAGGAGAGCGCTCAGGACGTGATGCAGGCGAGGGAGGTGTGAGGCAAAGCCCAACTGGACACTGCCCAGAGCAAGGGGCCCTTCTCCTGCGGGAGCTGACAAGGGGGGGCCCAGGGAAGAGTCACCACTTCCCCCAGGGAGAGGGTTTTGGCCTGTGGGAAAACAACACAAAGAAGGGAGAAAATAAATGAATAAACAAACAAACAACAGTTTGTTAGTGTACTCTGGGGTAGGAACAGTCCGGTCAGCCAAGTACAGACTCCTCGCCCAGCTGCTGGCCCTCCAGCGAGGATGGCTATGGCAGTGTGTGGGTACCTCAGCCTCGGTCACCACCTGAACCAATACCCTCAAATAATTCGGAAGTCAACACCTCCATGAACAACATATTCCCACCACCACCCCGCACCTTGCTTTCCTGCAACTGCAGGGCCAGGAATTTAGCGTGGTTTTGAAGTGAAGCACTCATAGCATCGCCGGTAAGATGAAAATAATCACAAGCAGCTCCTCGCCTTGAAAGCCATGGCAGAATATGCCAAACTTCTTTCTGAGCATCGACGGTCCTGATCTGTTTTTATGTGCTCTTCAAATTCAGGATACCCGTTGCCCGGGGTCAGTGATGTTCTCTATTTCCCTCTGTGAAACACTTTTCAGATCTTACCAATTTTTCATGTACACTAAGCTGTACTACATTTGTATGAAGCTTATTTGTCATTTTCTCAATTTCTCTTCAATACTTTCAAGAACAACAGAAGATGTATTTTCTTTCTGAAAAGTAGCAAGGAAAGAAAAGGTGAAGCCCAGGCTAAGACCAATGACTCCAGGAAAACTTCTACAGCCATGCTATAAATCCTTTCAGACATACCATGGAAACATAGGCTAACACAAGTCCACTATATGTCATATTTGTATTGATACTGTATTTCTGAACCTACAGACCAATATCCATGCCTCCAGCACATGAAATTTCAGATGAGCTACACTGCAAATGAATGGAAGCTTTCGCGCTGAATCAATCAATATGCTCAAGGCTCAGGGGTTCTTGTGAAATGGGTTGTTACTGTCATACTGATGAACTCTTGCAAGTATACTCCCTTTCATGTTGTCGTGGTTTAACCCCAACCAGCAACTAAGCACCACACCTCTGCTCGCTCACTATTCCCCCACCCCGGCAGGATGGGGAAGAGAACTGGAAAGGGAAAAAAAAGGTAAAACTTGTGGGTTGAGATAAGAAGAGTTTAATAATGGAAATATAGTAATAAAAACAACAACAACAATAATAATAATAATGAAAAGAGAGAGAGAAATAAAACCCAAGAAAGACAAGTGATGCACAATGCAATTGCTCACCACCCGCTGAACAATGCCCAGTTAGTTCCTGAGAAATCATCGGCACCTCCTGGCCACCTCCCCCCAGTTTATATACTGAGCATGACGTCCTATGGTATGGAATATCCCTTTGGCTAGTTCGGGTCAGCCCCCAGCCATGCTCCCTCTCAGTTTCTTGTGCCCCTCCTCACTGGCAGAGCATAGGAAACTGAAAAAGCCTTAACTTAGGATAAGAACTACTTTACAACAAATAAAACAGAGTGCTATCAACATTATTCTAATACTAAATCCAAAATACAGCACTGTACCAGCTACTATGAAGAAAACTGACTCTGTTCCAGCCAAAACCAGGACACACATCATCTTTTATTGTGCTAACTAACATTTAAGAACTCTACATTGTTTTTACTTTATGTTGTACCAAACAATAAGTTACCAATGAATTATTCAGAAGATCTGTAGCAGAAAACACAAACTGCAGTTGACTTCAAGTTACCAAGGCCTTAAAAACCCTGGTGAAATTCAGGAGTAGGTAAATCAGAAGAAAGCACTACTCATTAAGAAATCCACAAAGGGTTTTTTTTTTATTGCCACAGATGCATGGGGTACCAGCAATGAAGTCCCTCATTTCGGGGCAGGGGGGAAATACTTTGCATTAATTTCATTCTGGGAAAGCAGTGATTTATTCTACTTTGTTAAAAAGGAGACAGATTAAAAAAAAAAAAACTTAAAAAAGTTATCTAGTGGAAAACAAAGTATATTTTAGTTTAAACCCCCCCCCCCTTTTTTTTTCTCCCCCAATTTATGTCAACCTGATAACTTGCAATGCATTTTGTGTCAGAAACTTCCATCATTGCAGTCACTGTAATGCACAGACTGGCTACAGCAGTAAAATTAGACAGTTCTCTCCATTTCTTTTACTTGAGACACCTCACATTAAAAGACTCAAAACAAAACCCAAATACATATGAAAGAGATCCGACTCCTTCTGTTGGGTCCTTTAGCTGTGGTGGGCAAAACCAAAATTCAGAACTTGACAGCACTGTGGGCAGTGGAAGAAAAGCACCAATTCACAAGAAACCTGGCACCACCCTTGTTTCTACAACTGCTACCCTTTGGGCTGCCTGTTGCTGCTATCAGGCCATGTTCTTCTGAGCTCATGACCTCCTCTTGGCTTCATAAGCCTCTGAGAAAATCTGCATCTTTATCCAAGTTTCCAATTTTAAAAAGTCTGTATGTACAGAGGCACATACACCTACCCTGTGTTTTCTTTTAAACGTGAAATCAAACCTTTAAGAACAGGACTAAAGGCTTTATTTAATTCAGGAAAATCTACCAGATTTAAGACTTTCTCACACCCAGTGCAGAATTTCTGAATGTTTTAGTGCTACTGCTCAGGAAGTGAATTTTTCTTTTAAATTTTTAGAGAAGTGAAAGAATCCAGTAAAAGACAGGAAACAGAGGCAACAGAACCATGTAACAGAGTTGAGCTGAGCCAGGACCTGAGCCACATTATCCCACATCCCTGGCAAGTAGTTTTATCATGAGGCTGTGCCCACATGCACATTTACTGGTTTTCTCATCTTCCCACGAAGAAATTCAAACAGCCTCCTGTTGCACCCTTTCATTCAAAAAGAATTATGTCAAAACTTTAAACATTTGGACAAAATGGATCCTTGCTTTCCAACTGAGAGTAAAACTGTACCTTTTTTCCTCTTTCAGAGGTTAAAAACATCAACAGCTGCAAGCTCAAACATACAGACATCCTGAACTGAGGTCTTTGTCAGCAGAAAGCCTGGCAGCCCTAGCTTTCAATCCATCCATTCTCAGTGTTTTAGACTTGGTAGGCCTTTTCTGCTGATTTGCACTTTCAGTTTAATGTTTTCAATCAAGTTTAGTTCCCCCTTAGTGACTCCTATATTCATTATTCCATGAGAAGACCCCAGTTAGAAAGCTGTAACATGCGATATGCTGTATATTTCATGACTTATAAACATGATGGGCTGGTGGGGTCTGACCCCCATTTCAGCCACTCTGACAGTGGAAACATCAGGAGTACAGATAAGAAAAGGTTTTGAAAAAACTTTCTATCAGACAAACTTGTGTCAGCACATGGGGAATGACTCTTTGCTAACATTTTTTATTACAATAAACTCATTTGAAGAAGCAGTTTCTTTCAGGATCCTTTTTAAGAAGGTACACTTGAAGCAGGAAAGAAACTGCTCCTACTGGGAAAAGTTTTAATATATATTTTTTTAAAAATCTGACTTCTATAACCATTTAAAAAGCAGAATCAATGTTTAACTTGAAATCAAACTGGTTTTGTTTACTATGTAGGTATGTGAAACTGAACACCTGAAAATTAAGATGGATAATATGAATTCATTCCCTAGAGCTAGGCACTGAACTGCTCGCTCTCAACCTGCATAAACGCACTCCAGGAATGTGAGGGGGTGAGGGAAGAGAGACAAAGGTTGATAGTTGGATGCTAACTTCAAAGGCTCCTAGAAAGTGAGGGAGAAATTAATTTCTTGAATAAGAGAACTGAAAACAAATTAACCATATTAATGCAAAAAAGGATTAGCCCCAAAATTGCTAGTCTGTATTTATACATCCTCCCTGCTATAAAAACTGCCTTTGATAAAGAGACTTTTAAATTAGCCATTCTCTCTTTACTTTTGAAATTGAAGCCTATATTTGATGGATGCTTTGGCCCAGATCCTTACTTATTTAAGTCTTCATCACTGGCCATCACATGATGACTGTTATAAAACCGAATTTCAAATCAACTTTGATGCATAGTATTGTATTATTTAGGCCCAAACATGACAAGGAAGATCATTCCCATCAGAAGGAAGAATTATTATTGAAGGCTATTATACCATTTGGCACAATTCTGTGTATTTACAAAGAAGATACACAGCATCCCTGTTTGAAAATACTAAGGAGTAATTATTGCCTTCTACACATTCATGATAGAAACCTGTATCTACACAACTATTCATAGAAATATTCTTCATTTTCTATTTACATTTAAAGTAAGACCTGACTAGAAACTCTTATGCTGTAGATGGAGTAGTTAACAGTAACAGTCCCAAATGGTGGTGCAGCAAATGGAAGCTGTGCTCTATGGGATTACTGCTGCAGCAAGTTCTGCTTTGAAGGGTAATGGTGCAACAGTGACATCTGACAGTTAATCAGCACAACTGCTGTTAAGGGGTTAAATTAAAGCCTTCAATCACACCATCAACAGCTCCCACTGTTGGGCCAGGCTCCAGCCCAGCTGCAGAGCTCCAGCCAGGTCCTGCAAAGCTCAGCTGTTCAGCTGAAAAGGCACAAGTGGGCTCTTGCCACATAACCAGCACTCAGGATAGAAGGTGGGTTTTGCCCTGGCGCACCAGCCAGGCAGCAGAAAAGTGGTTAAGACAGGTTTCAGTGATTCTTAAGTTTAAAGGGCAACAAATTTGAATTCTGAGGATCTGTCAAATAGCTGTAAAGTGCTCATGCTTCCCTTTGATCAAAGCAGGAGGCTCAGAGATTTTGCCCCAGGAGAGGACAGCGGGGACCAGAACCCTCTCCCCAGGGCCACAGCACCCTCCTGGTGAGATCAGGCTTGTGTGATCCCCGGGGCTGACTCCAGCTCCCTCCAACCCAGGGGCATCACACCACTTTCAGGCTAGCGCAGGACAGCGATGCACAATTTTGCTTTGCCTCATTGTGTTTTTATGCAACATGTGGTTATCCTATCACAGACTCAGTTGGGGGTCTTTTCCAAACAAGAGGCCAATATCTGAACAATGAACAAACCTAGTACCAAGAACGTCTGCAGAGAAAATGTAATTATGACGCTGTTATGTGTTGCTTACAGACAAAGCATTTGAACCTCAGCAAACAGATGTCCTTCAGTAATCATAGAAAACTCAGACCTAAGGAACCTGTAAAGAAAGCTGCCACTGCTGCTCCAAGCAAATAATCTGCAATCATCATCCACAACTATTCACCAGAGAATTAAGAGTGCTCCAGTAAAGCCTTACAAATGATTCTCTCATGTAACATTTTATCCTGTGCAGTTAGACTCCATACTCACAATTCAGCTACTTAGACCATTTTGCAACTTCAGCCCTTCCCTCCACCAGACTGTGGGTCACACTTGACTAAGAAGGACACACAGAACGGGCAATGCAAAAACAAATGAAGCACAAGTGCAGAGCAGACTTGCACTCCAAGAGCCACCCACAGTTTTTCAGTGACGCAGTATGTACAAGTAGCACATACACTTCATTCCAGAAAAGCCTGCACAGCTTTGCACTCCCTCATGCACCTTCTTATTCACACTATCCACTTGGCACCGTATTTTACCATTAAAGGTATACTGCAGTCACAGGTAATCAAATTATGGCATTAAAAATGCTGGCATGCATTGCTTTGAATTTCTATAAGTTTTCTTCAAAACATACATAAAGTGAAACAGAGCCCTCAGCAACCAACAACTATCTTTGTTCAGAGGTCCATTCAAAACCCAGCCCCTTTGCCAACAGTGCGAAATAGTGTGCTTATGCAGGCTACCCAGCAGCACAAGAGTTGGCCCTAAGTTCCAGGGATGTCCTGACGAACTAGGTAAAACTAGCCAATTAAGTGACTATGCCTCATCTGTACTGCTGCCGAGGCGGCTCAGCCCTCCGCATGCCTCAGCAGAATTGTAAAACTAAATGATTGGAAGGAGATCACTTACAACGGTAAATGCAAGAAATGCCTTTGCAGCCCTGGAGGCCAGCTAGAGCAAGCATGCTCCACATTAAACACAGCTGATTTAAGGACAATATAAAGGCCATCTTTTACCCTCTTGCTGTAGAAACTTGGGGCTTCATTATGACTCCTACTTCACATAACTAAGCCTTCCCATCACCTTCTAACAGGTGTGTACATTGAACAGAAATAGATCAAACCCAACCAAACAAAACCCCAGAAGATAAATTAAAACAAAGCACGAGACCGGAAGTGACAAAGAAAATGTTGATGGCTGGGATGCATGTATAGCAAGAGAAAGAGCAAAGCAGACTGTACACTACAATCCTCAAAAGTAAGAGGTGTTGAGCCAGACCTCATCCTGGAGACAGATAAAATACCTGGAATAAAGAACCATCAGCAAAACCATTAAAAATCCAACCAACTGCACAAACCCCACAAAGAGAAAGGCAGTAGCAAACGTACAAAAGAAACATGAAACTCACAAACACCTAGTACATCAGATCTACAAGTCCAGAGACCTTGATGCCTTTTAAAAACACTGCAGTATTGCTATGAGTGATAACAGCTGAATTACAATCTAAACTGAAGGGCACTCAAAAGCTTTAGACTGGGGAAGATCTACTGAAGTCAGATCATTTCAGTTAATAATTTGCTGCCAAGCGCTCTCAGTGCTGCTTCATCATTGCTGGCAAGCCCACGGAGCAAGCGCACTGCAAGCTGCCTGCCTGCAACGAGCAAAGGGGTTTGCTGCGGAAAGGGAGCGTGCTGTGTCTTGTCTCCTCTTCCCTCCAGCAAATATAAATTACGCATGCAAAACCCAGCGAACAAATGACCAAACACCCCATCTTTGCAAATGTCTTTGTGTAAGCATTATGACTCACTTTGCTGGTAGGGTCTCCAACTAAATTAATTTACTGTGGTAAGGAAAATCTGAGCAAAGTAAAATTTAAGCTGTACAAACACCTGCAAGAGTTTCTAAGTGCCTGGGTTTTGGCAGCCAAGACCTGCTTGTTTGGGCAGGTGCTACCACTGTTATGGGAGTGTCCACAGTGCAAATTCCTCTGCTCAGCTGTCTTCAGGAGGGAAAGCTGTCCTGGCTTCTTGGAAACACATCTGCTCTAATCATGACAGCAACAAAATGTCTTAACCAAAAAGCTTCATTTTTTTCTGCTCAGACTCCCCTTAGTACCTTTGGGTTTCTTCCAGGTTATGGCCCTAACAGGGTTTAGTTACAACAGCTTGAGGCTCTCATCAGTGCATACACCATTTCTTTAAAAGTTTTTCTTGTTTTAAGTCCAGTTCTAACACAAACTGCTCCTCAATAATATTGTCTCTTATTCAATGTTATGCGCACTCTGTGAATAAGTGCATGCCAATGGATACAGAATGAGTTTTCAATTACACAAGATTTTGTTAAAGACAAGTGAAATAAAAATAGTGCATTAGTAATCATAGCTGAAACTACAGAACAATCTCCCGTATGCTACAGTAGGCTTTCACAGATACCAACAGGTCCAGCCAGACGAATTAGATCAAGTGTATTGCAATGTGCTCAGGGTGCTCCGTACTTCTATAAAGAAACTATGGTTTTATGTACTTCCACTGGCTTTCAAACCAGAGAGAGACACACAGTGCAGTTATCAGCATTGAGTTATCTTCCCTGTCTTTCTAGTCTGCTCTTCATTTAGCTTAATCTATGATCATTCTTATATATATAATATATATTTTAATATCATCTTTCAGAGATATTGAGGGGTTAAGAAAACAAAGTATTTAAGCACATGCCTGGCAACAGTACTCATATGTTTAAACTCTGGCATGTTTTTGCATGCTTTACCGGATGGAGCCCTGATCCCACAGGACAGGCTACAAGCAGTAAGAGAAACCAGTAAATAACGCAGGATACCTTCATTTTTCATCGCATGGAATTGCAGTTCCTGTAGAAAATGCAGCTTTCACGTTTCACAATGCATAACCTGCAGTTTCTACACAACTAACCAAGCCTTTAGAGGATAAACTGATCTTTTTAAATCTGGAAAAAGAATAAGTCACTCACTGTCCAAGCATATCCAGAGGCTGCTCTTTGTCAGTTCATCTGATCACACGAGGAAAGAAGATGAGAAGGTAGAAACTGGTCAGTGCTAGGAAAGAGCGGGGGCTACAGCAATTACAGGGAAATTACCTGAAGCCAGTTTCATTATTCACCATTCCTCACAAGTGCATGCAACTCCTCACACCTAGGTATACTCCTCACACACTGAAATTCTGTGAGGGCTCCTATGACTGCTAAATTGCAAAAGCAGATGAAACAGAACTCCTTAGATGTCAAAGACCTACTGGTACTATGCACTTCTGAAAACAAGCTCCAAATCTTGACGAAACTGCAATGCCAAAACCAAATTCATTTCTGATTTGAAGCAATGCTTCAAATAGAGAAGAAAAAAACCCTCTGAAAATCAATCCACCAGCTGTTTGCCACTAACTTTTTCTAAAGTACATGATGACACTAGACCAGATAAGTTATACTTGTATCCATAACTGATTTAATTTCTTTCTTGTGTTTCCCTGTCCTTGACAAGTACTCAATTCTAGCTCCCTGTAAAAAATGCATGGCAAATCTATATACTGAAAGAGGCCTCTTTTCAAATCACATGTAGCTCGCTAGAACTTTAAAATGCCAAAATTTAAGCTTAAATAAGGCGAGAGCATTGATTTGACATGATCTTTATCTTTACACTTTTTCAACAATAACTAAATTGCCTCCCAGCTGTCAGCTTGAATTACAGTATTAATTACATACACTCAATTATTAGCCTTTTATATTAACAGTTTTGTTTGCTCATTCCTTCAGTACACTTCAGATCTAATGAAGAAAAAACTTTTAACAACACCACGTTGCATGTGTCAGAAGGCTTGGATTGAATGGATTCTTGCAACTCTTCTGCAGCTGCCCCCCTCAACAAGGCCTTGAAGTGCCTGCAGAGATTCAAACGCTGCTACTGTTGTTTAGGTACTGAAATATGTGGTTCTATCAGTAGATCACTCCCACTCCAGTCCCTTTGCTGGCTATGCAAGATATCTGCTGTAAAAACTGTTCTTCATGGCCCTTGCCTATTTGCTACTGAATTAATCTGTTTTCTTTGCACGTCCTTGGCTTCTCTAGCACTGGCAAATGCTCGTCTTTTATACCATCCCTTTCTGTCAGTTCAAGTCTCAGTGTTAGAGGACAAAAAGACATTTTGCAGTTTACTGAAAAAAAAGAGAAATGTTAACCGGTCAGAATGAAAAATGAATGATCTGTTTACTTTAATATCTTGAAAAATCAGTTTCTTGGTAGCTATAAACGTGCTTGTAATCATTATTTTCAACAAGCTTGAAAATAATAAAACTGTTTTGGCTAGCAGTCCGTGTAAAATAGGAGGAGTTACAGAAAGAAGACTACTGTAGTTTTAGAAGCTGGCATGCAAAGCTAATTTGAGCCTGTTCCTCTCTTTCCAACTGCATGTCCCATCTCTCCAATTCCGGGCATACTGCAAGCCATAAATTTTGATGTCCTTGACACCAGGGACAGGGGAAGTAAAAGTCTTCAAAGCAGATAAAAGTCTCCTGCAAAGTTTTCTTCTGCATATTTTGCACTTTGTACTGCCTGAAGCAAAACACTTGCTTTTTAGAGCTGTTTTTACTATATAGTGTCCCAGTCTCTGGGGGACCAGCTCCCAAGGGATTTTTTCCACAGCTACACACTTAGAGAAGTGATTTATGTGGTGCCCATGAAACACACAATGCACCACTATTCCCAAGAAGAGAAAAACTAAACCAAAACCTACTCAACCTTGAGACTATACCTCCCACCAGGGCAGCCGCTGGGTTCCCGTCTGTCATGCTGCTTTGAACTCTCTCGTTCGTACTGCTGAACAGCAGATCTACAGCTCCATAGGGCAAAATTAGGAAGAGCACGGCGTGATGGTCAGAAGAGAACACAGTGCCAAGGCCAAACACACATAAGACTACTTCAGAAGATGGTGCTCCTTGGGGAGCTTGAGACAAAATTAGTAGCACAACGCTGATATATCTGTAGGTTACACTTGAAGTTACTCAGACTGCTGTGGTCTTCCAGTGGACAGCAAGGCTCCTCACACCTACTGCTCCTCCTGCAATAAACTAGCTCAATGCAGCACTGAGTGACTCTATGGTAGGTTTACCCAGTGAACCTAAAAAGAAAAAAAATTCCTCTTCATTATTTTCATGTGCTCTGGCTACAAATACTCTGAACAAGCCTCTCTAGGATTTAGGAGCCTGAACTGGAATGACCCAGGCTATCAGATCAAAACCATAAAAGGTAGCTATTACTGGGGCCTGTTCTGCCTCAAATTGCCAAAAACTTTCATAACATGCCTCCTACAATGCCCAAAGACAACACGGAGAATCATTTGTTACCAAGATAAGAAGCACATCTTCTGAGGGGTGGGAACCCAAACAAAAAAACCCCAAACCCACCACAAACACAGCACAGAAACTAGTGTTTCCCTTCTCACCTTCTGTGAATAGCATTCCCAAAACAGTAAGAGAGACATCTAGACATTAAAAATACTCAGTCCCTCTTCCAGTTCTGCTACTGGCTATCTGTATTATCTCAAGGGAGTTATTTAAACCCTTTGTGTCTCAATATATTTGTCTGGAAAAAGAAATCTTACCTACTGTAGTTCACAGCTTTTTGTGAAGCTGCCTGAACACCTCAGAAAAGACATATGGAGGTATAAATAACTGGAATTACAGCATCTCCTTTCCTTGGTGCCCTGCATTTGCAGCCCTCAACACCTGCAGTCTCAATTTAGACCACAGTGTGCATCTGGCTACCCAAAGAGGACTCTGCTACTGCAACCACCCCATTGCCAAAATCAGCCTTGAAAAAACCATCAGCGAGATGATCATCTGAGAAAAAAACCACAAAACACCCTGCGACTGTCTCCCGCTCAGTCCCAAACAAACCTCTTGCTCCATATTCTTTAGGGATGTGTATATGGTATTTCTGCTTGTGGGTTTTTTTTTATTAGACAGACTAGATTTTAATTAGACTTGATCACTAAAGGCAGGGGTAGCTATCTCTAGGTGTCCAGGAAAGCAGAAAGAGACAATGCAGGCAGACAGGAGCTATTTTACAAACAGCCTTTGTGAAAGCAAAGTTGGCAAAGGCCCCAGCAACAGATAGTCTTGTTGAGTAGGTTACATAGTTCACCCTACCTTACAGAACTGCATGGTTATTGTCAGGTCTTTAATTTTTAGAGTAAATAACCATTCTGAAAAAATAAAGGGGGGGGACACAAAAGGTTATATATACCTATATAACAAAGGAGTACATATTTTTTTATGACAAGCCAATTCCCTGAAAACTCATTCTTCTCAATTTGCTGCTTTATTAAAAGCATGCGTGCCAAGATGAGAGAACATCTCTTACTGTTATAATTTTGATCTATGCAGCAATTCATGATTTGCTCTTTGTCAGCTCTGGCTCTGATTCTGGATGCACACACACGAGCAGCCCTGCAGACTTCACGGACTGTGACTATACTTCCACCACTCACATAAAAAACCCAACTGCATTATCCAACTTAATTTGCCTCCTCAAACTTCCTGTTTTGAAAAAACCATTTAGTAATCATGCTCTGAAAGCAGACTTTGAGGAGAATGTGTCAGCAGTTAGCACTGTGCCCCTAATTAAACCAACATATTTATGGTCTCCATAAATTCTCTCTGTAGCCATAATGTAATTGTTTCTGTATGCCGATGTCACAGTATACACAAACGTTTTCATATTATCAGCACTGCCTTGCTGACTGCTTAAGATAAGGTCCTCATCTAGCAATGCAAAGGAGACTTAAGCTCTGTCTGCCACGTATTAATGAAAAATGGGAACCATCCACAAAGAGCCTCTGCTCCTCCAGAAGAATCTCTCCTGACTGCACAAGAACATTACCTTTCCTAGATTATTTAAAGGGACAGCATTATGAGTATCAAGGTTTTTTCCCTTCTCCTTCTGACCTAGCATCTCTTCAACAGAATGTCCTTAGTTTTTGTTGCAACTCCTTCAAATGCTAATTTATGTTCCTTTGGTGACTGTTGCTTTCTGCACTTGGAGAGCCTTTCACATACATCTGAATGAACGTCCTGAAATTTCTATCTAGTTCAGAGAATGAACATTGCTGCATTCATCACTTAGAAGCTTCATTTATTTTCTTGCAATTTTGAGAAAATTTACCTTGGCAAATGAAAATCCAGAAACGGCCCACAACCAAAGGTCAAGAACACATGGAAACCAAAAGCAGCAGAACATCCTGTATGCCAAACACCAGGAACACCCGTTTGGTGTGTTATTTCTCAGTGTTGCTGAAGAGGCGTCATTAGTCAAATCCGGTCACCATCCCATCACAGGCTTGATCCACACCCATCCAGAGAATGGACTTTGTCAATAGGCACCAGATGAAAACCAAATACTTTAACAAATTGTTTAACTTCTGTATGCCTCTGTTTAACCATCTATAAAATGGGTATTTTAGCATCCACCTTTGTGCAATGCACGGATGCAAATCATATGTGACAATACGCTGTCTGCATACACAGTAATACCAAGGGACAATGAAAGTAACTCCTCACAGTGCTGTAAGAGACAGTCTGTCCTCTTCAGGGCAGTCATAATCCACTACCTGAAAACGTGTTTTCACAAAGAGATGTCATGATGTTAGTGAAGGACAGAAGCTATTTTACATTATATGCCCTTACACTTCTAAAATGATTTTTTACAGACAAGCCAAGTGGGCACTGCAGAAGTCTCCCTTTCTGCATGGTTTTAAACTTTTTTTGATGAAGAAGGGTCTTTTCCACAAGAAAGGGCGGGGAGTGGGGGGGGGCAGGGGACATGAAAGTAATTTCTGCAGGAGTGTTTGTGAATAGGATACTATTTCATATTAATGAAAACCAGATCATAAAATGGTCTGTGAATTAAGAAAGTGGCAGACAAACACCTATATTAAAAAACAATAGTTTTCCCCATCATAACGCATGTTCAGGATACTGGTTTTGAAACAAAAAAAACTAAATTAGGATTTTACAATACAATTCCGTAGAAAAACAAAATGTCCAACAATGGGAAACAAGTTGTACAAATAATTTTGTTTCACAAAGCAATTATATAATTATAAATCTATGCAATATAGTTTATTTGATTTCAAAGTCATCAGGCACACAAGGAATGCAACTGTATAGTTTGCAAACATCAAGAAAATTAAAAAAACATATACAAAATAGCAGGTATAAATATTACATTAAATTGAGAAAAAACAATAAACACTTATTTTTACAGCTCTGTTCTATTGAAAGGAAGGTTGGATAGCAGTTATGATACAGCCTGAGTTGACCTCTTGTTTTTTCTTTTACTGCAGCAAGTAATAAATAAGGCCTTCAGGGTTCAAGATCAAGTAATTCATTACTAAATTTATGGAAGACTCCGCTACAGAAATCAATAAATAGTGACTAAAGAAGGCATTATGAATAAAACAACTTCATAATACTGGTAACTCCACTTGAGAGGGTGGCAAAAATTTTCTACATAGTAAGTATATACCAAATCAATCCATAGAATATAATTTGCATTGAATAAACTATTTAACATTTGGCACATGACCTCAGTGTTGAGACAGGTTAAGTTCTCTCCCATCTTTTTGCAAGGTCACATGTAAATACAGGGGGTTCTCTGGACCCTTCGCTGTCACTCTTATTTACAGACTGACCCTTTCCTACAAATACCCACAGTAGCACGTACTTTTCAGAAGGAGTTGAAAAGAGATCTACATCAATTACAAAGACTAAGAGAGCACATAATGGGACTGCTCAATTAAAAACTGCCACCACAGAACCTTGCCTAATTTTTGCCAAAGCTAGCATGATCTATATAAATATACACATATATATTATATATATATATACAGGTGCAAAGAGAGACTGTTGTCTGCTTCTATTACCAAGGAGCAAAGGGCTGGAAGGTACTGTCATTATCCATTACATAGACAAGGTTGTTTTCATATAAGGCTCCTTTCTAGAAAAACAAAAACATGTCAAGCCACCACCACTGCTGGGGAAATAACTGATGAAAAAGCAGGTTATTCTGGCCTAATGTTTGGAAATCAGATCCTATTCAGTATAGAGAACTGAAAGGTACTGCATTTAAACAGAACTACCCAGACAAAGAGATCCAGGGTGGGGAAGATCTGGAGAGCTAACAAGCTGGCAGAAAAGGATGTAGGGATTACCATGAATCACAAACTAAGCCTAAGTCTTAGTGTCATGCTGTTGTGTAAAGAACCACCATTGCATTACAAGTATAAACAAGATAATGGTGTGCTACCAACCCTTGTGGTCTAGTTAGTCCTGCTAAGACCTCAGGTGCAATCCCATGCTCAGTTTTTGGTAGTGTTGTTCAAAAAAGAGGCAGCAAGTTGATCACAGTCCAGAAAAAGAAACAGCGATATTTGTGAATGGTCTACAAAAAGGTGGTGTTGGAAGTTAGCAGTTTAACCTGTGGGAAGAAGAAAACGGAGGGAAAAAAAAAAGGGGGGGAGGGGAAGAACATAATGCCCTTCATAAATACAAAACGAGTTGCTGTAAAGAACATTTCTGGCATCCACAGAAGACAGCAAAAGTTAAAGAGAGATGTCTGTAAGATACCAATAAAAACCACTCTGTGGTAAGGACTGTGTACACTAGAATAATTTGCCTAGGGAGACAGTGGAATTAACATGCTGGGACAGTTTTAAGGACAGGTCAGATCAACATCTGTCAAGAATGATAAGCAGAGCTGAATGTGTCTTGTGGCAAAGGATGCACCACGTGATTTCTCAAAATTATAAAATGAAGCCAAGGTAAATTCCATGAAGTACAACAGTATTAAAAAACCAGAATACATTTGGTAACCCATCTTCAACCACAACAAAAAAAATTCAGAACTTGCTATAATTGTGCTTCACTTCTGGTTTATACATTTCACACATAACTACAAAGAGAATTTCCACTCCTCCATTTGTAATAATAGGCAACTTTATCCCAGAGCAGATGTTGCAACCTTAATCTGGTGTGCTTGAGACACAGACTGCTTATGGTGATGTCTAATCCAAAACGGGAAGAAGAGAAGCTAAATACACCAGCTTAACTTTTATTTTGTGTTTCAAGAGACATTTTACTTTTGCACCATTCTCAACTCATGAGTCTTCAAGGGAATGTTTTTGCACAGATTTCTGATCTGTTACATTCCTTCTATTGCTATTCTGCAGAAGTAGCATAGCTGCTTTCACAAAGCTCCTGCTCTCCATGAGGTAACATCATCCAACTCAGGAAGGTAAGTATGAGAAAGAACAAGGAATATGGAAAGGTGGAATTAAAGTATGGTGGAGGAGGCACTCAAGGAAAAGAGAAAATGAAGCATGCAGGACAAAGTGAATGGATAAGGGTGCTGCAAGGACTCTTCTACTCTACTGAAGAGAGAACAGGTTGTGAAGCTTTGAAAAGATGCATGGGTGGAGTGAAATGAGGAAGGCAGGAGAGCATAGGCTGAGCTGCTAAGGAAAGGGATGGAAGAGGAAGATGATAGGGACTAGTAAAAAGAACAGCCTCGAGAATAAAGATGGTGTCATGGAAGGAGAGCTGTTACAGATAAAAGATGGAGGCTTCTCCCATAGTTTTGAGTCTCCTGTAACACGGCAGTACAGAGGCACTATCTGAACTATCACTGATGGATAGACATGGTAATTCTAGAACAACACAGCTTCCTCAGGTATTTTATCCTACCTCTGCTCTGGGAAAGAGGCTGACAAATCCAGTGTTGGTAATCAAAACCTTTCACCTGCCACTTAGCAGCTCTGTAAGAGCAGTGGAAATAAAGGTCTCACGCTCAAACCCAGAGATAAAAACAATTAGAACAGTAAAAATGCCTAACACATGGTAATAGTCCATGACATTGTCCATTTTGAACATCTCACTGCTCAACATAACTGCATCCAAGTCACTCTAAAGCTGCTGGTAACAGAAGGGGTACAAAGATTGACATGCTTATGTTTCAAGAAGCTTTGGTTTTGGTTTTTTTTTGTGAAACCCCTTTCTGCAGACCGGTAAGTTCTTACTCAAATGGGTTTACCATGTTCTGAAGGTAATGAACCAGGTTAAGAAACAGGTCCAACTCCTGTAAGCCTTGCTCACCTATCCAGTCCTCCAATGAGCAACAGCACCTACTGACACCAGGATAAGTGGTGTGATTCATGCCAAGTTAATATCCTTAGTATGATACATAAGATGAATTTTTGCACACCCTTATTATAGATATGAAACTCCACCCAAGCTGGAGACATGGACAGTCAATAGGTTCCTTAAAAACTTCTAATAAGCCACTTTTTATTAAAAGAGCTATTAAAATTACATTAAATACTCATGAGTCACACTTGTTCACAAGAAGCCTCAATTTCATTTTCATTCTACTTATCAGACAGCTGAGAGATAAATTTATGCAAGACATCCTTTTAGCTTTCCAAATCTCCTTTGGTGTTTCTATTAGCTGTTAAGTGAAATGTGCCATTTTCCTCTGGTTAGAGAGGTGAGACAGGACACAGCTCATCTTGTAATGTTCCATTTTGGGTGGGTTTGGGGTATGAACAATGCAAGATTCTACGTGCTATGGGGTCAGCATTTCTGCACTGCAAGTTACCTAAAGCATTGCCACGATAGAATACGTGTTCATATAGAAAAGGAATTACATGAACGTTGCCACCAAATTTTTAGGTTAAACTCATTGACAAAGTGTCTCTTCCTGCAAGTAAATGAAGCCAATAACTTTCAAGGTGACCCACAGGTAACAGAGATTAACCAGAGAGAATTGCATTAGCAGTAAGAAACAGAATGGCCCTGTTTTATGTAAAAGATTAAATTCAGATTTATTTTTTAAGAATGAAATTGTTAGGCCTCAGGTCCTGGCAAACTGTTGTGATCTCATATAGAAAATACTATACTCCTGTTTTCAAGTCCACAAGAGGGTGAAAAACACAGTGGTCATAAAATGATAAAGGGAAATGGGTGTTAAAAAAAACCCCAAACCAAAACCAAACAAAAACCAAACAAACCCCAAACCCCACACCCAGAGATCATGAAAAAATTTCAAGAATGCTAGCTTAAGAGTCCATAAGCTTATAGGTAGAGATTTGAAAATTGCTATAATAACCTCTCACGAAAGCTTTCATACTTGAAGCACAGTTCAAGAGCTGCTACTGTGTAACTAGAAACATCCTTTCAAAGGAATCACCTCGAACTACCTCAAAGATAATGATAAAATATTCTTCAGTGCTAGGAGGACCCCAAGATTCAATAGAGAAGATTTAAAGAAGCCATTTATGTCAAAGGCTGAAAGGAAACACAACAGGTAGCTTACGATAAGCCAAACAATCTTAGAGCCAATTGCAATGTCTTGCCCTACACTCCTTTTACTGTGAACAAAGGCCACTATTGACTAATTCTTGTTTTAGAAATATGAATAATTTCAGTCAGAAGAATCTCAATGCATCACTACTAAGAAGAGAAGATCAATTGTTTTTGCACTATTCAGAGAAAACAATAAGTATTTCCTGTCCCATGTAGCATGGACATAGAAGAAAACACAAAGAGCGTTTCCTACCATACTTTGCTATGCTTCCCATGAAAGTGACTTTTGGCAAAATGCCCATCTCCTTAAACTTCATTACGGACCTTAGATTTTTTTTATATCACTCTGCTAAAATGCCTTCCTGCTTTCTTCTGCATTCGCTGGCTGAACTATGGTCAGGAAGACATTTCTATTTTTGTAACTTTTAAGAGTATATGAAATGCATTAAAGTTGCAAACCCTCAGGATATTCATGCCCTGCCATTGCTCCAAATGAGGCTATAATGCAATAAATACCTTTTGTATTCCGGGATCTTTCTAGGTTTTCACCAAACTTGTGCAGTTTGTTCTTAAAAGTTAACAGTTTTTAAGTCGTCCTGTCATTTTGTGAAGCTGGACTAAGATATGGCTAACTTCAATTCCTGCCCGTCCCCCCAGTGCTTTCAGGTGTATAAAACACTCTATGAAGAAACTGTTCAACCTTTCTGTTACTTTCTTTTTCAATCCTTTCACTTCACTTTTCTCATTTATTTCATCTTGGAGCTTGCAAAGTTTCAGAGCAACCTATCATAGTGGGAATCAGAGCCTTGACCGTGGCTCACCACTTCTCCTGCAGTACCTATAATGAAAAGGTCAGAACTGCTATTCAAATTCTCCTTCTCTGACCTCATGCCTCATCAAATTGAGCCTGCATTATGGCTAGGGACCATGACAGATTCACAGAAGAGTGTGTCACCAAGTGATGATGTTTCTGGCAATCCATTCTAGCTCTAACTATTAACAGAATTAAAACATTTTTTTAAAAGTGCCTTAAAATAACTAAAGTTGTGCTACATTACTGGGGTTTTTTGGTTATTACTTATTACCATACTTTAAAATACATTATACTATTATGGTGTCCTGATCAATGCAGACAGTTCAGGGCTCACATAAGCAAAAATAGCCTGCTGCTTTGTGGCATTTTTTTTTCCCTTGCAGCCAGAGTGCATCACCTGTTTTTCTTTACTCCGGCTTAGTTTTTTAGTGACCTACTCACTGAACCTTCTAGCATTTCACTCCTCACCCTTGTGAGCAAGCAATGACCAAATTCCCTTCTTCCCTCTTCTTCCACCTGATAAATGCAGTGAGAGGTCCCAGCTCCTGGGGCACCTGCTCCAGACTCTCTTGGATTCCTTATTCTTCCCTCACTGCCCCAGAGCTGAGGCTCCTTCCTTCAGCACTCATCACCTCCTGTGCCTGAAAAGTCTAAGTATCCCAACAAAACCGACAAGAGTGGAAAAAATGACCAGGAAGCTCCAAAGAGCATGTCCAATCGCCCAAAATTTATGTTCACCTTTCTTTCCTCCTAACCTCCTTTACTCCCTTTAGACCACAAATTCGGTAAGAAAAATTCATGGCTACTTAAATTCTGTAATAACTGTTTATCTTAGCCAAACTGTAGAACCTGAGAAGAATGTATTTAATTTGTTTTTCTACATTTTTTTTTAACAACATGTGTTCCATACCTAACTACCCCTTGTCATTCAGTCATGGAAAGCTTCCTGAGATATTTCATATTTCCACTTTACCAGAAAAGTCCAAGAGTTGATGCAAATCATGGTGTTTTTCCCTTTCCACTGTTTAAAGAAATTTTGAACATTAACATTTCTTAGCAAATTAGGATGACTGCTACAAGACCTCTACATATTTCAAGAGCAAAGGTGTAAGCTGTCGTGGTTTAACCCCAGCCAGCAACTAGGCACCACGCAGCCGCTCTCTCACTTCCTCCCCACCCAGCGGGATGGGGAACAGAATCAGGAGGAAAAAAACAAAACAGAACACAAAAAAGTAAAATGATTCTTAGCTCAACCCACGAGTTTAATAACTAAAGTAAAATAAAACATAATACTAACAATAATAAAATACAATAATAATAGTAATGAAAAGGAATATAATAAATTTTTTTTTAAAAGCCACAAGAAAAGACAAGTGATGCACAATATAATTGCTCACACCCGCTGACTGATGCCCAAGCAGCGATCCGCCCCTCCTGGCCAACTCCCCCCAGTTTATATACTGAGCATGACGTCCTATGGTATGGAATATCCCTTTGGCTAGTTCGGGTCAGCTGCCCCAGCCGTGCTCCCTCCCAGCTTCTTGTGCCCCTCCTCACTGGCAGAGCAGGGGAAACTGAAAAAGCCTTGATTTAGGATAAGCACTACTTTGCAACAACTAAAACATCAGTGTGTTACCAACATTATTATCACACTAAATCCAAAACACAGCACTGTACCAGCTACTAGGAAGAAAATTAACTCTACCCCAGCTGAAACCAGGACAAAGTTTGCATGTACCACCTGCAATTCAATAGCCACAACAAAACTAATCCACTAAGGCTAAACATAACTCAGTTCAAAGGAAGAAAAACAAAGTTACCAAGTCCCCCAAAATGCTCATCCAGCCTAGGGTTGAGGTAAATTCTAGTCCTGTTGTTAACTTGGGAAGCTACTCAAAAACAAAGAGATCAAGGGAGATAATTTGCCTGCTATTGTCTAGCCTACAAACAAAAAGTTATCCAAACTAGTTACGCAGTCAAAAACAGCAATCAAGAAAAATAAGCTTGAATTTTGCTAGAGGGTCAGCAGCTTGGCTCCTTTTTAGAGTACCATTCCAACGTGAAGTAACCAAAACACATAAAATAATAAAAAAGGAGCCAAAAAACCATTAGGCTGAGATTCATATTCCTACTCCATTCCTAATAAAGCTGTTGAACCCTGTTTAAAATATTTAAATTATTTAACCTGCAAGTGAAGAAGAAAAGATTCACTAACTTTGTAGAGAAGATGCCTACCTGGAAGATGAGACACTACTATTCCCATTGCTACACCAGGAACTGTTTATATATGTGAATAGGGTTGATCACCAGATAAGGTTAAAATGACTACAGAATATTAAATTGCAGAGCACTCTGCTTCGAGATAGGAGATAAGAGTTCAAGTTTCCTCAGGCAGAGGAGAGAACCAAACTTTGATTTTCTACACCGCTGGATCAAACCACCACCTCCTACTACTTTGCACACCATGCCTTTCATTTCTCATACTTTCCCACAGGTGTTCAAAACGAAATACTTAGTTTGGAGCTTCATGAAATAGCATTTTTTTTCAGCCATCACCAACTGACATTATGCCAGTGAAACTAATGCATTGTTCAAGAAACGAGAGCCTGCTCCACGGTGAAGTAACAGCTCTCTGCCTCTGCATTTATATTAACGTTATCTCTGCCATATGTCGGACAATTATTTAAAGTAGAGGCAGGATGGTACAACGAAGGGATGGTTGGCAGTGAGCTACTGACCAGTAGAGCTCGACTTTTCTCCAGACCTCCACACACCACAGGAAAACAGGACAGTTCTCTGAAAGATGCTAGATCAAGAACACTGTAATAGTCCGGCAGAATTTTAAGATACATCTGACTTTTTTTTTTTTTTTAAAGTGTGGTCTAGTGGACTGGACTTTAGACTTGAGCCAGAGCTCACCTAGATTATCCGTCACTCACTGCCCATTCACTGCTTAATTAGCTCTTGTGGCTGGTATTTGTTTACAGCTACACTGGGGGAGACCCAGACTAATGCCGTGGTCTGTTATTAAGTTGTAACTTCCTATAAATTTCGTGCTACTCTCTTGCAAATTGAGTTACAGAGGAGAAATTAGGGAATTACATAGGTAAATATTCATCAGCAGCTGAATCTCAGGGAGGCAAGGCCTAAATAGGGATAATGGTACTAAAATTACCAACCTCAAAGGATGCAACAAAGGCTAATTAATGTTTTTAAAGGGTTTCGAGGGTGGAAAGTGCTACACAAAGGAGAAATAAAACTATTTTGTGAGCTTCTGTGTAGGCTAGCAACTGAAAGCTCCAATTATGTGGCTTTCAACAGTTAACCACATGAATATAATAAAGCTACTCTGATGACCGACTTCCTTCTTACTTCTCATTTGCATGACTTTCAGCACCTCTCATATGCTGCAAAACTTTAAAAGCTCTCTCTTCTGTCAAAATGAACTTGAAATATGGCTTAACCTTTGCTGGGATACCAGAACAAGGAGAAACCTGAACGGGTCTGTGGATGCACCAAGACAGAAAGCTGACTGAAGCCTGAAACGTGTGTCCTGGGAGGTGAAGGGGAGATGGACTTCTTTCAAATACTGTTTAATTTATCAGCCTAGTTTGTCTTTTAAAGGAAGCTTCCAAATTCTGATTTTTCTTTTGCTAGCTTTATTTATCTTCCTAATTTATCTGGATGGCTTATGAGTAAAGCCTTATACAATGAAAAGCTTGTCTATTTTTCCACACCTTCATCCACCGGTTTAATAAGACAGTACTCCTGCAAACACTGCCTTCTTTACATCCTTAAATGAGCCTGGGTACACAACCATACTGCCACTGTTTTCACATAGTGCCTAAACCAAATTATTATAACTATGGTCTTATCAGGGATTTCAACAGCAACAGGCAAGACACAGACATAAAAAAAAAATTACCAGTATGTGTTTCATAAAGAACTTATGAATTCCAAATTTTGCTAATCATTTCAAGTCTTTCTTCTTTAATTAGTTTCTAATCCATGACTGATTTTGTTCATCATGCCCAGCAACACAAGAAATTCACCTCTCTGATAAGGTACTGAAATTGAATCCTTTTGCAAAATATTACCCATCATTTTCATACATGTATTTTTACAGGATTATTGCCTTCCCCAACTCAGTTTGCTTGAACAGCCAAAAAAACCTTGGAGTCAGGGAAAATCTGGATGTAGTAATCCCAAATTACTTTGTTCCCTTATATAAGATACAGCTGCAACCTAAACTGTTGGGGAAAACTTACAAATACAAATCAAGAGGGATATGACACATGGGAGTCAGGAAGAAGGGTTTCCAGCTGATAGCCATTCCTTTTCATTATTTTGTGGAAAACAGATTGATCAATCACCAAAGAAATCACATCTCTTCGAACTGCTTGAGTTCTCCTTCAAACACACAATTCACAGACCATCTTGTTTGAAACAGAGCATTTCTCTGCGTGCTTCAGGCGACACTGCTGAAACAGGAAACCTACACAACACCAAAAGAAGATAAAGCATGGAGAGATCAAAAGAGAGTAGCTGTGCAGCATCAGAACCTACATCATGAAGAGCAGGGCCAAGCTGGAAAAAAAAAAAAAAAAACCAAAACAAACCAAAACCAAAAAAACAACCCCTTTGAATTTGCAGATGGAGGCCTGCCTTCTGCCTTCCTCTGGGCATCTTTGTTGGAGGAGCGTCCTTCTGCTGCAGAGAAACAGACGTTCCAAAGCACATCCAGATGTGCACAAATACTGGTGATGTGTTTCTCATTCTCATCACAACATGCTCTTGATTTATTCTTGATTAAGACCTGTTTGTTTTCCCTGATGACCTGTAAGGCTGTCATGGTTCTTACAAGTGCGGTTTTTGAATACCTCACTAGCTTCAAGATTTCTGTCTTGAGCAATAGCCTTACTATTCCTTGAGGACCCGTGGTGGTGTTCCTCAACCCAGGGACTTAGAAGAAGTGCAAGCTAGCGCAACAATTAGTTGACCTCTGAAGCTGCTGTCAGCTGTCTTCAGCACACAGAGATGGACTGGAGAGCAGCGGTTGGGGGACAGAAGGAGAGTACACAGAGGCTGCCTGGGGAGTCAAGCTGAAGCGATACACGGACAAAGAGGAGATGTCTAAATACAAGACATTACACCTTCTAGGATCATTCTTCTGTTGGTTTAGTTGCTACCACATTACAAAAGTCTGACACTCTTCTGACGCAGCCAATACACATTGCTGTTCTTCCCAGAGCAATGCCATTCAGCTGGGTATTTTGGAATTCTTCTAGTAAAACGGGAATGGCAAGCTGGGCTGTACGCCACAGAAACTGTTCACCACAGAGTTTGGGGGTTGGTTTGTTTGTTTGTTGGTTTTGTTCTTTCTAGTTTTTTGTTGGATTTTTTTCCTCAGATATGCACCTTCTCAATTGACAATTTAATTTGCTTTCCTTTTTAACAATCGTATCCTTTGCAATGAAATTTACCTAACGGTCCAGATAGCATGATGCTGTACATTTTCATTTTTGCTGTCATTTTTAAATTCAGAGGGGAGAAAGGAAAAAAAAAAAATACACAAAGGGAGCTGAAGTTAGTCAACCAATTCCCCCCTCCCCCCAAAGTCCTCAGGCTCCGATGAGATTAAATCACAGAGTTAATACAAATCTAGTCTGTCAGTTCCAGCAGATACGCACTGCTTCTAGGATAAAAGAACAGCACAGTAAGAATATATTCAACTGATCTTAGGTTCAAAGTAAAAGTCCTGCTGAATGTAAAGGGACAAGAAAATCACTACAGATGATGCCAAAAGATTAAGAATAGCTAGAAATACGTTTATAACACTAAGGAGAATTTCTCCCCTCCACAATTATCCATCAGACTACCAGAAGTGAGTTATCTTTTCTATTTATAACATATTATTTTATTCATAACAGTATTACCAGTTCAGAAAAAATAACAATTACCTTTGACAACCTGTTCTTCCCATCACACTGACATTGCCAAAAATACAAACATTTTCAGAAGACCAGAAGTGTTAAACTGAAGATCCTGCTCCAAAAAGCAAGGACCCTCCGAAAGTATGGAAAAGATAAGGTTACCCAAACCACCATAGCTGTGCAGTCTGCTGAGTCTCCGGCATATAAACTCTTGCCTATAAATAGACAGATTTTGCTTAAGGGATTATTCATAAATGGGCTTCCAACAAAAACAGTGGTGAGACTGCAGGAGATCATTAGCTTACAGAAAGTTAAGAGATTTTTACTTAGTCTGCTAGTACTAAGTGGACTAAGAACTGTTTAAGAACAGTATTCACTTTGCTGTGTATGGAACAAGCCTTGCTTTATTTTCATGCTTAATGCTAGCTCTGTATTTAAATGCCTTTGCTGTCTTGGTGTGTGATACATGAGACACTAAAAATAGCCCATCTGTTCCAGAATTTCCATTGTGTCTACCTTTGAAAAGCTCCACTAACGATGAAAAAATTACTATGTATTAAACTTATGAAGATAAACCCTAAAATGTTGAGAGACTGAGACTGCACACATAGTAAATCTCTATTATATATTTTCTATGTAAATCTACTTTATGCACCTCATATTCAGGCAAAACCTCCTCTATTTCAAGCTATACTGGAGAAAAAAAATAAATAAATAATGCTTGAAAGTCCATGTCTTTCACTGCTACTTTTTCTTTTGTGTGTCTGCCTGATAAGGCCTGGAAACTCTCCAAAATTTAGTAAGTCTTATCTGTGTGTTCTCCAGCTTTTTCTGTGCTGTAGATACCTTTTTAATCCAACTCAGATGTTGTTTATACTTTGGAGGGCCTTTTGCAGCCAGCAAGACAAAACAAAACAGTGGGATCCTGTTCCAGCAAGATATAGAGGTGTCCTCTCAGGACAAAGGTAAAAGCAGCCAGTATTGCATTTGCAAAGCAGAGGTGATCATTTCATGGCAGGGAATAAGCAGTCTATTTTAGGATCCTGAGATTTTAATGTACATAAGAGGCAAAGAATGGCAATGTGGCTAGAGCCAGCTACAGAGCAGGGACAGGAGACTCCACAAAGATGTCCAGCATCCCAACTCCAGCTTCGGTGGCTAACTCCCACAGTGATTTCTTAAATACACATCAATCACTGACTGCAACAGTTCTGGGTATTTTAGTCTCCTTCAGTGAAGGTTGGCTAGTTTTTCAAGTAGTCTTATGATATCACCAGCCAGCAGTACCGTATCAACCAAATATGCCTCCAAAAAGGTTAAAGCCTAATTCCTCTATGACTCAAATTACTCTATTTTTGCCACTTTTCCTCCACTCTGCCTTGCTAGACCCATGCCATTTATACATGATGACATTATCTAGATGGTCAACCCCATTTGTAATCAAACAACTGGTTGCTGAGCATCTTTCAAAACCATGCACAGCCAAGACTTATGAGGACTACATACCTGTTGGGCAGCAAGGCAAGAAACTTATGTTGGGTTTACATTCATTTCTATTTTCTGACTTTGCATGTGTATATGTGCAGGTACTGTAAAAACACACGGGATTAGGCAAGTCAATTTGTCAAAAAACATGCACTGTACTTTACCACCATGTATACAGAGAGATTCTGAACACTTCCCTTTTTACACATCAAAATGAATTAAATGAACGAGGGAAAAAAAAGGGTATACTTGTGTGCCTTATAGCCTTCCAGTGGCATTCATTTTAAATTTATGTAATTTACAAGTCAAAAGATTAGTGCAACTTTTCAGTGCCACAACCGTAGCTGTCAGAGTCCATCAGAAAAACCTCAAGCTGTTCTTTGACTTCATCAGCTACAATACAGACCTTGGCAGCAGCAGTTAGCTGGCCACTCTCAGTGATGGACGAGACAGCAGAATGCAGTTTGCTCTTTCACAGCTATATCAATGTCGTCCTGCCCTGCTGACAGGCAAGGCGAACCTGGTTTTGTCAGTGAGCCAGGCAGATATGATCCTGAAGATGCAAAGGAAGCAGATAGGAGCAGTAACAAGGTGCCATCCTCACAGAGTCACTTTGCTGGCTGTAACTGTGTTTTAGCAGATGCCCAGCTCAATATTACCAGTGATACATCCATTATGGGCCTGAAAATCTACTATATCTACTCCAACTGCAGTTTTTCCCTCAGCCAAAAAACCACATGGTGCGCAGGAATAGGCCAAACGCTAGGAAATGTGGGCAACTCCCATGCTGTTCACAAACATTAATGTCCAAACCCAAGCACATTCTCTATTATGAAAACAGAGGCAAAATTCCAAACGCAGAAAGCAGTTATTGTGGTTAGGGACAACTAACAATCCTTGACGGCACTACCATTTGGAAAAACACTCTGTTCAGCTCCATCTGCAGCTACTGTTTTGTTACAAGATATGCTGCTCTCCCAAACAATTTTACCAAGTGATTTTTTAAAAAATTCAACTCCAGAGCAGGATATCTAGACCAAAATGGCCATGGTCTGATAGGAAAGGCTGGAGAGCTGATTAGAAAGTACAATATACAATCAAGATTCAGCACTTGCTCCCAAACAGCTTAAAATTATTTCAAAGTGTACGGAAGCAGCAATAAACAGTTCATATTTCTGTCCTTCCAGTGGACATGCTACAAAGGGCAATCTGGGCGAGCCGGCGCTAAATACATGTTCCTGGCAGAGCTCTGCCAGCTCAGGCACTTCTTTGTTATTACACTGCTCCTCCTGACACAGCCTCTCCGTGCAACTTTTAGAGGATGCTTCCATCCCTGGGGTGACCCACTCTTTCTCTCTGTTCAGATCATTCAGTAAAAGCAGCTCCAAACCTAACTTTGGCCTTTCGTGTTCCTGCTATGTATCATTTATCACTCATACTGCATTTCAGAGGAAGACATCAGAACTGCCATCCAAAAATCAAGCTGCAGTCTCCCAGCTATACCACAGCTGCTGATTGCCTGACCTTTCATGATTATAAAATCTAAAGATCTATCCCAATACCTTTTGCTTTATGAAGTTTTTTGCACACAGCACCTGTAGCTTTGAGATAGCTGTCAACAGAGACTCTCCCCCTTGCCCCCTTATTCCTTATTTAGACCTGACCTCAGTGCAGGGGCTGAGTTTATCCTAGGCTGGTAACCCCTTCTCATGATTCAGTAACCTCCATTCCAGCAAACCCCTGGAAATCTGCACTAGCACTACGTGCATATCAGCTCTGCTCTGTTCTAGCACTTTGCTAAAGAGAGCGAAAAGACAGGGCCAGGGAGCAGAAGTACTGCCCATCCCCAGCTCTGGGGCAACCCCGTTGCTGGGAAGAGAGGGTATATAGACAGCACTGTTCCTCCTCACCCATGCTAGGAGAGCAATGTACAGCAGAGCAAAGCCAGGCTAGACTAACATCCACCAATATTACTGGTGCATAATAATTTTGGGGCTGCATATATTTGCTATCATAGCACATCTGGGATATGCTATGAAGCTGGCATTTCCCCTGGCATTACTGCCCATTCACTATGCCAAAACCTCTGCAAATACACTACCTTTCCTCAAGCTGTAAAGAGAGGAAAACCATCACAACAAACAAGTTGCTATTCTGTGCTGTCTTTCACATTAGTACTTTTGCAGTCACCTCAGCAGCTCTACTGTTTAAACCAACTCCTGTTTCTACAGCAGACTATAAACAGGCATGCCCCTCTACAACACTGAAAATGCATTCTAGTCAACATGGCCATTTCCCACTCCCTGTGTACCTAAGTCAAGCCTGCCTACTTATTAATGAGAGCAAGTTTCAGCTACAGTCAGCGCTGTTTGGGTGCTGTTGTTGTGGAAGTGAGCCAGTATCTATAGTCTCACGTGTTATCAGCAGAATAGCTATCTGATGTCCAGAAACTGTATTAATAGTGGTGACAGACGTAGCAAAAATTGACCACTAATGTCATTTTCAATTGCAATATCTTCTCTCTGAGGTGACAGTTCAAGAAGTCATCACTGGACTACTAGAGTGAGCAAACTCAATATGAGAGCCACTGAAGAGGAATCTCCAGGATGTCTTTTACACAGCCACTTTCTCTGTCTACAGCTTCTCTCAAGCAGAATGAGGTAGTGAATCACTCACTGGCCTGTCTTGGGTTAGCTCACATCTATTTAAACCAGCATGAAGCTCTGCACCTTTGATGTGAGTTAATTAAGCTCACGTGGCTTTCCCCAGCCTGGCTTCTGCAGCTTCGGAAGTGAAGGAAGCCAAATTAGGCCCATCTGTCTAAATGGAAGGGAGTCCTCTCCCACCATAAGGCACACTACATTACCCAGCACAAGAGCTGCCTTCCAAGAGCACCAGGAAAGGGGGTTTCATTGCTGCCAACAGCTACCCAGAATACCAGCCATTCCGAGCGTGGGGGTTTTCAGGAGAACCAGGATTCTGCGCGGTCAGCTTCTTCGCAGAAGCCTCAAGGGTCTGTCTACAAACGGATTTCCTGCAATAACCTTTTGTTTAACACTTGGAACTTCTTGGCAGCAACAGATCTGCAAAATACATTTGAATTTTTTTCATTTAAAAATAAAGAAGGAACTAGCAAACTTCAGTGGGGCTGAGGAGATGACTCTCTTTGCCTTGATCCTGCAGCTGTTCATTGTGTAACCGAAGTTCGTTGTACGGAGTAGTCCGTACAAGCTCTGGAAGCCTCTCAGTTGCTAAATTGGAATCCCAAGAAGAAAGAAAGTAGCCCTAAGTAATCCACATCATCAGGTACAGCTGCTAGAGAAAGGACACAAACCACTCCCTGCTGCTAGTCAGTGCTAGGATCTGGGGAAGCAAAGGTAGAAGACAATTCTAGAACTTCAGCTCCCAAATTTGTCTTAAAGGATTTGATCTTGCAGAGGAATTGTGGAACTGTGGTCAGATCCCATGCTGGCTCTGTCACAGTGCTGTGCCTCAGTAGAGGTATTAACTATACTTTGGTTACGAGTTTCTCTATGTGTTATACAAAAATTACCACCACAGCAAAACCACAAGTGACAAAAAAAAATTAATTCCTTCAATAACCTGTTTTTCTGCAAGACAAGACTTGAAGGAAATATCTGTAAGACTGTATGTAAAAGTGTACGATACTGTTGGGAAACACAAACTTAACACTGAAGAGCTAACAAAGCAGACAAAGTTTTTTTCTCTGTCACAGGTGATCTGTATGAATATTATGAAAACTAACAAAGGAGTTTACAATGCAAAAAGCACAGCAATCAGTAATACATACCCTAAGCAGAGACAAACATTTACTGATGTTACAGGACAGTAAGGAAATTGTCCAACAAGTGAAAACACATGATGTTTTTGTGATAGGCCTCCTAAGAGGTTCCTTCTTAAACCTAACAAAAATGAGGTATGGTGATGACCTGCATATAGATTAGTTTCAGCTACAGTGGGACTCCCCAGGGAGTCTACACAACTGAATGGCTGAAAAACTGGCTAGCTGGGCTTTAAGAATAGCATTTAATGTGCCATACTTGGAGGTCAGTTACAAGCAAAGTAGTGCAGGGGCCTATCCTGTTAGATACCTGAGGAGGAAACAGAAAGCACCCCTGTGAGGTAACAGATAATGCCCACCTCAGGCTGCAGTCAATACGCTTGAGGGCAGGGCTGCCATTCAGAGTGGCCTGGCAGGAACCTCATGAAATTCAACTCAGACAAATGCAAAGTCTTGCTCCTGAGGAGAAGCGAGCCCATGCACTGGCACAGGCTGGGGACCGACTGGCTGGGCCAACCTGCTCTGCAGAAAAGGCCTGGGGGACAGTAGCCTTAGCACGAGCCAGCAGCATGCCCGGGCAGCAATGACAGCCAGCAGCACCCCACACCGTAGGAGGGTAGCTAGGAGATCAAGAGAAGCGATTCTTCCCCCTTCCCTGGCATCTGTCAGGCCATTCTTGGACCACTACTTCTGGCTCTGCAGTCCTGCGTGCTAGGCAGGCATTGATAAACTTGAATAAGTCCAGGGGAGGGCCACCAAGGTGCTCAAGGACTTGAGCCTTTGCCCTGCAAGAAGAGATGGGAGATTCAGCTTGGAGAAAAGACAGCTTTGAAAGGACCTACTGGCAGCCTGCTGGTACCTATGGGGAGGTTATCAAAAGATGGAGCCTGGCTCTTCACAGTGGTGCATGGCATGAGAATGAGAGACAATGGGTATAAATTGCCATGGGAGGCATCTCAGAGTATCAGGAAAAAAAAGAAAAGTTCGCTATGAAGACAGTGAAGCAGTATAACAGGTTGCTCGGAGAGGCTGCAAAGCCTCCATCCTTGGAGGTCTTCAAACCCAATCAGATAAAGCCCTGAGCAATCTGGTTTGAATTCAATGTTGACACTGCTTTCAGCCAAAGGTTGGATTAGAGACCTCCTGAGGTCCCCTCCAGCCTGAAGGACTCAGTGATTCAATGTCCCCGGCTACAGGTTCTGTAACACGTAATAATGGAAAAGGGTTCACAAAATTGAAGACTGCTTACATTTGGGAGCCTGAAACCAGCGTTTGCACCTTGGAGTGCAAAAGACAGCACACAGTTTCGCTGTGCTCATGCTGGGAGCGTTTTGTAGCAAGGAAACAATGCTTTTGTCAGACACTATCTTGCCTCCAAGAGTTGAGGTTTGCAAGCAAGTGCGCGCAAGTAAAAAGTACTCTAATTAAAGAGGAACTAAGAAATGCAGACTCCAAGGCTTAATGAATCATAACAAATAACTAGAAAAAAAACTAATCCTGCTAACTTCCAAGTGGTTAATTGAGTTGGCTGAAACGTTTGTGTGCGTGAACACAATCACATACAGTTATTTCCCTGGGTAGAACTCTTCAAGCTGAAATACTGATTCTTCATCTGGGACATGAATGGCAATCATTTGTTAATAAAGTCATAACTTCTCTACATACCATATCAAGGTCTTGGGAAACCCTCCGTTTGCGCAGCTCTTCCATCCTCTCACACACATCCGTGAAGCAGGTGTTGTAGTAGTCTGCATACTGCTGTGCCAGGTCATCAATATTTCCCAGTGACCCATCCTATGGTGGAGACAAAGTAAAAAGAAAAGAGGTTAGTCAGTTTTAAAATTCTAATTTAAAGGTAACACCACAACTCTGAGGGAGACCCCCTCCCTGCAGCACACCCAGCACACAGCTGTTGGTTCATCCTCTCAATCCCTAGCCCCAAGCATGCTAACACTCAAGAAAAGTTGAGAACTGCAGTACCACAGTAGCTCCTCAGAAACAGGTGGGACCTTGCTAATTCCTACACAGAGAGAGAAGACAGAGACAGCAACGCACAGCAGTGGAACAACATATCCCCGGGCACTATCTGCCTCAATTCCCTCCCACCTACATACATTCATATTCCATCTGGTTCTCCCAAGCAGCTGCCCACTCATCCAATAACCAGTCATTACATACGTTTCACTGACCTTATTTACTTGGGAGTAGTCCTGCTTTCCTTGACAATGACTAACAGCTATTTAAAACATTAAACTTCTTGCTTATAAGCACAATCAGCCAGACTGCAAACAATTCCAGCCAAATGACTTTAACAGGCCAGTTTATGCCACCCACAAAGACACTCTGCCAGTTGCTCTTTTAAGATATACTGGAGGAGGAAACATGGTTTGCTCAGCCCCAGATGTCTGCTTTGCTAGGCAGGATTGCTACCCTGTTAATGAAATGGCTATAGCCAGGAATCTAATTGTAATCATTTGTTAATTACAGTCAAAATTCATATTTTTAAAATGACAGATAAATAAGGAAAAAACCAAACCAAACCAAAAAACAGGCTGGATTTTAAGTGACATGAGAAACCCTTCTAAACTTCAGATATGTACGCCATAGAGGGCTGGGCAAGGGGGTGGGCAGGGTGAATTAACAATTTCTTTGGTAAAATATGCACGCACTTAAAATAGGTCCAAAAGATGGGATTGAGTAATTTTGTTTCTTTGTCTAATTTATGAAAGAGCATATATGTTATTGTATACATTCCTTAAAGGGCGAAAATCTACACTTTGTGCATTTTCTGAGAGAAGAACAAGAATACACTGCAGTGTTATTTCATTGTTGCTGTGAATAGATGCAACAGATAAATACAAAATTATTTAGAATATTAGAATTAGAAAATTATTAGAATATTAAGAAAAAACTAAGCAATCAAGGAATCATTTAAAAATAATTGTGCTAATAATACACATAAGTTGCAATGCAAAATTTTAGCATACAAGTTAGGAAGAAATCTTTTAAATTAGAAACCACACATTACTGAAGCTCTTGCCATTTGGAAATAAGCATGTGGTCCTGCTTATTTCTTGACTATGCTGAAGAGGCAGATCTGTTCTAATGAAGTATCACTTCCACAGAATCAGAAAAAACATTCCAGTTTAAATCGGAGCGAAAGCCTATTAAACCACAGACTCTGTGAAACACACTCTCTGCTTTTTTAAAGTGCAATTCCAAATGCGCAACAGGTATCTCAAATTCCCCAGGGAAGTTTTGTAGAGCTCACATTCCCAAAATTGAGAACAGCTTGCAGTTTCTTGAAACTACTGTGTACAGTACAGGTGGAAAACAATTTGCATGTCTCTTGTTGTAGCAGCAGAAGCGAAATAACTAAAGTAAATACATCGATACACACACCCTCTGCTATATATACACACCTAGGTACTTCCTCTCTCAACCTGCCAAAGATCTCAAACAGGAGACGTTTCAAACGTTAAAAGACTGAGTCCCTTAGTGCAAATACACTCCTGGGAACTTCAAACTTTCCAGAGCTAAAACTACTTTCCACACCGCTAAGCAAGTGCATAGTTTACAAGGACAAGACGACAGCATCTTTGAGAGTGTGACAGTGCTACCCTGCCTTTCTACCGGAGCAGCAGCTCTACCCGTTCAGCAGGCAGCGAGCACATGCCTTCCTCCAGCCACCTCCTTGCCATCTATTGCTTCCCAACAAGCTGGGGAAGAAACTTGGACTCTCCACCTGTACCGCAAGCTCCACACATCTGCTTGTGCAACTGGACGCTCCTGCGGTGGCTGAGGGCACGCTTGCTGATCGCACACGCACAACCAGCTGCTTTCGCAAGGTTTGCGCGCTTGGTGGGGATAACGACTGCTGCAGTGCTGGGGAGAAAAATGAACACCAAACAGAAAAAGCAACCCCAAAACTTAACCAAAACTTAATCTTCATTTGCTCGCTGTTGCAGGCAGTAAGAAAACCTGTATGGCTTCCAAAGAGACGACGTGACATCTGAATCCCAGTCACTCCATCATAACAAACACCCCTCTCCAAGGGTTACCAGAAATTCCCACTTTGGAGTATCTTCCTGAGCCAGACTTTGTTTATTCCTTGATAAGCTTTGCTAGTTAAGAGTACAGGAGCTGGAAACAGTAATGATAGAAGGGCAAGATGGGAAACCATCATTTTATTTGAACAATATGAATCAGTCTATTTACTTTATCAGTCCATCTCCTCTCTCAATTCTGGAAACCGTTAAATTTCATATAGTACACCTGCTTGGAAACAGGAGTGACTCCAAATACTGTGAAATACTCCAAAGCCAAACACATCAAGTGAACATCAGCTTAGCTGAGAGCCGGGTGGAGCCGAGGTGAGGATCACAGCATGCTCCAGAGCTCCTCCGTGCACCCTCCCGGACCTCCTCGGGTCCACGGTCACAGACCGCTCGCAGGATAGCAATGGTGCTGCACAACAGATCAAAGCTGAACAAGTGCTCATTTTTCACTTATGTTGGCGTGCCGTTCACTGCGCTTTTCTTAAAGGTGGTCTCTACAAGGCTGAAGGCCTGTGACTGTCCCCTAGAGCAAAATTAGCTCGATTGCAGCACCCCAATTAAAGCCCACAGAACGTGGGTGGCCCCACCGCTAGCAAGCACGTGGCTGCAAAGAAAGGTCTATTCACAAGCGTCCCAGTCCGCCAGTGCCGCACCGTCCAGAGACGTCGAGCTGCAGGCACCAGCCTGCCGGGCTGACAGAAGGGATCGCTGTCAATGCTCGGGACTCACGCTGGGGGCTGTGCTCCAAATACGGCTCACACCCGCCCTCGGGGAAGAGTGAAAGCAAGCCTGACATCCAAAAATAGGTGAAGGAACAGAAAAAACACAAGATCCTAGAGATGAGAATTGATAACTGAAACATATACTCATTGCAACTCTGCCATACACTTTTGCTGGGTTACCAGGCCAAGGGCGGGTAGCTTGACGAGTTGGCCACTCCACAAAAGCAGCACACAACCTCCTAACTACATGCGGACAGCTTGGGGTTTGAAGTCTCTAGCTTCAAAAAATGAGAACAAAAATACAAATATTTGCATTTACATCTCAGCTTGCCAGGAAGTTGCAGTGGAAGATGCCGACTAGATCATTTGTCTCTGTGGCAAAGAGCTGCTTTTATGAATTTATGCGTATGGGTGTCCAGAAAGCACTGCTTTTGTCAAAAGAAACACAGATACACAAATCAAGCCAAGCCAAAGATAGCAAGTATTTCACACCCCACAGCATCCTCTCATGTTACATGTAAGGAAATAACGTCATAACTTAACAAAGGATCATATATCTGATTGATATTACCCAAATTTTATCCCTACATATAGTTATCTCCATCCTCCTCCTTTATTCTTCAAGTACTATTAAAAACATGGCAAAACTAAAAAAGAGAAGATGCTTCATTTTTCTACCACACTGATAACGGCCAAGACAACCTACTTGAGGTATCAACAAACAGCAAGTACAACTAATCAGAAGATGAATTTTGAACTATGGCATTTTGTCTATTCATTATATTGACCCTCCAGCTTCTCCAAACAGTTCTAAACTGTCTCACACAAAATCACCACCAGCGTGCTTTGTATTTCTATTTTCTTTTCAAGTTGAGTATTTTAAAAATATTCATATGCAAAACAGTAGCTCCAGCTTGAAAAGTCATTCATTCTCTTACAAAGAGAGTCAAAGGAATTGTCCAAAATGTTTTAAAAAATCCCTAGCATTATTAAAAACCCAGAACAATAAAAGCATTCATAACTAATAATATTTTAAATACATTTCACTCTGATGTATAAAGAATAAGAGCCAATGTTAATTTTCTTAAGTTCCTTTTACTTCTTGCTTTCATATGCTAGCCAAAACCTAGAGGATTTTTAAGATAATAGAAATAAAAGTCTAAACCCATCAGTTTGGTCACTCCTCTTCTTCCTTATTAATGGCTCTACATTGTGGGCTTGATTCCAATACTACAACAGGGTCTAAACAAACATGGACTGCCATCTTAGTTTCACAGGTAGGAAAAAGCATACAGCTATTTGATACCAAAAATAATAAGCCACTGCAATTCATAATAAGCCTTATGTGCCACTATGTCCCATTTTGACAGACAGGCCCGTATTTGAAACGGCTTATCTGAGCGATGAATAAAGACACACCTTTCAAATTTATTCTTACTGATATATCTGTAATTCAGTAGCCACTGATGTACTCGTAACTGCTTTAGTTTAGTAAGGTTTTTAAAACCAAGACCTCACAATAAACTCTCTCATTTTGTTACAAATTTAACAGTTAAGCAAAGCCCTACCATGAAGACTGCTTTGCACCAATTGTGTTTATTGCCATACAAACTGCAATGTTCCAGCTATGTAGTCCCACAGATCTTCTCTGGTGGAAAAAATCTGTAAGCAACACAAATATCGAGCAGAAATACCATTCCTGAAATGCTTTAATTTATTTGTAAAAAGTTACAACATGTTTCTCCTTAGACTTCACTACTGCCTGAGACCTTTCCATAAAAAAGTCTGATAGCCAGGAAAGTAAACAACCCACTAGTTTTAAAGGGTTAAACATAACATGAAGATTTAATAAAATATTCTAATGAAAACAGAAGTTATCTCGCATTTTTATTTTTGGTTGTTACATATGCTCCTAAATTTCCATCCTATAGTGTATGCATGCAACATTTTTTGGCATCATAAAACACAGAGTAAATGATGAATTGCCCTGGAATTCCCAGAGAATTAGTTCTGATATGCATGTGAATACCAAAGGAATCCGTTGGGATTCCTGTTAATGGAGTGACTACAAAGAAAAGTTGGACCGATTTGACACTTATTATAAAGTTAGGATTTCTCGGTCACTGCACATCAGTTGGTTTAACGCGCTGGCATAATCCTTTGTATTTGACATCTGAAAGTGTAAAGGAGAAAAACGTTTTGTCAGAGATCTCTGCTGGCAATAAAATTAAATAAAAATACATTCACATTTTAATAATAGTAATAAAATAAAACCACCATTAGCTAAGGAGGAATAACGGACTTTGCTAAGAAACACATACATTTCATGAACCTGCATCTGAACCTAAATACTGGGCACTGGCACAGCATACATACTTTCTGCATAAATTTCCATGCAGAATAAGAGTTTTAGAAAAAGCCACCAAAGATACAACTATTTGAGTTTGTACATTCCTATCTCAGATTCTAAAAAATGTATTACAAAACTGCATACTCCAGCATATCCTCCTCCTCCTATTTCAGCAGGTGTTAGGAACGTCAGGGAAGAGGTCTTGATTATCAGATATATGTGCTCACCCTCCATGACACTGAGTAAAATTCACGGAACTGCATGAATCTCAAAAATGTAAAAAAGATGTGCACGCTACAAGACCATTTGGTCAGCAAGACAGACGGGTCTCCATCTGCACACAGCAATGCAGACTACAGCATACAATGCAACTATACAAGTTCCTGACTTAAAAACCACTCCAGCTATGGCCACAGCACTTGCATAAACTGGGAGGTTAGGAACAGGTCAGAAACTGGGAGAAAAAAAAAAAAATCTGACTTTCTCCTATTAAAGTATAAATGTATGTGGAAAGGGCACAGACAAAGGGAAGGTGCTCTTTCACAACGCTTTGCAATCGTGCCCTGGCAAAGGCGTGTTTTTGACCTTCACAGACCAAGATGAGAAAAATCCATTTCCATGCCTGAAACACAGGACTACTGTGTGGAGAGTCACTGTAAACATTAGCAGCTTATTTCTGGCAGTTGGATCTTAACAGGGACGCCTACCAAAAATTTGTGGAACATGACCCTGCATTTCAATAATACCTTTGGTTTGGATAGCTGTAAGAAGTATGTAAATGAAAGCCAGAACATGGGCCAGAGCAAACAGGTTTTTTTGGGGAGAGGAGAGGGGTAAGAGGGAGAAGGGACCAAAAAAGCGGTGAAATGAGAACATCTGCTGAAGGGAAACATTTTTGTGCCAAATAAACACACGGTTTTCAACAGGACTTCATCTACATACCACATATCCTATGAGATGTTTAAAGTTAAGAACAACTAGCTTACCTAGAAAGCAAGGGATGCTCAGATTTTCATGGGACAACTGAATAAGATACCAGTCCTTTTTAGATATTTTTCTTAATGCAGGCTCACAGAAGCTCAACAAACTTGTGCATCCTTCCCTAGGCAACCTTGGACTGGCAGTGTACCTCCCTGCACTGCAAAATATACTAATGCATGAATTCAGGCTACAGGTGATTAATCTGAGACACACACTGTATTTCATGTTCCTCCACAGTTCTTTCTAAGGAGGCAGATTTAAATCATATCCAAATCTTCTCAAAACAGAAGAGTTAAACCTGTGTGCACCTTTCTGGCTAGGGCTTGTGTCTCAGTTTGCTACAGTAACACAGGCTTGTACCATGAGGACAGGCAGCTGTAGGAAAACCTGCAGAGCTTCAGCATAATTTTATCTGTTACACATTTCTGACCCTCTTACCTGTCCCTTGCTAGCAATGTATTTCTGCCAGGAATAAGGCTGATGTTTTGCCTTCTGGCTTAGCTTCAAAATGGTTGCCATTAAAAATAAACCCAACAAGCTGCTAGAGAAACGTTCCCTTCTTTTCCTAGGGCTCGGAAAGGACAATCTTCCATTCAGCAGAACTAACAATTCTGCTATCCATGAAGTGACAGGTTCAAAGACTGTCTTGACAGTCAGCAGGGTCAGAAATGTGAATGAGAGAGAAGCGCGAGGCCATGCAGTCCAGCGCTTGCCTTGATATTCAGGGGAAGGCATAAAATACTCAGTGTCGAAGTCATGACATTTTTATATTGAGAACAGCTATTTTAGAGGATGCTGAAGGGTTGTCATGGTTCCTTTGACCTCTCTATAGCAGGACTGCGAGAACAAAGAGAACATACAGATCAGACCGATTCAATAGAAGACTTTCCATTAATTTTTATGGCATCTGAGGGTTGAGTCATTAAGCTATGCGGCTTTACAGACAGAGTTACAAAAATAGATCTAATAAAACTGTGTCAAGCTCTCTGCAGCACAGTTAAAACAGTTCTAGATTCTGTACAATAAGCAGAATGCACAATGGTAGTTTGATATAAAAGCTTTTGCAGCAGTTATCTGAAATAACCGATACAGCCCACTGAGTTCAGAGCACAGTCACCCTAGACCCAGAACTTTATATTAAAACTACAGAGCTATGTAAGCTTTTTCTAATATATATATGAAACATTGCCCTGTCTTTATATCAAAACAAACTATTCCCCTTTTCAAAATTGTGCAAATGAAGTGTTTCCTTCACCATCAGCACCATAATCCTTTTCCCCTTCACTTTTCACTGTAAAGCCCTGAAGTCTTTGCCAAGAAGATATAACAAAGCATCTCTGGAAAAGCGTTCTCAATGTGATTTACGTTTTCCCCCTCTGTAAATTAAAATCAATTTGAAAGCACGCTACTGGGATCCCTCTCTCTGGCATGCAACCAAGGAAGTCCTCTATGTAAAAAATAAAAATATGTGTGTGTATATATATGCATGCTAACGAAAAGGTTGTACCTATGCAGATGTACATTCCAACATACTTAAAAAGTAGGTATTTATCACAAGTAGAACCAGCTCCTTCACATGCTCATTATCTTGACAGACAAGATTACATGCAAATTTATTCATGAAAAGTTACTTCAAAGCACCCTTACTGTCCAGCTTGCCTAATAACAGCATATTATCTTCTATCCTCCTTTCCCCAAGGTGATCTCCACTAAGCTCATCAAAATGTAACTCAAAACTCTTGTCTGCTCTGATACCTGCCAGGCCACCATTACCCACCAGGCTGGTCAGCAGTCAGGCACAGGTTATCATTACCAGCTTGTAAAGCAGAATAAGTTAACAACTCCTTAAGCCGTGTAATAGCTGCACCTGACATCACCTCTCATTAGTTTTGTTTCCCTTGCTCTTACTGCCTCCTTCTTTTGCACACTGTGTTTGCTGAGGCTTTTTTCTCAAATTGAGTGGAAATGTGCCTTTTCATGCACACCAGCTGCAGTGGGCTTCTATCCTGACACTTGGCGCAGAAACAAATGGCAAGACTTAAGCAATGAACATATATGTGATTAAAGCACCATTAAGGAGATGGAGACATATTTGTTTCAGAATCAGGAAGTTTAGCATATGTTATGGGGTGGCTTCATGTTTAAGTTAGAATCTAATGAAATAGATATGCAAAACCCAAACATCTTAAGTAGATGAAGTAAATCTTTATCTCGGTGAGCTGGACATATCAACTGCAATAGCGAAGGAGTTCTCATTAAAATTTGTATCTTTTCTTTATACTTAGTAGTAACACAGTAGGACAAAAACAAATCTTCTGTGACATTTGGGTCTACATAACTTGGGTGTGAGCAAATCGTTAAAACAGTAGCCTGAAAAAAAACTAAACAGAAAACATGTAAAGACAAAAAAAAAGGGGGGGGGGGGGGATATTTAAAGTCAAAACAAACTGAGAAGGCAACATTATCTCAGGACAACTGCGTAAGCTCAGCAAGTCTGGTTTACAGTGTTTCCCAAGGTCTTAAAGTCACATGGTAGATTCAGAGAAAGCAAACTTTGGTCATGTTTATGTCCAAGTTTTACTACAAAAAGCATAGTCAAAACTGATTTCTACTTCATACCAGTAATCACTATGGGGCATTCCCTTATAGATAGATGTATTGGTGAAACACAATAAAACAGTAAAACGCCCTAATCTAAGTCACTGAGATCCTATCTAACAATAGTCCACTGTATGAAATAATGGTGTCATTTTCAACTGAGGGGAAAAAAAAAAGTCAGAAACTACCATAAAGGGTTTCACTATAAACATACTCCTAGGAGTATGCTGAGAAGTATTTGAAGCGTGATTTTATTTTAGGAATAGGAAATTATTTCTCTACTGTTTTTGCAACTCTATTTATCTGTAAATCAACGTCCATTCACGAACAACATCCAGAATATTAATACTATCTACTGGTACACTAATATTCTGCTCCTATATGGGATTTTATTCTAACCTAATCCTTTTATCCTATAAATGAAGTATCTTATCAACATCATAAAAAAAGCATAAAAAAAGAAAGCACTTACTACACTTTGGATTTGTGAATCTCTATTGCATCAACACATGGCAGTAAAACCTTCATAGTACCCTATACCTTACATATTTACTGCTCAAATTAATTCTTGCCTGAGACACAACATACGCTGGTTCCTAACAGGTACATGCATAAGGGGCATAACAATAATATCAAATATAATCGTCACCATGCTACCCAAGGCAAGACAATTGGTTGTTTACTAAAATAGTTCTTTATCCAATTTGGGGGTCCTTAAATAGCTTCTCCAAATAAAATGCACTAAATTTGTTTTGGCCCATGGAATGTCCCCGCTCCTGACACTAAGAAGCTCTTACAATCTGTAGTTTCTTTGTGGAAGAAATGGTATTTCATTCTGCCTTGTGCTAGGTGCTGTATAAAAGCCGCAGTGACAGTGACAAGTACCTACTCTGACTTTTGCTCCTCTCTTCCATTTTTCCAAATGTCACGGTAGTAGAGAATAACCATCTCTATCTTAAACTTTTCACCAGGACAGTTTGGCACAAGCAGGACATACCTTGCCCAGAAAAAAGAAAGTTCACTCAAAAACCCCTTCTTATCCTTCTTTCTGTTCCCCCTGCCCCTTTCGCTTGCTTCTTCAGTGCACCACTGTGTGCTCCTTGCCCCTTTATTTCTACTTCTCTGGGTTTGGGGTTCCCTCCCCAGCCTTTTCGAGAGGCAGGACTGAGATCCTGACCGGGTCTCCTGCCTGGCCCTCCCAAAGGACCACAACTTCCCCCAGCCCACTGAAACCTGGTGGTACTGGTTTCGGGGATGCACCAATAAAGGAGGAGAGCCCTCCGTGCCTTCCCTAATTTCTCACCACCTCAAGCAGCCAAACCATGCACTGGACCTTCCCCCCCCAGCTACAATTACTGGAGAGTGGAAGAGAAAGCCCAGCCCTCTCCCGCTCCGCTGGGAAGCCAGTGCCCAGGAAAGCCCAGTGGGGATGCGGTCGCCCCAGGTTTCTTCTGCCTGGACAAGCCTATCGCCTCACCTGCACTTACATGGCAAGAACTACAGGGCAGCACTGCGCCTTTATTCATGCGGCACCCAGCTCAGCGATGCGCATTCCAATGTTTAGAAATGCTACTACGCTATTACGAAGTTGGGTGTGACAGTAAGCACAATTACTTATTCCTCCCTGCGCCATTTAAGAGGCTTACTTCCAAGAGACAGGCACTCTCCTGCTACCCATGTGAAGGTTTTGGAAAGGGGGAAAGGGAATCTTGGATATCTGCCTTTACCCCAAAATCCAGCTTCACAAAGCATGAAAAAAATACTGTTCTGCACACCAAGGCACGATAGGGGTGTCTCCTCTGTTTTGGGAGTAGATATGGAAGTTGGCTATCCTGGTTGCTGTGGCCAGCGGTACAGCCCTTGATTTACTGCTGCAAGCGCAGAGGGCAGCCTAGCTGTCACCTGTGGAAAACCAGAATGTTGACATTTAAACCGCTTTCTCAAACTCTACTATTTTTCTATTTTTTCCTGCTAGAAATTCAGCAGCTTGCAGCCTGGAGGATACACCCAACGTTTCTCCGAACCCAGGGACTAACCTCGCCTTCACTCCTACCGCTTCCTGACGGGCTGTCTTTTATCAGGAAAGGAAACAACCGTAATTGAGCATGGCAGCAATCCATGTTTCCCCACATAATCTTAGCAACAGAAGAAATGGTTTCCTGTAGCTGCTGTAAGCAAGCTGCGCCCAGGCCCCCCCTCACTGATGCCGCCCATCCCGCCTGCCCGTGCTCCCCCCGCAAACCCCCGCTTCTGCAGGGACCGGGTGCCCGCCGCTGGCATAGGTGCAGAGGGGTTCCCAGTCTTCAGTGGCATTAACAAGCTAGCTTAAATAGACACCCCGCATTCATACAAATAACGTAAAACCAGAAAGACAACTCTGCCCTGAAGCACTTCAGTGAAACCTCAGATTTGACTCTAGCAGGGCTACGGCGCTGTTAACACACTCTCAACCACTGTAGGTAGCAATACAGATGAACTAAATATAAAGCTGCTCATGCAAAACTTCATGGCAGTGGGCTCAGGTTTTTTATCGCCTTAACTAAGTATCTTGAAGTCTCTTTGGAGAGTGTTTTATTTAGGAGCAGTAATGCATAGTTATCAAGGGGTTTCAGTTCATTTAATTAAGTTGAATACAATTACACTCCAGTGGGTCTTAAAAATGCAAGAATCTATTTAAATATTATTTAGATGCATATCTTTTAACTACCAGATTGCACAGGGCTTCATGTTTATATCAATTAGGGATATCAACCTAGCAATAAGAACTCTACCTCTTGCCAGCTTATAATCCTTTCTACTCTGGGATCTCGTATTTTATTTGCTCATTTCCCTGTATCTGTGTACAGTGAAGATGGGCTTTTTGCATTCCTGTGTGCTCATATTGCTTTATCATTGCCAAAGCGCTTCCTAATTAGGCTAAATAGGCCTCTTACCCAAATAAAAGAGAAGTATTTCTGCTTACCTACAGAGCAAATCCTAGAATCTGGGCTTGAGTAAGCGTGTGGTTGCCTTATCTCCCAGGTGTTTCAAGCACACATTTCTCTGAAGGGGCAACATGCACTTTATTACTTACAGGAACTCCCCAGTAAGCAGGATGCCATGCGCTTGTTCCAAGGGAGTGCTTAAGCCTGTGGGTGCTGTCAGTCCAGTGGCTCTGCCCACGGATGACAGACACGAGGACACGGAATGAAGCTGCATTAGGCAAAGTTCAGCTTGGACATTAGGAAAAGGTTCTTCACCGAGAGGGGGGTCGGTCACTGGAACAGGCGCCCCAGGGAAGCGGTCACAGCACCAAGCCTGTCAGAGTTCAAGGAGCATCTGGACAACACTCTTAGTCGTATGATTTAGTGTTAGATAGTCCTGCGAGCAGCAGGGAGTTAGACTCAATGAACCTTATGGGCCCCTTCGAACTCAAGATATTCTATGATTCTATGTTGCTTTTACTGGAGACTGAACGCATTACTCAAGTGTTGCACATCACAGAGATACACCCCAAACTGAAGCATGAAGCAATCTGAAGAGCTCCATGTGGCTAAAGAGATCATAAAAAGCAGAAGCTGGCAGAACCCCAGTGTCAATAAAGCCTGCAAAATTTGTGTGTCTCTACAAAACCCAGTAGCTTGACTCTGACCGACCCAAGGCCCTGAACCCCAGGCTGAAAGACAACAACTGTACATAAGGACACTTGGACTTGGAAGGTAAGCGAAGTTCTCACTTGAGCAACTTCCCTATGCATAGCAACTTGAAACATCAAAAGGAGAGCATCCCGCTAACTAACCATTTGTCAGGGGAGTTGTCATGCCAAAGAAAAACATCTCACCTAGTTGTAAAAGTGACTGTAACACAAGAAGAAAGTCTCAGATGACGGAGTTTCCTCGCAGACTCTGCTTCTGAGATGAAAGAAGAGACTGCAGTCTCAGGGAACACCAAACCATGAACCCACAAGAGCAGCAGGACAACCTATGTACCAGGATATATCTGAAGCACCACAAAAACAGCAGGGAGCTCTCTGAGCAAAAGGAATATGTTACACCACTTCTCACAGTATGCACCATTATCAGTTTCAAATGAAAGCATGTACAGTAAATAAGCTGCCTCATGCATAAAGTATCAGGACTTGAAGGGAAACAAAGATTTTGCTGTATGACTCTCTCAAGGAGAAAGGAGAATCACGCATCTTCAGATGTGGCGATCTCTCCAAAGCTTGAGAGGTACAACCCGAAATGCAAAGGCTGGTTCAGAACGAGTTACATGTGAACAGGGAGTCAGGGCATCAGACTGTCTCTAGTGAAATGGTAAATCGCACTCTCATCCTTAGCCTGTTGTAGCTAACCAGCCCTCTGCTACAAATCACCCATTCGAAGCATCTGCTGGTAATACCCAAATGGCATACTTTTACATGACTCAGACACACATCAATGGTTACCCACCTATAGTCTGTACTTGTCTTCAAGCAAAATCAAAACAAGGGGCAAGACACAAAGGCTTACTTTGCTCTCTGACATCCCCACTCAGCACCTGGAGTGAGCCCTGTCATTTCTGAACCGGGCTTAGAACTCCATTATTTACTTCCCACACGCTCCCAGCCCATCCACACCGTCCGGCCACCTCCTCTGGGCCTCCCCGAAGCCAGCCTGCGTGCTGACCTTCCCCTGCCAAGGTCCCTGCGCGCACTCCAGCCGCTTCCTGCCGCGAAGGCGGCAATTCTTCCTCTCACACGATACTCCTAAATCCCTCTTCCTAGCAGTTGCAAGTTACCCTTCTCAGCTGGGACTCTCTTTTCGCCTTTCTAGCCACAGAAATACAATTCTGGACACTGAGTCACTGCACCTCCATCCTTTGTCATCCTCCGTTTCCTCTTTATATGAGAGGTATTTTCCTGAGAGAGGCATGAGACTGGAGAAAAAAAAACCCTCACTGCTTTTTTTTTTTAATTTTTTTTTTTAAACTGCTGAAACCCATACATCAACATCTACCTAAGAAAGGCAGAAGGGCCAGAGAGGAGCTAACATACCTTTTTACCCTCCTCCCCTCTCTTTTTCATGGCAGTTTACAAAATAAACAACTATCTGTAAGCATTTTGCAGTAGTTGTAATTAGGTTTGGCAGATGAAAAATGAAAATTTTTACAATCTTTTCTATTCTAAGTATATTTGAGACGAGGATTAAAAACCACAAGTAACTTGGCAAAGATTACTCAAAGAAAGTACTGTTCCATCAGAGAGAAAAAGCAACACTGAGAACATCCACCTCTTTCTTTTCTTTCAATTTTGGTAATTAGGAACTGAACCTCCACACTGACCAAACCCAATGAGACTCATCATGAGTAGGTCTGTAACAATGATATGCAGAAGCATCCCTTTCCCTTCTCATTCATGCATGAACACGCACCATATGCGGTAGGAAGCTAGCTGTTCTTCATCTTCATGCCAATATTTTGATTAAGTCCTTGACCTTATGTTCTCTGTTAACTTCCTGAGTTTAGATAGCTATCATGCAAAGCTTAGGTTTTACAAAGTTTATCCATCTGCACATACATACTCACTCCCGGACACAAAATCTAAACAACACATTGCTGGATCTGGGCTGAGCAAGAAACAATATACCCCACTGAGCCGACACATCCCAGTATCCCTTCAATTTGGTACACAACAGAACACGCCACCAGAGTGGAGGAGGACGACACAGGATTAGACTCCATTTCATGCCTCATTACAAAATGCTCAGAATAAAGGTAGCTGTAATTAAAGAAGAAAACAGAATTCTTAAGGACTGAGAACCATCTTGGACTACTTATAACCGAGCAGTCTCCAGTGATGAAACAAGAAATAAAATAGACCTTTCCCCCAAACCTCTGCAAACAACGAACAGGACACATCATCACAAAATGAAATATAACAGAAAATATGCATCTTTCAATTTGTATTTGTACAGTGCACAGCAAGCAAGGTAGGAACTTCCACATACAAGCTGCAACACTGACAGAGAAATTTGGATAATCAAGAAGAGACACCAGGAATTTGCCATTTTCCTCTATAAGGAAAACACAACCTCAGAGAAACTGAAAGTATGGTATGTAAAAACAGAGAAAAACGTCCAAAGAATTTGCCATGTACAAAGATTCACAACATGCCCCACCAGCAGAAAATCTGCCTTTTCTCAGCCCTTTTTCTCCCGAGAAATGAAAACAGACCAACCTAAGGAAACACGTCCAGCGGGGGAAGAGAGAGAGAGATGCCTGCTATTGGAGCCACACCAGTGCTCCAGCGGCGCAGGGACATCAGTGCCTGTGTGCCCTCACTGCGGTACCTGGAGCTACCTCTGCTGTCAACATTTTTCAAGGGATATAAGCAGCCTGCGCACAGCCTGATCTTACTTCCACCAAAATCAGGGGCAAATTGCAAGTGACCTCAAGGAAAGCAGGAACACAAACAGCTTCTGTGGTGGAGATCCCTCATTGTGTTTGCTGTGCTGAAAAAAACCCCACATTTATATGCAAGAGATAGCACAAAGCAAATACCTGTTCTGAGCCTATTTAGTCCTCAGTCTGACATGAAGCATCATGTAAATCCAACGAAGAACAGGTCAGAAACCAGCCAACATGGCTTAGTGCCACAAGTCCTAGCATCCCTGCTCCACTGCCCATCAACTGCTCTACTTCTTGGTATTCCCAATGCGACAGTTGACCATGAGCTTTTGTTTGCTTGCTCAACTAGAGATTTCCTCACCTTACCAGTTTTTTTGGTTTTGAAATACAGTCTATTACTTTATTATCAGATTACATAACTGATAAAATGTTGCACATGGAAATTGTTCTCCCCAACTTTTGTATAAAACATGACATTCCCGCAACACACTCAAGCATTGAGTTTTTTAAGTGTAAACATATAATAATCTTGAAGTTGGAAACCTGAAGACAGAAACCATGACTGACATACAACATGCAGCCTGCCCATGCCTTTTTCTGTTTTACAATGGTTATTTATGAATTCTAAGGTGGGAAAGGAGCCTAATAATGGAGTGGAAATCACAACCTGCAAGTTGTGGTGTATATTATGTATGAATACAAATACTTATGTATAAAACATAAGTTTTCTTATTTTCATCCTCACAGAGTATACATTTCAGTTTAAATGCAAAGCATTTATTGTCAGTTTTCAGAGCTACTGCACTAAGCTGGCCAAACACTGAAAGCTCCAAAACTCACAAGTATTAAAAATTATTCTGTATAACTGAAGGCTACATTTAAGTCTATGCAGTGATATTGATAACTATGAAATACGTCTAACAGGGATGGTGAAAAGAGATGAGCTTCAATTTAGCAGTAGAAAGTAACTATCTTCAATTTGCATTCCATCCCTAGGATTGCACTAGAAATTGCTGGTGTAAAAAACCCTTTCAGCTGAGTTGGAATACATGGGAAGGTCCTGCTAGAAGACTGCAAGCACAAAATCTGAAGAGGATGAATGTGTTTCAGAACTGTAACAGATACAGATAAACAGAGATCATAGACAGAACACAAAGACCCAAACATCTTCCCAGTTGTAAGTGCATAAAAACCAGATTCTACAGAAATGACATATCACATCCAGAGGTATATATTATGACTGTTAAGATATTATTCTGGCAAGCAAAATACCTTAAAATTCCAAAATGCCTTTTTCCTGAAGTGCAATGTAATGCTATGCAATCAGCCCTAGCACATGTTTTCACCCAAGCTCCAGCCGTGGATGTACACTCACTGAAAGGACTTTTAGCAGTGCCACCGTGGTGCAATGAGCTCTCATGGTAAGTGTTCTCAAATCCATTTTTTCCTCCATCGAGTTAGACTGAGGTTACAGTCGAGCAGAGAACAAGCTCTGCACAGCAGGGCTGACTTGGTGCTGGCATTGGAAGGACCAGGAGGCTCAACTCATCTGAACTTGTGAAGGAATGACAAAAGTTTTTTCCTTTCTTGTTGAAAACCTACAGGGCCATACTCTGCTCCAGTATAAATAAACTTTGGCCCTTAGGCTCATGAAGTTTTTACATAAACAGGGCAGAAATTAGACCCTTTATCTTTTGTTCTTTTCTTCATCTTTTGTTTCCATCATACCCATCAGCACTGCACAAAGCATCTTCAGTTCCAAGCAAAAGGGTTAGGAACATCCCACAATCAAGAGATTGCTCATGTACTCTCGATTTAATATTGTAACAAGCATGGTACTGTTTTCACTACCATCTACTGACTCTCGTCACACTCACTGCAAAGCTTTCAAAGTACTGCTTTTATTATTGCATTAAATAGTTACCTAATCTCCTTTACGCACACACTCCCACACGCATAGAATATACTGAAGGTGGAGAAAGCTATGTTATAAAATTTTAGCATGCTGTTACCAAAGAGCAAAAAGCATTGTATTACCACCACAAATACAGTGACAATAATGAAACAGAAAAGGATGTATTTATGTTCATGATAATTATATTACCATGCTTGTAAGCTTCAATGTGTGTTTACCCATGCACAGAACCACCACCATATTTTTTTTCCATCTGGAGATCTGATCACGTAAACTGATCTCAATAGCATATCCCCATGTTCATGCAGGGCCACAGGCAAATCAAATCACCAAAATCTAATGGGCTTGAGGCAGAGCAGACCCACAAGAGCGCTCCAACCAGATCACGACATGGATATTAGGAACCAGTTCTCCAATGTATTGTATGACTTTCCATAAAAAAGCCTGAAAGTGTGATTTATAAATCATTGTTTTATTATATTCTTAAGCTTGTGCATCTAATTTTCCAGTTATACCCTGCTTAAAACTGTTTTCCAGATAGGTTATACAATCCTCAATCTCAAACTCTTCAGAGGAAATGTGCATCTAAAACTAGTATGTAGCTCAAAAATGCTTATCCAGGTGTCATTAAAACTTAAACCATTAAGTACTCTATTATACTAATCTTAGTTCAAATAAAAATAGTACATTATAACTCTGTGCTTCAAAACATGGCAGTAGACACGAAAGGTCTGCTATTACCTTAAGCCAGGAAAAATGTTCCCCTCACCTCAAGAGGATCAAAGCAGAGCCAGCGTGCCCACACCTGACCCACACCACAGCTACTGCAGTGTGGTAGGGGCTGCTCCTTTTATTTTTGGAGTATTTTCCATAATGGAAATCTGTGTTGTGAACTCCTGGGTTCAAATGTGTTTCAGTGAACTATGTGGTAATTTTTTTCCTGACAATGGGACAGTTAAGTCTCTTGATGACAGTGAGAAATAAAAGCCCTTCATATCTCTTTATCTAATCACACAACACGCGTCTACGGAGAATACGCTTTTACAGTAGAAACTTAATTTTTATGGACTTGCATATATTAAACCCAGTTCCTTCTTTTTGTTCATTTCCTCATGAAAAACCTGGAATCCAAATTCCTGCAAAGCCACCTCAGCATTCCCACAGTCTCAACAACCACCTTCCTCCTCCCACCGCCAATAATGGCAACAGACAAAGCAGCAGGTTCATTAGCAATCGCCTGCATCACGTAATCACAAATTAGAAAATTATTAGCAGCACTTTATGTTAAAACAGGTATTGTGACACATCTCTTTGCTGGGTCACTGCAAAGTAGTTCTTAATCATCCTGTGTTACTGAACCTCCTAAAGTCTGAGCACAACATGGGCTCTACAACCATTAATATTGTGACAATGGGGTTAGTAGAAAAGGAGAAAGCCTGTGCTGCTGCGTGAAGGAAAGCTACAACCAGAGACTCCAAATGACGGAGGGAAACCCAGGAAGGCACAGGCAGCAGGGCTGGGCGCACCGGCATCCTCTCCTCTACCATGCCACCTCTGGAAGGCAAAAAGTCCTGAAGGAGCCGAGCCCAGGGCCAAAGCTGGAGCAGTTCAGCTGGGGTCTGGAAGGACGGGGAAGTCCTTTCTCCCCTCGCACTCAAACTCCCTTGCCCTGGGCACTGCCCCTTTCATCCGTCCCTCGGCTCTGCACCGTGTCCAGCAGTGACCCCACTCTGCTCACGGGGCCTAATTTCTCTGCTCCTCCGTTTGCACAGCATCTCGTGCAATCAGTGCTAATTTACTTGCTTTCTAGACAGCATCAGAATAAGTTAATCATTATCTAGTCCTGTAAAACGTCAGTTGCTGCAAGATACGCACTAAAAATAAGAGCTTTTCACCTGGCTACGGAAAATGGTAACCAATGTGTGTAGCATAATACATTGCATTCCACATAATAAAATTCCTTGAAGTGCTCGTTGTCCTGCATGTGCAACACTTTTCCATTTTCCACACCAATTTTGACATTTTCTTTCTGATTAGAGACTGCCATTTTTTCATATCCGCAAAAGGAAGGAGGCACCATTACAGGCAAACTCTGGCAATCTGGTATTCCACCGCTCTTAAAAGACTGAGAGAGCTTGGTTGATTGACTTTCAAAATGTGAGTAAATATGAGGAAAAAGAGTATTTCCACATATTGATAATGGAGCTGGTATTCACAGCAAACCAGCAACACAGTGGAAAAGAAAATGTTATCACCAAGATTCAAGTTTACCTTAAATTTATGGTTATTCTCTAGTAAACAGCAGTTCATAGCAGACATAGAACAGGTATATAAAAATCTTCCCTACTTTTTCCTCTGCAATTCAAAGGCCAGGGAAACCTCGAGTTTGTTTTCAAGAAAGAACGAAGAGGGCACCAGAACCAAAGCCTCTTATCATTCCTGACTGCATAGGGTCCTGTGGGGACTAAGCTCTCTGATGGAGACATCTGTTTTATGTGGCCTGACATGCAAGAAAAAGCCTAGACCAAAGGTTATCTCTATGAGCTGTCTTTTTTCATAAAAGCATTAGCATTGCTAGGTGCAACACAGCATGGAGATGAGAGGGAAAGGAGATGCAACAGGTTAAGTTTAAAATATAAAACTGAATCCAACACCTAAACTGGCAGTCACTCTCTGTTTTGATTTCTTTATTTGAAAGGAAAATACACTCCATGGTTTTGTAAAATAGAAAAAACAATACCTGCTAGTTTGAAAAGCAGAGGCCAGGCCTTCTGGGTTCATCCTTGCTGTTGCAACTGGGATATGCTTTAAAAATGCACTCCAAAGTAGAAGTCGGAACAAAAATGTTTTGAATCAGAATGTCCCAAACTGTTTTTTGAGCTAATTACACAGTGCCACAGCCATTTTGCCGACACGTCAATAAAAATCAGAAAAAAACGAGTACATTGCATTTTCAAAAGCACATTCTACCTGGAGTAGCTAGTTGGTTGCCTGTGCTTTTCCACAGAACCATGCTGAGCACCGATGGCTTCAGCTGGAGTGGCCTCTCGGTGCCAAGCAGGCATCAGAGAAATAGAGTCACCTGAAGGAGACACTGGGAGAGCAACGGACTACAGAAATTTCCACGGGAGGTCACAGCGAACTAACAATGGTTTAAGGAAGAGCAACCCTGGGAGAAATCCACAGCTGGTGTGAGCTGCCACAGCTCCTCCTGGCAGTCCTCTGACTGCTTTTATCGGTCAGGGATCTACTTCCCCGATCTCTCCAGATATCCAGGCTCCCTAGCTTAACATCAAATGCCTCTCCCCAAAGTATGTTAGCCAGTATGTAATTACATGTTATCACAGTAGTATTATCAGCTGGCGTCTTTCTCTCTTTCAGTTTGTTTCTTTATTATTTTGATAAGAAATTCCAATCGTCACTGAAACACAGAGAGCAAGATAGGTTATATATGTAAATATTAGGGCTCCCAGTACAAACCCAAGTGAGCTTTACTGTCCTCAAAATACTCTGTTCTCTTTAGCTAACAGCAGACGGTGGGAAAGCACTGTTTTCTCTTAGTATAACTGCAAAATATTATCGAAAAATAAAGAATTTCCTTTTTTTCAGCTTTTATAATTGATTCAAGTTTGAAACAAGAAACTATCTATCACTTTGAAATAAAAGGCTAGAAAGACTTCTAATGTCATTGCATCTCTTGCAAGTTCCTCTATCTTTTGCATCTTGGCCATTGAAGACAAAAACTCTTCACACAAATAGTTTTCTTTAGTGAAATCCCTGCTCTATCAACACTGACCAGAGTTTTGCCAGTAATTTTATTAATGTCAAGATTTGACCCAGATACCTGTTCCAGCCATGCTATGCAAGAAGGAAGAACATCCCATAAACAAGACAGACACTAGAATGTCTTCCCTGTACTAAGGTCAATAGCCCATGTTTTGAAAGCACATCTTTAAAAGAATAAAGTTCATGATTTTCACTTCGTATTACGATTTGTTCTCAGATCTGATCACATACAAACCTTCAGACTCTTAGCAGCAAAGAGCTTGCTATCATTGCATCAATACGTGATGCTGTGTCAAAAATATCCCTTTTTATGGTGTTGAGTCTGGGGGGATGCAGAGGATTTCTATATTACTACTCATGATCCACCTACTGCAGTCTCTCTCTAAAACCTTAATAGACTTCCACCATCCATTGCTGCTTCAAACACTACAAATTGTAATTAACCAGTACATTCCAACATGTGCTTGCTACAGACTAAGCAAAAGCTTTTAAGTATAATTATGTTATCTACTGAGCTCCATTAACAGCACAAATAGCTCTGAGGTGCTTATACCACAGCTGCACCTCTGAAATATTTCATTAGAATAAGTGCAAAAGGGAAAAGTAGCATTTACTTCAGCAAAATCCCAGTACAGCTGCAAGTACACTCAGTATTTGTCAAGTATAGAGAGAGTTATTATGTGACTTCAAAGTCCGTAAAATATAGTGCTTACAAGCAGCACTTGAAAAGTATTTGCTTCCCCTCCGGACCTGGGATCTGCCATCACAGGTTCCTGCTAATGAGGTCCTATTTTAAGGAACTTAACTGAATGTACACAAACAATAAAATATATTTATCCACTAAGTGAGAGGGGCTCTATTTATACTTTAAGTAACTACAGTACCAAAATACCAGCTGGCCTGACTTCCATGGCCTCTCCTCCTAAACCTGCACCTAGAGGAGACACCACCATGACCACCACCGTGCCCTGCAAGGCTTCCAGCAGGGTCAGTGGGAGGAAGGCGACACCTTCCCCTCCTCCTCCCCACTGCTGTAACTCCTCAGCATGAGGAGGACAGAATCAGGCATTTCATCATTTTTACAAAGAACATCTTTTTCACCGTAAGGACGGCGAAGCTGTGGAACAGGCTGCACAGAGAGGTTATGCAGTTTCTGTCCCTGGAGGTTTTCAAGACCCGACGGGATAAAGCCCCAAGCAACCTCACCTGGCCTCAGCGCTCCCCCTGCTTCAGCTCAAGGTCGGGCTAGATGCCGCCTGAGGTCCTTTCTAACCTGCATCATCCTACGATCATTGCTTAAGAATGCAATTTTCTCTCTCTCATTCGATCAACAAACTTTTCATGATCACCTTTCTTAATTGCATTGTAGTTTTCCCCTCCCAAGACCCTGGCTCTCCTCTCCTGCCTCTTCCCCCCTGCTAGTGCGTTCCTTTGGTTGCAGGGCCAACTTAGCCAGCCTACTGCTGCACCGACTTCTTCGTTCATAGAGCCATTCCCAGTGAATCACTCCAGCATCTACCTCTGTGCTCCCTAGATGTTTTGCATCGTGAATTACTGTGAATCCCAGGAATTTAAGACTCATACTCTCGCTTCATTGACAACACCGAAGAAGTAAGCCAGCTCTGCAGGCCACTGTTGTGGCCTCATGGACCACGAGCAACCATCCACAGACTTCCATTTGGAAGCCACAAATCTAGTTTACTGTTTGTTTGCCTGTCGCAGCACAGGTTTGAAAGGGACAAAGCTCTGTGTACCGCAAAGATGAGCGGTGAAAAAGGCACTGGAGCTACCTCTTCCTCACCTTCAGACAAGGACAGAGCACTAAATAAGTATATATTCATTTCATATTAAGACATATTTTGCAGCCACAAAGACTAGGAACTCTTTAAAAAAACCTAAATCTGAAGAAAGCTGACAACTTGCAGTGAAAAGAGCTTCTGTCCTCCCTCAGATAAGTTATAATTTGAGACCCAACATAAGGTTATCCTTCCATATTTTAACCGTGTTGCAACACAAAACACTGCAGTAAGAAAAGATACTAGTGCTGGGTGATATTTGCAACCGATATAAACTAGGAACTAGTTACAAGATGCTTCCTTCCCGTAAAGCAGACCAACTCTAAGACAAATGACTTTAGCTTAGTTTTATTAGAAGACAAATAATTAAATAGCTCTGTTTTCCCAGGAAGGAAACTAGCTTGTACAGCCAGAAGAAACCTATTCCAATTATTAGTGGTGTGAGAATCGGATCTTTTTCTGCACTGAGCTCCAGCGTGCTAGGCTGTTGGTCTGACCTCCTCAAACACTCCTTCCCAGGCATCCAATAGCACTTTCCTCTTACTAAATGCAGTACTGAAACCTGCCAGAAAGAGAGAGAAAGAGACTGTTCATAAAGTACCAACTGTGCGCTTCCTACAAACTGGCAGAACTGACTCTGCTTGCATTCTTAGATTAAAATCATTAACAGTGAAAGAGTGTATGCAGCCGGGTGCTATTAAACCGAATGCCATGTCAACAGAGAATTTCTACGAAGAACAGGAATGAGGCAGGTTTTTTAATCTTACTTTGAGTACTCACAATAAAGTCCATGTGGAGAAAAAAACGCAGCATAAAAAGCTAATTAAATTATCTCTTCAATTCTGTAACACTTCTGAATTTTCCAGAAGGCATTTCTAACAATATTCTTTAACGTCTATTGGTTAAACGTTAACAACAAAAATTAATACGCATCAAGCCTATTCATTTGCTTTTAAAATGAATAAACAGGCACTCCACTGTTGATTACCACGTTCCTCATCACTGGAAAACTGCCAGCTCCAGTACATATATAACATTAGTATTTGTTTTTTTGCTGAGTGGCAGTCCTCTGTGGTAATTATCATCTTCCACCTAAAGTAAATATTATTCTCTCGCTGCAAGTAGAAGTAAAGAATTGACTCTCCCTGTATTTTTACTGTTTGCCGTCCAGTCCATCCTGTCGGTACGCTACGTGCCCACTAAATATAATTCCTTGAGCCCTTGTTACTGGGGCCATCTCTTTTGTTTGTAACCAGTGAATTACGAGGATTAGTCCCTCCTCAGAAGATCACCAGCGCAGAAACTCCACGGGCCGTAACCGAGCAACTCGCTTCCAAAAAACCGTCGGGAATAAGAGCTCCAAAACCGGCACCCGGCAGCACAACGGGGCAGCGCTGCGGGCCGGGCGGCCCTGCCCCGGGGGACACGGGGCTTCACCCGCGCCTGGCGCCGGGACGCCGAAAACACGTGCGTGGAATGCAAAGGCAGCAAGAGACCAGCCTTGCGCCCGAATTCAGCTGAATCTGCCAGCGTGCCGGAGCAACAGGAAACAATGCGCCCATTGACCAGCCTGAACAAGCGCTCCTGGGCGTGTAAACAGACGCGGGGTCCGCTCCGCTCCGGCCAACAACCCCGACCGCAACCCGGCTCCCCAGCGGGGCTCCGCGCCGGGCTCGCGTCTCTCCTACACTGACAGCCCACAAAACTTTCCGCCGAAGCCCCGACGAAAGCGGTCACCGACACGATACGATACTGGGTTTCGCCCACGGAACCGCTCTGCCTGGGACGTCCGAGCCCGCGCGGCGGGGACACTCGCCCGCCGGGGCAGACGCCGCAGCAGGTGCCGGGGAGACCCGCCGTCCCGGCCAGGGCTTCGCCGCCCGCCACCCCCGCCACCGGGGGGTGGGGGGGAGCAGTGCTGGGGAGTCCGCGGCCCGCCCCGTCCCACGGCAGGCTGCCCCCGAGCCCGATGCCGCCCCGGCCCCACTCACCAGGATGCCCATCACGTCGGCCCACAGCTGGGCGAACGCCTCCGACGTGCCGCTCTCCGCCGGGGCGGCGGGGCCGCCCGCCCGCTCCCCCTCCATGCCCCGGCCCGGCCGCCGGATCAACGCCGGCTCCCCGCCGCCGCCGCCGGCCCGCCCCGCCCCGCCATGCCTCGCCCGCCCCGCTCGGCTCCCGGCCCGCCCCGGGACGCCGCGGGCCGTCCCTGCCGCCGCCGCCGCCCCCCCTCAAACTTTCGGCCCACCGACAGGGCGGCCGGCGGTGCCACTGCGGCGCGGCGGGGGCGCCCACCCGGCGGCAAAGCCCCTCCTCCTCCTCCTCCTCCTCCGCCCCCCGCCGCCACCGCCGGCCGGCCCCGCACCCCCCGCCTGCCGGTGGGCTCGCCCGGCGCACGTGGCCGCCCCGGGGCGGCAACAAAGGGCCCCGGCGCCGCCCCGGCCGGGTCCCGGGTCCCGGCGGCCGCCCCCGGCCCGAGAGCCGGGGCCGTGTGCTCGCCGGGGGAGGGGGGGCTCGTCGGTGACCGGCCGTCACCCCGTGCCAGCGCCTCACCTGGACGCCGGGAGCTCCGGCGGCAAAGTCAACAGCGTCGTCTTAGCGCCGCGGGACGAGTAGTCGGGCGGCGGTGCCAGCCGCTCTCGTTACGTGGCCGGCACGGGAAGAGGGGCACGGTTAACTCCGATTTTTGGTTTAAGTACCGGCATCCCATCGTTCTCCTGAGGAGAGGAGAGAGCCGTCGCCGAGTGTATCCTAAAAGGCAAAGCTCTCCTTGGGGAAGCACTGGGGAAGCCCTTCCTCCTTCCATACGTCCTGCTTCCTATCACTTTACCCCCCCACACCCCCCATATTACAGTGAAATTACATAATCACTAATTACAGACACCAACGGGGATGCTTCCACTTCCTAGGAAACAGCCGGGCGCCCATGCACGCAGACACACGCGAGCATACTTGTCGGGGAAGGTACCGTCAGCAGGGTGCCCAAACCCCCTGCCCGCGGGGCGGAAGGATGACCTGACGGGACGGGGCGCTTCTCCCGGCCTGCCCGCTGCATCGCTCCCGCTGGCACCAGCGGCGAGGAAATCCTTCACTCCTCCGTGTCTCCGTGCTCATCCTTAAGCTTTGAAATGGTTAGATGCACCTTGGAACACTACCGTTTCAAGCTGTTGTTTATCGGAGGCACCCGTCTGCACAGGGCTGGGGGGGGAAAGTGGCTTATTTAATGGCTACGCAGCTCTCGCGCACTGGCCGAGCACTTTAAGAGCTCGTATCATCAAGCAGTTAGTAGCTTCTCCAGCATCCCACCAGCCCCGCTTGCTGCCAGGCTGGATGTTACATGCCCTGCACCACCCAAACACCACCCCGGGCTTGGCCTGGCGCCCGCGCTCCCCTCCCAGGCTCTCTGGTCGGCACCGGGGTCCCCCCAGCCCCACAGCTGACAAGGCTCGCACCGACTGCACAGCCCCAGCAGCCTGGAGCAACAAATGATACCATTTGCTAACAGGGCTAAAAATAGTTCTGGAGAAGGCATCGATCAGAAGAGGGGTGGCTGCACTCCTCCTCTTCTCTCCACATTCCCAGCGATGCTCTTTTTTTGTCCTCAAAGCTAAGATTGCTCCTTTTACTTTGGAGGCTGGCACCAGAGAGAAAAGCTGGTCAAAATGCTTCCTTTCTCAGCAGCTGGTATGCAAAGAAAAGGACGAGACTTTTCTAAGCACTGTGTTAACTATGGCTTTTGCTGGAGTGGTAAACAGCACATGCAGAACAGAGAAAAGGAGGTGGGGAGCACAGGTAGAAAATCTGAAGGAGGATTATGCTGAAAGTGGTAAAGAAACCACCAAAGATGTAGAAATATGCACATTTTTATTGACCCTTCTTTAGGATTCACATGTAAGATACACATTATGTAATTCATCGTATTATTGACTAGTAATGAGAAATAATGAAAGGCCCAATCCAGGTATGAAATCTCTACTAATTGACCTTTAAATTGTATGCAACTATAAGCCAATGAAGTATGAGGATAAAGGCGTGCCAGTGCAGCCTCTCAGTACTCTGAGATGGCTTGCATAACTCAAAACTGGTTTAATTAGCCAGGTGTAATTTACTTAGTGCCCCTCTGAAATCCATGTTGAACCACTTAACAATAGTAATGTCAACCTACTTTCAAAATATCTGAACAAGGCACACTGTTGATCTCAGGATTTAAATATTCTGGGCCCCTCTCGTGCACACTGTCTTCCGTACACTGTCTTTTTTATAGTTTGGAGCCATATTAAAAAAAAAACAAAACCAAACCGAAACCAACAACTCTGCAGCACAAAGTCTAAAAACCCCTCATTGTTCTGACTCAGGCAGCAATAGATTAAGATCAAATAGGTGCAAGGGGCAGCACTCCCACTTGCCTTGCCCCTCCCTGCCAATGGAGATCATTGCTCTGGTGCAAGGATGACTACACTACTTACAGAAGCAGGTCCTGAATATCTGCACTTTTCAGCCTTGCAGTACAGGTAACAGAAACTAGACTATAAATCGTGGTGGTCCAAGAGCTGCTTCCTGAGCCATGATGTCACCTCTTTTGTGGAGGCAGCAACTTTCATCAGAGGAACATGACGCATGGCTGCGGCACTCTTCCCCTCAGCCAGTTGACTTTAATTTATCTGAGACACAGAGCCTTTGATTTAAAAAAAGGGTCATAAGGCAAAAAGACCTTGCAAAATCACTTGACTCCAGGAGCAGTTGCTTTAAGAAACAAATTGACATGAGAGAATTGCAACACACGCACGGCAGTTTACAATAGCTACCATCTTCTATGGTCTTGCAATTATAGTATCTATTCATCTTCAGACATTCACAAGATGCCATTTCCCCAAGACATTCAATGACTATGGCAGGCTAAAATATTGCCTCGTCTCCTTCCCTCAAATAGACCCCCCTCCTAGATATCACAGAGTTCCTCTGTTTTAATGATGCCAATGTCCTGCAGTAATAAATCCCAGGGGCATTTTACAAAAACCAGTTGCAACAAGAGTATGGGAGTTTTAGAACAAGCAGAAACTCAGACCTCACATGGGTTTTGAAGCCCAGCTATGACTGCAGTATTTGGTTTGTGGTACAACCGCTACTACACAATTACAAAGTAATTGAAATTTTGCATGTTAGAATACAATTTTTGTTTGCATTTTTATCTGTAGTTGTCTAGATGATAACTCAAGCATCCACAAAAGACCATGTTCTAGAAGCATGTTGTACTGGACCTCTGTGGGCTACTGGGAAGAAATAAATCTGGTCCATTTTCTGAGACTTTTGGGACATCTCACAGGAGCTCTGACCAGGCACTTAACATTTGGAAATCCTGGAAAATGGTCAATGTACAGTTACAGGGCAGCACTAGGCAGTGAGGCAGCGATCTTGATACGATTCCCCAGTGTGTGGCACCCGCAGTGCATGGGCTCATGGTTGCACTCACACACACTCCAATGCACTCTGGATGGAAAGTCCCTCCACAGAGCAGCTACAAAGCTCCCCACGGTTGCTCTCCTGCAAATCTCTATACAGGAGATGGAAACAGCCAACACGTATGCGGTGAATCTAGTTTCACCCAGTTATTGCAGATGCACTGTGCATGTGAATGTATCCTCCTATCACACCATCAGCTACATGTGGGTGTGCAGTTAATAAGAGTTTCCCACATCTACACACCAGGCAGGATTAACCAACTTGGAGAGCACTCTTCTGTATTCAACAGAGATGGACTTTCTTCTCGAGGGATACTCAGAGCAGGACCCTAGCTCCAGCTTAAGGGGGCCATAGAGAAGATCATCTCACTCCTTTCTTTACTAAGGGTTTAGGGGGATCGCCTTCACCAGGCCAAACTCTTTCTCTGTGAAAAGCACAAACCTCAGATGCAAACCTCTCAGTTATTAAGACAAAAAATGACAATCTTTCTGTCCCAAAGTAGCATGTATCATCTCACCACAGTATCACACAAAAGCGACACAATGGTTTCAACAAAGCATTTAATAGTGAAAAATTGAAATATGCATCAAAATGAACTGGAAAAGCTGATGTGCACCATCAGAACCAAATTATCACAACTGCTGGCAACCACATAAAAAGCATTTAATCCAAGAAATCTATACCACAAACAACCCCGAGCACTTTGATATCAATTTTAAACTACATGCAAGAGGCTGGGAGAGATCAGGTTGCCTTGGGAAGTGGATCGTGCCGCCCCACAGTGTGATGGGCACCAGACTTCATAGGTTCCCGATAGATGACCTGAGGGAAATGGCTTCCTGCTCAGACGCCCAGCAATTAACTCTGCGTGCGTGAACAAAACACATGAGGTTTCCCAACATCACTAACAACACCCTGCCCAGCCCCGGAACATCAAAGCTTCAGAGAAATAAATAAGCAAGCCATTGTATGCACAGAGGGTGCAGGGGAAGGGACAAATAAAAATTCCCGCAAAAGCCCTAAAACTCTTAACACAAGCAAATTACAATCATTCCTAATAGTGTGTTGCGTTATATCTCCTTTCAGCTCTCTCCCTCTTTCCCCTTGGTAAAGGTCATCAAATTGAAACACACAGTTTCACATCACAGCCTTTCATTGGAATTGCAACCCTTACTGGTTGCAGGCTCCATCCCATCAAGTTATCAAAATCTGTCTTGGAAAAATTTTATCTCATTCTCCTCACTATGTTTTTTTGAAAGTCCTTCTAAAACATAATTTCTTTTAATTCTGACCTGTTAGTTCATTTTTAAAGTATTTTCCTTCAGAATTATTTAAGTACGATTATTATTTCTGGTCACGGGGTCCCTCAGAGTGGGTTCTCTGCATCACCCATACCAGCCAAAGGAGCCAGCAGCTGCTCTCCAGCAGAAAGCAGACATGCCAGCGCCCACTCCAGAAAGCCTCTAGCATGGGGCAGGATGGGGACCCACACATCCAACCCATCAGCCATTCTGCTAAACAGGCTGTCATTCTCAGACACCCTTAGTACATACAGGCATAAACTGTAAGAGCGCGCTAGATCCATCGCGTGCATTTGCACATCAGACCGCTATATGTTGCTGAAATGATCAAGTTTCAGCATCGACTGCCAGTTAGATAACTACGGAAAATATTCCTGATTTTAAAAGCAGTGCAAGCAATACTTATCCAGCGACTTTAAAAGAGACAGTATTTAGACCATATACTTTTTGCTGTACAGTCAGTAATCATTATTTATTCTTTTAGAGGCTTAGCTGTCAGCTCCCTGTCTTATTGCCAGCCTCATGACTAGAGTATCACATCACAGCGAGAGCAGTACACTAATATGCCCAACACGAACCAGATGGAGTTAAGTCTGTTTAATTCTATCAGTAGAAAGCAGTTAGGAACAACGAATTGCTTTATTCTGATAAAAGTCTGAACTCTCCGCATTACATCCGATCCATCATTCCCCTGGATATCAGTACCAAACTAGATTAAAAAATAAGGAGGGAGAGACACATGCCCAGGAAAATCATTCCAGTAGTCTCAATGCTTCGGGCTAGCACCACGCTCGGTAGACATACAAATACGGCCAAGCTTGGCAGGCTTCAGTTAAAATACGGTGGCTGTGACTTTACATGAGAAATCATATAAGGAAAAGAAATCCAAACACAGCAAGTACTGCAGCCCTTCTGGAAGGATACCTTTTGGCTCATAAGGAGAAAGGAAAGGTTCCTATCCTCCCTTCCTGCCCTCAGATGTGCTCCACAAAGGCCTCTCGTACCCTGCCCAGTTCCTCTCCCCACTGCGGAGCACAGCACCGCATTTCTTAACCTGGGAGGCAGCAGCACTAGCTCATCCAGTGGCAGGGCTCCAAGAGCCCAAGCGTGACCAGCGAGGAGCACACATCCCTGCAGACACCACAGCCGCGATCCTGCTTAGGTGCACAGCATGCCGCTCCAAAACCACCCGCAGATCAGGACTCCGTCTGCCTCCCGCGATGTCAGGCACTCTTGCTTCTTCATGTTACTTACTTCTGCCTTCTCCACCCAAACACAGCACCCTCTCGTCTCCAGCTGTATGGCAAAGCCAGCTTTGATGCCATGTTATTTCCTGGCAACATTTAAATAGTTAGCATTCATTTTCTATTAGCTTTCTGCAGCACTTCTTACAAAATGTTTTATAAACCTTAATTAGTTTTTCAGACAGGAGTTTAGCATCCTTTGGGATGTATAGGGGTACCCTCTATGCTGCCGTTCACAGGAGCTTGCTCAACTTCTTATATTCTTTTTGTAAGCATCTGCTAGAAAGGATGTATACAAATCTTTTCTGTAAGAGACTTAAAAAATCCGCAGAGACAGAACTATTTAGCTTAGCGTCCTTTGGCTGCTCCTACCCCAAATAATTTTAGAACTGTGGAAGTGAAAAAGGCGAAAAGCAAGCCTCAGAACTGGAAATAGGACTTCAGCCTCTCCTTTCTCCAAATGCGGTATCCTTTGATTCCTTCGGTGAAACTCTTAGTAAATTACTACTGAAAAGGTGTCTGATGATCTCATCCCAAAGCACATCATAAAACCAGCCAAGAACAAGGTACAACTTAGTAGCGTGTGATAGCCATGTATTTCAGAGATGCTCAGTGCTGATGTAAATATCATGCCAAGCTGGCTGTAGTAAGGTGGGCAGAGCACCAACAGAGGTGGCCAAGCTCACGTAGTGACTGTTTTATTGCTACTCACTCCATGACCGGCTCAAATTTTTAAAATAAGAATGGATACACCTCAGAGAAGATCTTCGTTGCATCTCCCTTTGAAAGGGAAACTACTTTTCCTAAAAGTAATACTTTTTTGAAAAAGAAACTTACGAGCTTTCATTAATTGTATCTTCGCAAAAGCAACCGATTATGAAATGCAAATGTAGATCTTAAAAAAAAAAGTTACCTGCTTGCTATCAATGGAGAGAGAAAAATTCACAGAGCTGCCCTTGGCAAAATACTACAGCAAAGTACGTGTGACACAAACATGCCAATGGTAGAGACTTACAAGAAAACAAAAAAGGAAGAATTGCTTAGCTTCTCTTCCAGAACAGACCACTTCCACCCAAAGTCACCTCCTCCAAACTCCACCTAACACCCAGCACCCAATTTACCAATTAAATATTGTCCCAAAACATAACAGAACACAAATTATTTCCTTAACTTTCTTTAAAATTTAATACCCCACCCTTCTGCACAAGCAGCAAACAGACCCTATCAAAGCCTGACTTTCAGTCCCACGAGGACTCAGTACTGAGCTCAGACGTTGCACTTTCCAAGCCTGTGTCCCAAATCACATAGATATATTATTAGTGAAGGAGTAGGTGGGCCTACTTAATGCAGAAGCCAACCAACCAAAGAAACCTGCCTGATGATCTCAGCTAGCCACAGGTGAAGATAATAGACCAGACGTGATTATTTGTTGTTTGCTTGCAGATCATGTCAGCCTAGGGTCAATTCTCCCTACTGCAGCCCCTTCAGAAGAACATACCAGCTTCAGCCTCTTCTTTCAGATAACTTTCTGCTGGGATAACTCCTGCTCCATCGCCGGAGCTTCTCCTTGTGCCTCCAACCCTGGAAACAGCTCTCATCAGCAGGGTCTGATGGATGCAGAGCACCCAGTCTTCTCTCACTTTCCAAACAGCTGCCCTACCTTTCCTTGTAAATGCTTCCTGCCCTTTCCCCAGAGTACCAGATCAGACCAAAACACAGGTGTCCACCCCATCTCAGAGTTGTGCCCCTGGGTTAGCTGACCTGTGCACCACCCAGCAAGCCCAGACACGTCCATTAAGAGATAATTTAGGGAAAAACAAACAGCAGTTGACTAGCAAGCAGTTGTGTTACACGTGGTGTTGCAATTTCTGCTGTAATGATAAGTGTTCAAAGCTCACAGATGTCAGGCACCTGAAAATTACACTTGCATTTAAATATAATGGAATTTTTAAAGTAAGACTTCTGGAGTGCTTCAGCTTCAATTGTCTGAGTCATCAGGGTGCACTTAGGTCACATTTTCATGCTTTTATTGGAAAATAAAAGCCAGAATTTACATTTCCATTATTTAAAAAACAGCAGCAAATTGAGATTTTTACATCACTTGGCTCCAGGTGGTAGGATGTTAAATAAATCATCAAGCTAGTGATGAAATCAGGAGCATTCACAAGACTGTGACAATGTAGTCAAGATGATAAGTATTCATTTCAGCTGTGGCTGTAAACACAGGCATGAGCTTGATTCCCAGAGCCTGTGCTCTTCTGGAGAATCCTTACTCTTCACTACCTTGGCAAGCTGCACAATCATTCAAGGCTCTCTCTCAAATCAGAGTTTCAAATTGCCATGGAAAAATATCTTAAAACTTGCTCTACGCTCACTAACAAGAGTTAACAAGGAAGCGGACAAACGTATCCGATCTGTACATTTCATTTTCCCTATATTGTTAATGACATGTTTCACTTCTTAAAACTTCATTAAGTAATAAAGAAAGGAGAGAAACATCTCTTTGCAGCCAGGCACACCTTAAGCCTTGGAACTGTGCATTTGATGTCCATAAATTCATTGAAGGGGCACAAAACACTACTTCTGTAACACAGCAAGGAGGGGGAGTAATTCCAAAGAGCAGCTGCTTCCAGTTAGGGCAACTCAGCTGGAAAGCAGAGGTGCCTGTCAAACTAATTAAAGCAAGGAGAAGCTGTCTCTCTGAAACTCCAGCTTTTAAGCACTGGCCAACCCACTCCCAAAATGTAATTAAAAAAAAAAAAGAGGGGGGCAAGCAAGAGAGACAAGTGAAAACAGGCTTAAGCATTGCTGAAAACATACCTCCAAGCTATTCTCTCAATAAATATTTTGGGAAGTTTGTGAACAGAAGGATTATTGTGACTGCGGTGGTGTGAGTGGGAGGAATTTACCCTCCACAACTCAACCAACTGCATCGATGATGATACAACAGCCCTCGAGGGCAATGAGCTAACTGCACTGACTCCATGTTGATGAAGTTTTACAAGGAAGTCATTTTGTTTAGGTATATGTAGAGTAGGCTGGTATCTCCAGTTCTCAGAAAAATGAATCTTCATCTGCAAGGATTTAATAATTAGGCAATTCTGTTTGAATGGCCAAATACGCTTCTTCAGTACAATGTGTATCCTGTAGCAACATATGCCTAACAAAAAGTAATTGAGATTTGGGTTTTTGAAAGTTACCAATACACTTGATCCCAGAAGTGCATCACACGTTCCTTTTGACTTCTGTGGGAAGATGTGATTTATGAGAATAAATTTAAACAAACAACTGTTGCTAGGCTAGATGAAGGTTAAAGGGACTGGAAAGGATGCAGTGATTATCTGAAAGCATGAAGGGTGTGTAAACACCAAGGGGAAACTCAGATTGCTGAAGAAAGCTCAAGAGGGTGTAACTCAGGGCAATGAGATAAATGTATGTGTTTTTAAGCCCTGAAATACTGGCTCCTAAAACGATGACATTATTTGTGTATACAAAAGAAGCTCTGGTCATTTCAGAAGTCCTTGCTATTTGTCATTGAGGACAAAATATGTGAAAGTGGACTAAAAGGAATGAAAGAAATTTTGCTGTATTCATGAGGGGAATATGAGAAATAGCAGCAGTAACTCTGTGTCTTGGGGGCAAGCCAGGTGACCTTCTGGAGTCACTTTGTATTATTTGCCAGCTCCACCACTGAGGAGGCAGCAGCGGGGGTGGGTGGTGAGCCCACAAGGCTCTGGGCTAGATACAATCCATGACTTAATTTCACATGGCTTGCAGCTACATGAATTATTTTGGGTGGTTTTAATGAGTAATTCTAAGGGGTATGCTACCTGGGCAATTGCCTAAGAAGTCTGAAAAGCCTACATGGCCCTTAGATTCCCTATGATTACACATGTAGCATTTAGGGAATACATAAGCATGTGGTAAGATGGGCACATAAGCAAGGTATTGGGCCTCATTTAGATGATTTTCATTACTCACCAACTTTCAGGGTTTTATATAGAAATTTAAAACTCCTGGAGATAAAAATAATTATTATATTTGTTGTTTATTATTATTTATTATACTTGTATACGTAAACTGCATGAGCAGACAGAGCTAAGAAAACACTGCATTTTGACTTGTCAAAAAGACAAATTCCTTACTTCCTAAAAGCATTCTCCAAATGTTGTGATACCTTTTTATCTCCTAGCATTTTCCAGGTAACATTATACTAACAGGCATGGACTTCTTATGTTAGAAAGAAAATACAGTTGTTCTCTTGGGTAGTTACTTAAAGTAGCTTTCAATGTATTAAACATGATTTAAACTTATGCCTTCTATTGCCTGTACTTGCCCAGCTATTGTTCATGTTTGTCTGCAACCAGAAAGGAATTCAAAGGACCTAGTTATTCACAGCACCCCCAAACATGCACAATATTATCCTGATCTCTAATGAGTTCAAATGCATCCAAAGATTTTGGCAAGGGAGAAACAGTTTTAAAATATTTTAGCACCTACTATTTCCCAAAGAAGCGTGTGTATATATAGGTAACAGAGGTTAAATAGCTGAATTGTTTTTTATATGGATGTATGAGAAATGACTGTAATGCATGACACGATTCATGTCAGTGTCAAAGGGCTAAACAGTATTAGAGGCTACTTAGTGTGCCTGGTGGTTTCAAAAAAGCTTAACCTGTTCACGTTTGTCCAAGAATGCCCAGGCTTGGCTTTAAGATACAAAGATTTTGGCAGTAATAATGACCGCTGCCTCCAGCTCTTGTTCTCACTCCTGCACCATGGTAATTATAAATGAGGACTCATGAAGAGGGGAGTTCAAGAAGGCTAAGGGACAGCAAGTTCAGGGCTGGAAAGATACACGGACAAGTTATATAACGTTTCTTTTTCAACCTGACTATCCTGTAAAAGTATAAAACAGCCAAATGGATTTGTCATGAATTAATTGTGTCAAATCAATCTAATTTCCTTCCTTGGAGGATAATTGGTACTGGATAAGAAGTAGCAGCAGATGGAGTACATATGGAATTTAATAAAGTTTCTACCTTATTCAACACAGTCAGCTGATACCATTATAATGTGGTACACAACTGGCTGAAAAAAACACTTACAGAGATTACTTTTCAGTGGTTGGCGGCCAAAGTGAAAGAATATATTGAGTGGAGTTTTGCAGGGATCTGTTCCTCAATACTTTAATTAATAGCTTGGCTGGTAGAACAGAGAATATGCTCACTAAATTTACAGGTGACAGAAAGCTCAGAGAGCTTGAAAATAACTACTGAACATGAATCAAACAAGTCATCTTGTTGCAGAGCAGCAAGTTTCATGGTAAGACATACTCAGTACAGCCAGTAGGATACACAACCACACGCAAGACATGTAGCAATCTATATGCTGCTCACCAAGCCCAAGCCCTCAGCTGGAGTACTGGGTTGTGTTTTGATCCAGCATGCCCTAGACCTCAAGACAGACATGGACTAATGGAAGAAAATGGAGAAAACAACTACATGAATGAGATGTTTACAAGCAGAGATTGAAAGGAGGAGGATGCTTTATCCAAGACAAAAGAAGATTGCCACAGAATAGGATAATAATTTCAAATATGTAAAAGCTTTGCTTCGCTAAGAAAAATAAACTTCTCTATCTACTGAGGACAGGGCAAGAATGAACAGGTTTAATTGCAGCAGGGGTGATGTTGGGTTAAACACTAGAAAAAGCTTTCTAACTGCAAGGTTGGTAAAAGCGGTGGAATTGATTGCCTGGGGTCAGTGTGGTGCCTTCATCGCTGTCTAACCTGTTCTTGAGAGCCTCCCAACATCCCATTATTTTGGTACAACTGATTCTGCTCTGGGGCTTGGGGTTGGCTAAATAACCTCTTAAGATTCTTTCCAGGCTTTTTTTTTTTTTAATACTTTTTTGTGTTTTAATTCTTTAAAACCAGACTGTGAAAGCCTCATGTACATCAGCCAGCATCTATCCAAAAGGATATCTGAATGGCATTCATGCCAAAAGGCCAGCATACAATGCTGCAAGTTAGAATTAGAGCTTACAGGTATCAAGCATACCACAAAGGGCGTTGAAATGCCAGTGCCACAGAAACACCTATTGACACCTGGAGAAATGGAGAATTTTTATACAGGTTATTTGTAGATCCTGTAATTTTGATAGTGACCTGAAGATCTAGCCCAGAGTTTGCTACCACCTGGCCTGCTTTTAATATTAACATTTGCACAAGATGTTTGAGTGGCTGTGGCAGCATGTAACTGATATGACTGAGGATGACAGTTGCCAGAGAGACAGGCTGCTGCACAAGGAAGCCAAGAATCTCAAACTCAATATGCTTCGTAAGAATAATCCTAAAAATTACAGCTGCTCAAGGGCAAGGGGCTTCTTAGTTCATTTATACTCCAACTGAAATGCATTAAATATTTGTTTGGGTATCCCTACCCCTCTTGGCTATATCCAATGACAATCACCATAAAATACAGTCTAGCTACCTTTCCAAAAGTGAAATCATCGCCTGCTGTCTTCAAAGAAGAAATTTCTGGGGAAGCATATGTGTCTATCAGGATTTAAATGATGGAAGCACATTGCAAATGTGGTTTTCTTGTGTAAACCAGACCTGCCAAGGAGTGTACAACCTTTAGCAGAAGTTACACTCAAAACAGTTATTCTGTGTTTTTCCTGTAAGACATACGTATGTGCAAGAACTGAGTAGGAAGGTGGCATGCCAAGATTAGCAGAAATGATTGGGACAGTTACATCCTTCTCTGAGACCTTCACAGGCACCAGCCTTTTTGGAAATCAGACCCTCACCGTGTCTGGAATCCCCAAACCGGACATTCACAAAACCCTCCTTTGGGAGCCTGAGAGGGGGAGGAGGCACGGAGAGATGTGTGCATTCACACATCCCCAGAGACAGCATTTCACAGACATATTCATGTATTCTACACATATTCAATTACATATGTCATTATGTGATTGCATAGACAGACAACACTGCTATTTACATTAAAATATATGCACACAATAACATCTGTGGCTGCAGATACGCATAATACAATGTACGGTAGCCAAGTCAACAGCCAAGTGACCAACCAGCCAAAATGGCAAATTCAGCAGCAAGAAATCATTTCCCTGGGTTATGAATTCCCAAGAGGCTTCACAGGCCAGTTAGCAAGTTATCGCTCTCACTCTTTACCTGGCAGTAAGTGAGTTAAGCAAGTTGCTGGTGAGGAAAAAGTGCTCCCTAAGACTCCACGGCACACACTTTCCGAGGCAGGATGCATGGAGAGAGTTAGTGAGGTTCTGTCAATTAGATACAACAGTAAAATGGCATCCCATCTGCTCTACAAATGTCAAAGAGCTTCACAGCACCTGTCTGGGGGAGGAAAAATGAGCAAGAGTTTACCACAGGTTTGGATACTCCTGTGAAACAAAGGACTCTTTGTACTAGTGCTTTCCGCAGCAAAAGTCCTTTGGAAAAGTTTGGAATATTTTTTGCAGTAGTATTTTATATCAGAGGGTGAAAGAAAAAGAAAACATATACACACCCTTTCCACACTAAATGCCTCACCACAAAAGTCAGACTGAGTTTTGTTTTAACTCTGAAGGTGCAATAACTGTAGCTAATGACTCCACTGGTAGGAAAACCCTCCCTCCCTTCAAACGCAAAAGTTGAAAGAGGAATGAAGTCAGCAACTTACACTTTAAGTATCTCATTTCTCTTCCAGAAGGGTCTAACCCCATTCCTAGTAAATTCTACGTTTGCACATTGCAAAAGGTACAATGCCAATCGTAAATCTCCCACTCACTTCCCCTGGAACAAGAGCAGTTTCTGGAAAGGAGGAGCAAGAAGTTTCCTTTCTCCTTCGTAATCCAGGCAGGACCGGGCAGAGCCAGTCCGTTCTCCCTGTTGCACTGAACAGAGACAAGGTCTCCCCTGAAATCCCAGCACTCCCTTCCTGCAGCCTGTTTGCACTAACCACTTAACGCTTGCTTTAAAATGTCTGAAAACTAATCCAATTTGCACAAAACCCAGAAAATGAACGTTGACATGGATATAAAGCATTAACCGCAGCTTCTGAAAAGAGCTTTTTTCTCTTGGTATGCCTATCTACCATGTTAAAAACCAAACTCAATCTCAAATCATCAGTGCTTGGACTTTACCATAGCTGAAAACTACCTTGACAGCTGTGAAAGGGAGCTCCCTCTCTTCCAAGCAACTTGCATCTTACTGCCTGAAGGGCTGCGATGCCAGCCAACCACAATTCAAGGTATTATAATTCTTGCAGTAGTAAGTAACAATGTTACCAAAGTTAGAGGAACATATGAAGTAAAATAGAAGCTTTTGTCTACACATAAGGTTCTGGAAAGCCTAGAAATAAATAATGCAGGAATAAATTCAGGACCAGGAAATGACAGGTAGCGGGATGAAAATTTGCCTGACAAGTGTTTGCCCAAATAGGTCTTTGAGGTTGTTGCAGTTTCTGAACATGTTTTGTTACTTCTTCAAATATTGTTTAGCATTTAGCATGTATTTTAATGTTTATTACAGAAGCATGTAGACACCTCACCTAAAGAAGAAGATCTTTCTTATTATACTAAACACTGCATATAGATTAAGGGCATCTTCACTCTACATCTGGGTCAGAAATAGAGGTGAAGATGCACAAAGATGAAGTTATTTGCACTGAGAAACACAGCAAATAAGTAATAGAGCCAAAAAGGAGATCAGGGTCTTCCTGGGTTGCAGTCCAGGGCACTGCCGACTGGACCACGCTGTACTCCTCATGCCGTAAATAATCGTGCACCCATCCAGGCTACACGTCACATGCTCCATGACTCTAAGAAAGCAAAGATATCTTAGGAAATGATCTGTTTTGCTGGACACCTTTTATACAATGAAGCGTAACAGAAATAAACCTGTTAAAAACATTACAGCAACAACCACAGAAAATACACAGCTGAAAGCAGACACTTACTCTTGTAACCAGGAAGGGGAAATGCTCTGTAATGAAGGCCCAACGTGAAGACGTGGGAGCGTTTGCTGGAAACTAATACTTCTGTACCACAAAGTGCATGGAAAATGCAGAGTTTCACAAGAAACTGAACTGAAATACCAAATATTTTTAAAGTCCAATCTTTTTGCAAGGGAACTTGGTATGTTAGAACTAAAAGCATTATAGTCATCTGGAGAACTTTATCAGCACCGTGATCTTTCTGGAACATAGCACGGTGAAAAGCAGTCATATTTCAGCTGTATTTTCTATAATTATTATTACTATAATTTTACATGGAAATAGCAGACACTATATCATAATTACCCACGGTCATCATTTGCTGACACAGTACTGAAGGTGAAGAATCATGGAATATTCAACTACAACCGCACTAATCTAGGTTTGTAAGAATCATAGCGATAGTTTTCTCTCTTCATTTAAGGCTCCTGCATCTTTCTGGATTTCATGTTACCTCCCCATAGTGAAAACTATATGCCAATATGGTGAAAGGGGAGAAAGAGAAATGAAACATTTAGAATACTCTAGCTCCTGAAGTCCTTTCCATGTTGGTATCAGTGATGTAAACCAATTCCTTTTGAAACCTCTACTGCTAATCTTCACTGCTTAAATACATAGCAGATGCCTTCCTCTTGTTTACTAGCAGCAATGCAGGTAACAAACACTGTGAATTCACCATTAATTCCTAATATATTGTTTCTGAAGCTATGGTTTTCAGCTTGTGCTTCACAGACTCCTGAGGCCCTTACTAAGTATCTGAATGAAGTCCTTATAAAGTAATGAAGAAAATTTCTTAGTTTTTAATAGCCTTAAATTCACCACACCAATTTGCATCTACGCCTAGAGATGCATCTTTAGGAATACAGAAAAGTTGCAAATCACTTCTGCTGAGTTTCAACCAGAGTCTGAAAATAACTAGGTAAGTTACAGTACCAGATTAATGGTTAAACATGCAGAATATGCCATTAAATGATGGTATGTACTAACAGAAGTCACAGGTAATGTGTAGGAATGGTTGCAAGCAAAAAGTATGCAAGCTAATTAGTTATTTGGGGGCAGTTTAGCAGTCAGTTCAACACAGCAATGTCCTAGCAGTTAGGTGACTAAGTAGCATAGAGGGCCTCAAATATATGTAGACTGCACTAAAATGCACGGTCTTTAAAGGAAGGAGAAAGAAGCAGTGAAAAGGAGGAGGTGGCCGCGATGTTTTCAAGGAAATTACAAACTCTCTTTTAAGACATCTAAGCCCTTAGGTATGCAGGATTTTTCTCCCAAGTTTTTTTTAAAAACCTGTTCAGAAGTTTGTTTCCCTTTGTTAGGGTCTTGAGCCTCTTCCTTTGCCTCTTGTTTGCCCTTCAATTTATCAGAAGCCCAGGCACCCAGGCACCCCCTGCCCGAGTGGGAAGCACTCCTGCTCCTCTCTAGGTGCTTATGCACCTTAGTGACGTCCCTCCATCCATAGTTCTGGCCTCTTCCAGGAGGGGCAAAAAGCTTCTCTTACTTCAAAGAAACAGAGCAGGAAATGCACAGAAACAAAACCATGGATTCCTTGGGAAAGCGGGACAAATTCAGACAATAATTGGGCTAAGGGAGAAGGGGCTCCGTAAGTGTCACCTTAGACCATACCAAACTAGTGCAAAAGACCAGGCAGAGGAGAGGAGCACACGTGGACGTGCGTGCATACGTGCACACGCGCACACACACACGTTGGGGCTGGATGCAGAGGATACTGCCAAGAGTGCTTTGACTTCTTTGATCATGGGATAATGGCTCCACGACAGATTCCTTGCTATTCTGCTGTTATCCATCTAGTGAAGAAAGACAGAAAACAACAAAGTGAACTAAATTGTCCCCTCTCAACCAAACCAATGCAGACAATGGTCAAAACCCAAGGAAGTAATGGAAAGGAGGGAAAAAAAAAGAGCACAAACTCTGAAGAGGGGAAGAGGGGAAAAGAGATACTGGGGTTCACTCTAAGGTCACAAGAGGAACAGGAACAAATAGCAGCTCAGTCTGGTGAATGTATTAAAAGCCTATGTGCTAATAAAAGAGCTATGAGGAATAAAACAGGAGGAATGCATAGGAATAACAGGAAGTCTTAATGCATAATAAAGTATGAGATTTAACTGGCATGACAGAAACTTGCTGAGAATTCATACAACCGAAATTCTAACATAGAAAAGGCACAGTTTGTTTGGGAATGATAGGCAAGAGAGAGGCCTGCATCTGTATTTCAAAGGTAACGTATGCTTGTTCCAAACTCTGGAAAGACAGAGCAGAAAGCCCCGTTGAGAGTTTTGGGGCACTAATAACAGGAAAAAATAACAAAAGGTCTGGTACTGTTGAACACCTACAATAGATGACTACATCTGGTATAAAGCAGGTTGAATAAGGATTATTTCTGAATAGTATCACACAAAGCAGAACCTGCTGGTAAGCAGAAAGACTTAACTACGCAAATGCTGCTGAGACACAAACCCCACAGGCCACTAAGCGTGTCTTTGGTACATAGGTGAGAGAAAGTAGAGGTGGTCACGGCAGATACATCCTGGGCATGAAACGGGGAGAGAAACCGAGCCTTATCCACCCCCAGAGAGGGCACCGGAGCGGTCTGGGTCCCCGCAGGCTCGCCGGCCCCTTGCAGGGCTGCCCATGCAGCTGCCCTGCCCCACACCACCTCTGCCCTCCGGCTGCCTCAGCCACGGACACCAAAATCTTCCTGGCACCCAAGTCTGGCAAGGCCAGTAGGATAGATGCAGGCACAATACAGATGGTTAATGTTGTTGCAGAAGACAGAAAAAAGGCAAGTAAATGCTCATCTTTATGAGCCAAAAGTAGGTTTCACAGGGGCCCCACTGACCTTTCAGTCTGACCTAAATTTACAGGAAAAAGTGCTCAGGAACAAAGAATCACACACGCTATTTGCAAGCACGTAAAGATTTCAAGGTCACTTGCCTTTGTGAGAAACAATGTAAATTATTGTCAAATAAAGCTAATTTTTGTTCAATAGTACAATGAGATACCTTACAAGTAAGAAGGAAGCAGATAAGATATATCTCCATTTTCATACGGTTCCCAATGCTGCTTCACATGGCATATTCATGAAGAGAACGGTCTACATGAAATTGTCAGTGAATGCCAGTGCACGACAGGGAAACTACATCAGAGTATTTATCAGTGGTTCCTCATCAAATTGGAAAGATGCGTCAAGACATTTTGACACTACTCAATATTTTTACAGCATACTTGTTTAGGGGCTGGTCGCATTTTGAGAGTTGTGACCAAGACATCTGTTTCAAGGCTCTTCCAGGGCCAATAACCAGCCTCTCCAGATCACGATGCTCAGCAGCAAACTGCAAGAAGTGCTTGAACCTGCACAGGCCAACAGAAAGTGCTGAAAACCATGAGTGAGTAAGAGAGGACCATGTCGTAGGCTAGCGTCCGATGCAGATGATGCAGTCAGATTTCTGAGTTTTCAGATTGCACAAAGCTAGAAGGAGCTGCGGGCATACCGGAGAACATGATTAGATACACAGATGGATATGGAAATTGGAGAAATGGGCTAAGGCAAACAGGAGGCAGTATGCAAAAAGGACATATTGTTGCACAATACTTCACTTGGGAAGACATAAGTTAGGAGGATGAGCAGGAGATGGGAGACAGCTGGCCCTGAGGCAGTTCTCACGAAAGGATCTGCAGGCTTCAGGCTGAACATGAGTCAACTTCTTTCTTGCTGTCATAGAAAAGCAGCCATTATATAAAGATTTACTAACAGACCGTGTGTAAAATAAATCTCTTGCTCTCCTCAGCATTGCAAGACCTCCATCAGGTGGGCTATGAGACTCATTACTGACACTGCACTTCAAAAAAGATCTGAATCAATTAAGAGTCCAGAGAACACCTTAAATAACCTAGAGACCTAGTTGTTAGATCTGCAAAACATGTCCTTCAAAAAACCCCAACTGCTTGGGAGTTAGTGCTAGCTCAGTTGGAAGATCTTCAACCTAAGAATTTATGACAGCTGGCAGTTCCTTGCCCCTCTACAAACACACAAAGTTATGTGGACACAATTTTTTTTTTTTTTTTAATGGAAATGGAGATTAGGAGAAGAAAGCAGGGATTTTTAACCCTCTTGATTTTACAGTACATGAAAATACAATTTCAGCATATTTCAAATACTGAAGAAACCTCACCTGACATAATAAGATACCAAAAATATACTGGGGAGAATTTCCTAAAGAAGAATTCCCATTATTCAGAAAGCCTAACCTAAGCTTGAGCAGCTGAGATCAAGAATACTGCCTATTTACAACAGACTATAAGAGGAAGAAAGTGGAAAGTGTTAAAAAAAGATGTTCTTCATATTTTATGAAAAGCGAATAAAGCCCAGTTTCTTTAATTTTTTATTATTTTCTCTTAAAATAGACAATCTGCACTTAGAGATATATAATCGTTCCTCCATAGTGGTATCTTCACACAAAGTTCAGGTGGTATCTTTCCAATTCATTTAAACCAAATGTATAGCACCACTACCTTGTATTTCCTTTTTATTCACTTTGTCTACTTTCTTTGTTCAGAGAAATACAAATTTAGCTGCAGTCCATTTAGGGTACAGTAGTTCCCACTGATACAGTGAGGGATGCAAACAGCCAAGTCTCCAACCAGAATGACTCAAGTCCTGGTTTTGTCACCATTGTTTTTCCTAATGAGTCTTCTGAAAGTGTAGGGACTTTGAAAATATATTTTTAGTACTTCTCAATGGGGATGTGTTCTGTATTTATCACCACTGAAGGAACAGTGAAACTGAACAGTCCAGATTTTTTTTTTCTTTCATTTTAAATTCTTATGTACTAGTATAATACTACAATGTGTGAGATGATTACAGTTATGGAAACTTGCTGATGTAGTTGGAACAAGAGTCTCTGCTGGAACTTTTAAAATAACTTGGTTCAGTTCTACATATGATTCTAGGAATTAAGAATCTTAAGCTTGATTTTATACCATCTACTATGAAGTGTATATACTGTAAAGTACTTTATACTTTTAAAATTTTTATTATTAATTTTGCTGAAGCGTAGTCTGCAATTTTTTTGGAAACTAGGCATATAATTGAACAGCTTCTGAGCTAAAGTTACAACTCGCTTATATAAAAGGCACTGACACGAAAAAAGTGACAACTCCTCATTTCAGTGCCAACAAAGAACCATATTTTTGCAAGCTTTCACACACAGAAAATTTGTAAGTCATGTAAAAGTTCCAACTGAAAACCAAACATTTTCTGATTTTATTTTCCTAAAGCCCTTTGGTTTGACACCTAATTTAATTCCCAGAGAGTGAGAAGGGAATATTCTGCTTTACTGTGCTCTGGTATCTTAAAGCTCAGCATGTTGCTAGCATCCGTGCATCATTGGAAACAGGCCTTGCATGCCCCCAGGCACTTTTTTTTTCACATCTTGACTGCATTTTCTCAACTGAATTACCCCCACCCATTTGGCAGACAAAAGGCTCAGAGGTACACTCTGATTCAAAGGCTTTACTTTGTAAGGGAAAGTCACTCTTAATTGAGTTTTCATTTCTTGTGCCATCCTTGGGAAGTACTAACAGCTTCAGTCACCCAATGAATCACTGAAGTGTTACGTTCTCTGATATGGGTGCCCTGAACAGAAAATTATATCTAGACCAAGTGAATACATAGGAGCAACATTTAGTTTCTGTTGACTCTAAAACAATGTGAGTAGGTGATGTAGCAAGTGAGAAACAATCTGAATTCAAGCTAAATTCAAGAAGCAAGTTTTCACTAATATTTAAAGCAGAGAGAGAAAAAAAACCTCACACAACTAACATTTATCCACATCCTGTTGCTCCACATTTGTATGTATTGGTCTCTTCCCTTTCAATTTAAACATTCCTCACCTTCATATTTATCCACAAACTTTATTTAAAGAGAGAAATAAAAAATATAAACCAACACTAAAATCTTACCTGTAATTATAACTGTCTAACTTCATTTCTTACCTTTCTGCAATAGGAAGACAGCAAGCAGCAGAACTGTTCACAAACAGTAATATCAGAAGTAATGCTTCTATTTCTCAGGGTGAAACCAGTTTGAACGTAACTGTTTAATTTTCAGTCAAACATGCCATGCCAGTAACTATTAAATTCAGCTACAATTAACCATATGATAGCTTTGTAAAAAGCATCAGTGTAATCTGAATGTAGTTTGGAAATACAGGTACGTAGCTATAGAAATATAAGAGGATGGAGTGATTTAAATGACTTACCATCTGACATCAATGAATAGCAACTTTCTCAATAGGGATTAAGTTAATTCTTCTTTAAAGCACAGGCTGTTCTTCAAAGCATCTGTGCCACTCAATTCTGCACCAACTTCCAGACCCAGCAAGGGGAAAAACCCCATCGGCCATCAAAACAGCACTTCATGCTCTAGATGAAAAGTATCAGCAAGCCAAACAGTCCCATTCCTAAAGAAGAGCCATGCCTCCTAAAAACGCTGGGTAACCACTCCCTAAAATATTAAAAAGTATATAGACGGGTACATACAAAGGCTCAGAGGAGCTGAGCCAAAGGCCTTGCTGACTCCCCGGCACTACATTTCAAACAAAGGCAGAGCCGCCCAGCTGCAGTTGTCCAGCTGCTGGCCTTCCTTTGACAAACACCTTTTTCCCTTTCTGCTAGACGTGTGTCATTTCCACCGCTGCGCGCCAGCTACCCGCTAACGCCGACTGCCAACACGCTGCTGCAGCGGGGCTGTGCCCGCAAGGCAAGGGCTCTCCGGCTTGCGAGGGGAGCAGCCAGCCCCAGCACCACCCCAGCATCACCCCAGCATCACTTTGGGGGTGTCTCTCACCCACAGGTCACGGTCTTGGCCCCGGTGCCCAGCCCAGGCTGGTCCCTTCGCAGCTTCCCCTCCAGCCTGGACCAACCCGAATGCTGCCAGTTATGAAAACCGCTGATAAGGATTGTACCGCCAATTCATCGTGGCCTTCTGAATCTTATCTAGGACTAAATACAGCAAAAGCTTTGTAACTGCACAAACGAAAGTGAACTTGGAGTGCAGAGAGCAAGCAAATGTGTTGAAAAATTGGCTTGTTCCCATACATACACACACAAATTTCTCTTAGGCATATGCACGCACACACTCATGGAACATTTTAAATGTTAGGCCTTTAGAAAGTCCCTGCGTATAATTTTCTAAAATACCTTTTTAGCTCTATTTGGAAGCAAGTTGAAAAATAAAGTACTCTATCAAGGACATACATCACTATGAGTTCAAAAGGAGTAAAATGATTCTGAGATGGAGAGCCATATAAGAAGTCCCTCCACACTGTTGTAAGTCACTGATGTTCTCAGACTTTCCCTTTTCACATTAAAAATGTCTTGATTTCTTTCTCATATAAGCAAAAGCGTCATTGCTGTTTTGGAGTACTGTAAGGGCAGAAACCCATTTTCTGCAGATGATGGTGATTGTGGTGATTTTAAATAATTTCCCCATACTCCATTACTTTCATTAGCTCACCTTTGCAGCTTCAGCGACTCCTGCGTTTGCAAAGCAAAGCTGCACTCTGGCAGCAGCAGCAGCTCTTTGCAGTCGCTATAGGTGGCATTTCCATCTGCAGCTATTAAATTGGGCAATTCCTGGAGGGTCTGCTTCTCCTACGCTCCCAGGAGGAGAAAGAGGGCCCGACCTCAATATTACAGGGACAAACAGTGTGGGCTAGAGCTGCACACCATCCTGACCCCACCAACCATCCCTGCTTGCTGTGGAAAGAGGAATGAGGGCTGAGACTAAGTGAGATGTATATAACAAACAGCCACAGTCCTTGGGCTCCGGGACAGGGATTTACACCCACATTTACACCCAGTGGCAGTGGCCTTGGGACCAAAGCGAGCAGGAGCAGCCTTAGCCCATCCGAGCACAACACCGACCGTCCAAGGGGGGCGAGGTAGAAGTGCTGAGGGAAAGGGCTGAAGGGGGGTGCAGGAGGGTCGGGGGCTTTGCCCAACAGCTGAGGATCCCTGGCAGGAACAACACGGGAAGGAAGCGGGAAACATGCTGTCGCCTATTCTCAGGATTTCATTTCAAGTCTTGAGAATCTCCTGTTTTCATTAAAAGAAAAGGAAAGAAAATCCCCTGTTTACTCCTTCTGGTTCAGAGAAAAAGATTAAAGTGAGAAAATTTTAAATGCTTCCTTACGCCTCCACAGGGTTTAAAATTTAGAAAGTAAATACAAAGACTTTACCGATCTATTTTTAACCTTGTGATTCAGTCTGATTCAAGGATTTCAAATGTTTGTATATGGCCACGGAGGGAATAACTCCTTCTTAACAAAACTTCCATATGCTTAATGTGTGTATGTGTGTGTGTGTGTGAATTTTACGTACGTTTAATGACAAATGTCCAATTAGACATATGCATGCATTCAAAAATATGGCACAACTACCCCACACTAGGAAATCAATAGCAGAAAAAGGGCAAAAAGACAGTATACACTGCAGAATTCATAAGACAACGTCAGACAGAGAGAATTTTTGGTTTTCAAGTTGATCAATTTCCCCACTGAAAGCTGAGCTTTACAACCTCTGCTGAACAGTCACAATGCCAGAAAAAAGGCTTAAGCTTCCAAATTTAAAGTATGAGTGGGGAGTAAGCCAGCAAATTACCTTTGGCTGTCTCTCCCACCTTATACCCATTGAAAATAACAGATGCACAACATATTTCCTGAGGAAATTTTATTGCTGTCAATCTTGTGAAGTTTACTGCTGAGGAGAGTCTCACTGCATATGCTGCCTCTGTAGGCATCGAACAATGTGGGGACAACTGGCCTGAACTTCTCCCAGGGCCGCACAAGACATTGCTGCAGGTGACCATGGTGTCCCTGTGCCAGCAATTCTGCATGTACCCCATCTCTTTCCAGCGTGGGCTTCTCTAATCCCTCCATGCCATCTGCCTCCCTGTGTCCCAGGCACCTGGGTCTGTAAGCACGAGACATTAACCCACGCGTGATCCCTTTCCCTCTGTTGTGCCTCCATCCCTTGACCCTCACTGGATGCCACAGCCTGTACCGGACACAACATTTGTGTGTCCCCTCATCTTCCCCCTCCACATCTCCTGACCAGGACACTTTAATGTCCTCTTGTACCAGGACCTCTGCTCCCATTTACCTCCCTTGCTGGATGCCTCTGTCAGTTCTCGCTTCCGCATTTTTCCATGTCTCTCAGTCAAAGATTCTTTTAATGCATCTGACTCGCCTACCAGAGTTCCTCATGACTACTCCTTCCCTCATGTACCCTGTTCTCCTTGCTGCTTGTCCTCCCCATTTTCCCACCTTCCGCTGCAAGAGAACAGCAGTCCTGGGTTTCTGGGCATCAGCTTCTCAAACCGTATCAGGACAGTAAGTGGGGAAGCTGGTTTGCTGGTTGCTGTTAACGGATACAACTCTCAGCCACTTATTTATTTATCTGTCAATAAAGTTATTCTGTTATCTGTTACCTGTCAGAGACATGTTCTGTGGTTCCCTTTAATTCCTCCACTGTTACTTGCTTCAGGCCAAAACCCCCAGTTATATATGTTTAAGACCATGAACTGAGGTGGTCACGCAATGTTTATGCATTTAAACATAAATTTATGCATTGTTTATGCATTTAAACATAAACGCATTTAAACATTGCATTTAAACAATCCTGCAATATTTAAATGCTACAGATGTATAAACAGAAACGGCATCTAGTTGAATGAAAGATCTTCCAGACTGCCCAATTAAAATGGGGTTTACACACAGTCTTGAAAGTCGAATAAGGATTTACTCCATGTGTCCCCCTGGGAAATCACAAGTGCAGAGATTAAAACAAAAATGGCATGGAACAACCCAAGAGATTACGGCTCTAACACATGCAATCAGTAACAATTTTTAAACATACAGCAATTTTCTACTTAATGTTCCTGATGGGCTCTTTCCAGGAGTGGGCTTGGGATAGCTAATTTGATTATGGTAACAGCGTGTCTCATTTCAGCGACAATGGCTTTATTGCTTGTCCCTTGTTATGATTGCCCAGATCCAAAAAAGTCAGTGCGAGGAGACCGTGAGGGTTTCAAGAGGCCCTGCCTCATCTCTCCCACAGGCAGGGCTTCTCCGCAGCCATATGTCCCCCAGCCAGAGGAACGCCCCAGAAATCTTCCTCGGCCAGGTGAGGAGGTTACCATGCAGACCAGACAAACTTATTACCCCTTGGCAGGGAGCCTGTGTGCTTTTAGGAGTGCATAAATCCATATTCTCTTGATGTAGCTGGGAAATGTCTCCACCCTTGATGCTTCAGCAAGCTCAAGGGCTGTTTCTCAGGCATAGCCAGCCTCTGCTGGAATAAGGAGAAAAGGGTTTTTTCCTTTTTCCTTCCAGAATCCATGCTGGCTTTTCTGTGTCCAGCAGACAGCATTGATTTCCAGTTCAAATGACCAGAAAGGGCTCAAAATTTATCTAATGCAAACTTTTTCATAGAATTATAGAATCGTTTCGGTTGGAAAAGACCTTTAAGATCATCAAGTCCAACCATCAGCCCAACACCACCATGCCCACTAAACCATGTCCTGAAGTGCCATGTCTACATGTTTTTTTGAACACCTCCAGGGATGGTGACTCCACCACTTCCCTGGGCAGCCTGTTCCAACACCTGACAACCCTTTCAGTTGAACCCTTTTTTTGAAGCCTTACTGAGTGTGAACCTTGCAAGAAACCACTGTCCGAAAGCCCTGACAGTTTCATGCACCTTTCCAGCAGCCCTGTGGCCGTGGGCTCCCTCCAGGCCCCTCTGCCCAGCAGGGATGGCCAGGGCAGAACCCAACCTGGCAGCCAGCCACAGAGAGGGCTCACCGGTTAGTGTGCCCACGTGCAGCAGCGTGCATCCCTGCTGCAGCCCACCGAGCATCCTCTGGCCTAAATCCCACCTGGGGCTGAAATGGATAGGGCAGTAAATGCACGCACGCATGCACATGCGCTACTCTCTATGACTGCGTGAGCCTCATTGTCCAGCTAAGGAAAACTCTGCATGTTGAATGATCAGTGAATCGGTGTTGCTAAATGACAGCTTACTGCATCTTGGTTATCAGTCTGCATAAAAGTCCTGCGCGAGTCAATCATGCAAGCACATAAGACTTTAGGGCCTGACTGCTTTAAAAATACAGCTGGGTTTAGGGACCTGGTTACAAAATGGCTCCAATTTGTAGCGCCCGACAGGACCTTAATAGTATCCTATCGACAAGCACAAGCCCTAGGCTGTCTCATTTGTATTATTCCTTGTTCTGCTTTCTCTTTCTTTTTAAATAAGGAACAATACAAAGAATGAGAACTCAAAATCCAAGTCATGCTGTCAGGAAGAATAATGGATCTATTCTGTACAAAAATGCCTGTATTGTTGGTTTGTTTACTTCAGCTGTTTCATGGCCATGCTGCTGTCAGAGCTCTGGAGACAAAGCCCCAGCTCTGAGCCTGCTTCCGAGTGCTGGGCAGGGAGATCTTCCCCCTCTGCTGCTTCTACCCGGGTGGCAACAGAAGTTGGTGTCAGAGCAGCATATTCAACCCACCCGCACAAGCAACGCTGAGGACAGGAGCTGTGAGATATATTGGAGACATCCAGGCTTCCTATTAAATCCAGCCCTTCTACAAAGATCCAATCTCTCAATGGCACACGGGGATTTATAGGCAAAAAGCCTATTAAGCATGCAAGGGAGTTAGGCCTGGCTAGTACGGCTCTGCACATCTGTGAGGAGGCTTAAACCTCAGTGCCTTTGACTGGAAGGGCGTCTCCAAACACTATACTCTGCTTCATGTCACTCCAGTAATGACTCACTGACTGTCAGAATGTCTCTATTAGATTGATGACAAGGAGGGGGGTTTAGAGAGTCCCAATTCAAATAAATAACTCAACAAAAATAGTCCGTTCCCATATAGCTATAGCAACCACAATCTGCTAGGAACTTTTGAAACAACATAGAGAGTTACAGTCCTACAAGAAATCTAAACAAGGATCTAAATAAGAAAACAAACACAATGGGTAAAGGAAGGGGTAGATTGCACAACCTACAAAGAATCAGCACGGTGGACTGACATGCATATTAATGGCTGCATATTTTTGTTTTTGTGGGTTCTGATCTCTTCTAAAATCTATTTTTAAGCAGTTTTCTCAGTTTCTGGAATGATGACTTAAAAAAAAAAAAAAAAAAAAGTAGTTCCAGTCATGGGTTACAAAACTACAAGAAGAATAATTACATCTGACTGGCAAGTTAAATCCCAGAATGGAGAAGGCAATTTCCAAATCTCGGAAGAAACAATCCTGCTACTTTAGTGTGATAATTTTTAAAGAAGACGTTCTCATTGTAGTTTAGCAATCTGAGCTTCTTGAAGAAATAGCGTCATAGCAGGCCATTTTGACTAAACCAGTAATAAGCGCATTTTCATAATGAGTTTCTTTGATTGCCGAGAAGAAGTCTAAATCTCCTCCCTGCTCAGTGCCAGTGAATTAGCTGTGTTGCTGCCACGTTTGTGAAACAACGTGTCAATAGAGAGGATGGAGATGCTCTGCAACACAGAGCATAACACAGCGGAGCTGTAAACAAGGCAGGGACCCAAAACAAAAACACCAAACATTTTGATGGTAAATTTGATTTAGTTGAGCCAGCTTCATGCAATGTTATTTTAATTCAGTGTTACAAAACTACGCCTTCATGTGAAGTATTTTCAAACGCCTGTGACAATGTTAGTGTGAAAATTTCTTTAACTCATCCAGTTCATTCCTAGATGATGTTTCCTGCCAGCTACATTCACCACAAATGCTGTCTGGTAAATAGCAGCTGCAAAGGAAGGATAAGGATGCCAGGGTACACTTCAGTAAACACTCTTTCTCAGTAGCTCACTATATCCTGGGCCAAGCAAGCTAATACACATTCACAGCCCTGTTTAAAAATCCTCAGACACAGTAGGACTTTGCTTTTGTAACTCCCCCGAAGGTGAGGATGGGAAATCAAGATTAAGGGCACGCCTGTACTTAGCGCTGCCTTTGAGTCCAGGGACTCAGCCAGGCGCAGCAAGTTGGGCCGGCGGCCCGCCCGTACCGCGCCATTGCTCAGAAGGGGTTTGCCTCAACTGGGTTTGCACAACGACGGCGGCTGCGCTCGCAGCACGCTCCTGCGGCAGCACCTTGCACGCTGGCCGCACACCCGGGGTGGGCACGCTCCCTTGCCACCCGCCCCGGGCTGTTCGGGCTGCGCCCCGCGTTTGGACTGGCAGCCCTGAAACGCGGAGGCCTGGAATCAAACCGAGCTATTCTCATGCCTCTTCTTGTTTCCTCACCCAGCCCGTCTGGTTTTTGCGGGCCGACACCTTTCCCCACAGGCTGCCAGGCAGCAGGGAGGAAGCGGGGGTGAAGGCCGTCGTCTGCCGCAGCCAGGCTGGCTCAGCACGTACCCCCTCGGCAGGGCCGCAACGGCACCCGCCAAGGACAAGGCTGCTGTTGAGCAACGCTTCCCCCAGACCTTGCTCAGAACTGGCTCCCCAGGGAGGACTGCTGGAGCCGGACGAGCCGCGGTGACCGGCTTGGGGTACTATTTTGGGCACCAAAAACCAGAAGGAGAGAGACCGGGTCTCCAGGAGCTGGGAGCCACACCTGTGGGGATAGACGCACGCGCGGGGCGGGCAGCTCTCCTTGGGGAAGGGATGACTGCCCGCTGGCGTCACTGCCTCTCTGCCAGAAGTTATCAGTCTCGCAAAGGCACTAAGGAAACTGCCGGTGTGAATGGCCCTAATCTGCTGCTTCTGCAGCTCCTGATAACCCAGGGAGCAGCCAGGCGAACAGCGTGCTCACCCAGCGCCCCGAGGAGCTGAGGCAAAACCACCTTTCACCAGCGTGGAGGAAGCAAAAGAGCGGGATCTGCCCATAGCTGGATGCAAAATTATCCTAGAACTACTGTCACCGAGCTTCCTGCGGTGCTCTCGCTTAATGTGCAAGTACAACCCTCTCACCCCCCCGCAGTGTTTTTAGCTGACCCCAATTTAGGCAGGAGCTGGCCGAGGGGGTTCTAGCGGGCGTGCAGTGCTATCCAGGAGCTTATTCCTCCCACATTGCTACTGACTTTACGCTGGTGAAACCTCCCCTGCCTTCTCCTTGGTATCTTCAGTTATACAATTGTTTCCCAAGATGGCTGTGTGCCAATTTGTTTGATTAACCAGTCAGTGAACAGGGTAAGAAAATCGTGGACTGCACGGAGAAGAGACAGAAAACCTAAAGAGAAACGGCATCATCAAAATGTCAGATGACAGCTTCTGTCACACAAAAGGAGACAGTTTGGAGTGGGTGGTGGGCCTGGTCTGTAACAGTAGCAGAGGAATGAAAAGAAATTTTAAAAATTTTAAAAATGAAATAAAAAAAAAATTAAAATTTTGTTACTGCCTCTCCTCCTCTTCTCCCATCTCTCCCCCCAGAAAAAATGATGGGGAGAGAAGCAGAAGCATCAGCAACACTTCCAGAAATTCACTGGAAGGAGAGCACACCGAACCTCCTTCTCCCAGCATGGCTGTAACCAAGGGAAGTGCACAGGGGGAGAACAAATGGCAAAAATCGACATTGCAGCTTGAGGAACGTTTGCTTCAGAGAACCCTGGTACATCAAACCTAATGCTGAGTGAACATCACCAGCTCCACCTTCCCAGCAACAGTCTTGGACGATAAACAGGAGGTGTCAAAGGAGACCCTGTGGTTGCGAGTACAGCACCAATGTCTGAATGGCCTGAGGTACCCTGGTCATCAGTATTGCACTCCATTAATTAAACAACCTAAACTCATATACAAAAGAAACCCACACTCCATGGCTTAGAAGCTTTTTAGCAGTGGTAGCCATAGTTATCACTGGCACTAATTGAATAGTACCTTGTGACAGAGATTTTAAAAGTAATTGACAAAAAATAGCTAAATAACACAAAAGCCCTGTAAATAAGAGCAAGCTTTCCCACATATAGCAAAGCAAGACTCTCACTGATAGGTATGGGGGGGAAAGGAGAGGGAAAAATGTGATGATGTCATCCCATAAAATAAAATTACTTCTACGCTGCAAAACTTTCAAGATTTTTTTTTTTTCTCTCTTTCTAGCTATCTCTCATATTTTAGGTTGCATTACTTAGATGGCTGAACCCACTAAGGACTCAATTTCTAGCCATGTCACCTTCTCCAATAGTTTACTAACATTTATTACCTAGAATATAAAAGTCCAAACAGCTCAAAACAAAGAAAACACAGGTCAGGAGAGCTGAACAAAACCAAGTGTGGGAGGAAAACAGTCCTGTGAGAAGCTGCTTTGGCACTAGACAAAATCCCCTCTCTCTGAATACAAAGACATAACTCTTGTTTATGGGAATGGGAAACATGCTCATGCACTGATGGGGGGAATAACTACCATAGATCAGCAGAAGGACTGCACTGGAGATAGCAAAGACCAGACTACATGTGCAATGAATGTGAAAACCATTTCAGCCATCTAGGCTATATAATTTTTCACAGATGCTTTCGGAGCTGGATGGACCTTGTTGCCTCTCTTTTCCCTGACATTTCTCTGATGTTTGCAAATTGCTTTCTGTGACCTGTAGGATGGTACTCCATAAAAATTTAGTCTGTTCCTTTCTGCCATCATCCCAAGTGTTCAAACGGACCTCCATAGCCAGTTTTCCTTCCAGAAGGATTCTGTGAAACGCCCTGTTCGGTTGGATGCAGTCACCCGGCAGGTATTCAGTCCAGTTAATACGTCCACACAGACTGCGGGACAATCATCTCCAGAGGTGGCTTCAAAAACCTCAAACTGCAAACAGCTTAACTCATTGTGTAAAAAGCTTTTGCTTGGGTACATAAAAAATACACGCCCCCACTGACTCATTAAGATATAGGGATGATGCTCACAGTTGCTATGGCTACCAAAATTAACCATCTCCCCCTCTGTAAAAGAGGACCACCACAAAAACAAAACAAGAAACTCTTAATACTTCTCATTCAGCTGCCTCAGAACAGTTTTGCAAGTCTGAGGCCTTAAAAAAAGTAGAGAACGCTGCATGCTAGACTTCATAAAGTACTGATGGTTTAGAGTTTGTTAGCTGGATTTTAACCAACTGGAGTTAGCTGGGGAGATTCTATGATTTTTATTTTTTTTCATTCCTTTTGTAGCTCTTGTGCAGAATTATCAGGTTGTTGTCACACGATGTGATAACTCTGGTTCTAGGGCACATAGTACCAAATAAAATAAAATCTAGCTATTTGACATAAAATGCTGAACCTGCCCAAAGCTACGTTTCTGGTTCTAATTTGCTTTAAAGTATTTCTGAAGGATAACTTTTGTTCTGGCAGGCATTACTCCTGACTAGGAACTGTCTGTCCTCTGAATCCAGCATAAACAGAAGTCAGAAATACATGCTGTTTTGCAGGCTCAGGCTAATTGAGTAACCATGTGCCGAAGTCTGAGTCAGGACACATCTGTGTTGCCAGTTGATCTGGGTCTAGTGTTGCACAGACCTGATCTTAATGGCAAGGCAGGTAAGGAGGATGGATGGCTGTGGAACCACAGTGCTGGCACCACCCATTCCGATGGTCACTTTTATTCACATCTGGAGGTTGCTTTTTTAGAGGCACGAAGCTACTTCTGGGTGGTATCCAACAACATAATGTTGAACAACCATAACCAGCATGGTTCATCACAACTGCACACTGAGAACAGTCCCCACAGAAGAAACAGATGAGGGTGTCTCATATTTGTGTGCAATGGCTTCCCAATTTTGTAGGGGTTCTTCATGAACACAGAAAGCAGCTGGAAATCTAGACCTGTGCTTTTGCATTCCATGCAGCTGGGACTGTGGTTCTTGGAGCACTTCTCCGATGGCAAGGATAATTTAAACAGCCCTGGCTCCCCTTATTCTTCGGACATCGGTACCCACCCCACTCCTCTCCCTGTGCTTTGCCAAAGCCAACTATTTATGCAGCTGTGTGGTGAAATGTATCAAGGAGCTGATCCGGGCGGGGAAAAAGAAATCTGAAATAAAATTCTAGGCTATTTTTCCAGCCAGATCACTTCTGCGATCAGGTACATCAGGAAGCCACATGAACACTTTTGTTGGCATATAGCCTGGGGTGGGAGAGAGGAAAGAGGGAAGGCTGCTTTATGGGAGGTGTTATTCAAACAGTGCTGCTCCTGGATGTGGAGCCATAGCCAAAGCACCCTCCTACATCCCCGAGAACTGGGATTTGTGTGCACAGTTCAGGCATTCATTAGTAATGGCTGGGCCCCTTTCTAAACTTTCCCTCCTTCTTACGGGGGTGTGGGGGGAAACAGGCTCATGTGGTTCTGCTAGAATGAAGTTAAAGCCTTGTAAAGCTAAATAAAGCTAGGCACCGGTTTTATAAGCTTGGTAATAGTGCCCTGTGGAAACAGGCCATGATTACAACCACGGCAGTTTCTAACTGCATCTTTAAGCAGCGTCCCAAGTCTGTCACACTGATATTTTTGAAGGGCTTTGAAGCAAGAATGATCTCTGTTGTTAAGATTAGGTAGTATTATACCTTTTAAACTCCAGCCATCAATGAGACAAAACTAGGTAAGCATTTTACATAAATCTGCAGGAAACTGAAGAAATTGAGGCTTGCTCTGTGACCTATCACAATTACTATTAATCTTAACACACCAAAACAACTACATGTAACAGGCAAGCCTGACTCCTTGCATTCTCTCCCTTCACTCCAGAAAACTGTCTTGTGTCTACTGCTACGCACAGAAAAACTAGAGACTGCCAAAGAAAGAAGAAATCTTTACCTCCAACTCTAAAACCTCAACTTCCAAATCACTTATTTGAAATAACTAAAGCTTATCAGGAATAAGGCTGCCCGTGACTCCTGAAGTTAGCCAAGCTCCAAGAAGCTTCATTTCAAGCCTCTTCTCCTGCCATGGGGAATACTGCTGACTAAAATTTCCCCGTGTCTCCTTGAAGAAGGGCTGTCTCAATGACAGGAACTGTTAAAAGGACGGGGTGCTTTTCTTGTACAGTATCAGAGCAAACATGACCAAGTACAGCTGAAACCTAAGCAACAAAAAGAAAAGGCGGAAATCCAAACTTCCCTTCATTTGTGATATGGAAACACACTTTATTTAAAGGAAGCAAGAGGTGTTAGACAGTCCAAATGTTTTACAGCTAACTGAATCGGCTGCTCTCGCCCTTCGCAACATGGATCAGTTTTGCAGAGAGGACCTGGAAGACTATGGGAAGAGACACGCACCCTAATGTGACGGTGATCAGGAATCGCCCAAGAGGTGCACTACAACTGTTTTGAAACCTGCTAAGCAACAAGACTGTATAAACCCAAAGAACTAAATACTTGCTTTCCTCCTTCTACCACACTTCACAAACAGAAAATAATTCACAAGCACTGCAAGCTCCTGCTGGGTCATTTTTAATGGTTTTTTTTTTTTTTAGTCCAGAAGCAATCACAAACATGCAAACAGAACACACACAAAATTCATTGCTCTCATGTGTTGGCTCTCTTCTTATTTGGAAGTAAAATACTTCCCTCTAAATAAACCATCACTCCTACAATAATCTTTGATTTGTTGTAGCATTTAAGGACTTCTGAAGGAGTTTAAAGACAACATATAAACCGACATTTACGTATGATACAGTGAGAACACTGCAATTCAGCACTGAAACCTAATCCTCTCTGGGGCAGAACTCTTTCCCAGCTGGAGCATCATCACACGTGTCCCGCTCAGCACGGAGGTAAAAGCAAGCAGCGACCGCTTGGAAGCGTGCAGGACTTGGGCAGGAGGTCTCTAGCCCTGCGATACTTTATTTAATGGGGAGCAGCAAAGCGTGGTTTCACAGTGCTTGCAGCAGCACAACGCCCCAGCTTGCAGATGGTGAGTGGGAGGGAGCATCACTTTTGGCCGCGCAGGGCCCCCTGGAGCACGGGTTCAGAATTGGGACATAGGAATATTGCTGCCCTGCTCCCTGCTGCGGGCGGTAATTCCTGGTCTGGTTCAGATCAACACCATTTCTTGAAGAATTCGACCGGATTGTTGAAACTGCCTTGCTCACAAACTGGCCATGCTCACCCACATCACTCACTGCGTGGAGCCTGCGTTTTAAGATTGATTTTTTTGTCTTGTTTTAGTCCTAGCAATGCAAACAGATATGACCTCAACTACATTATCTTCCCTTCTAAATCTTACCGGCTTAACATTTAAAAGTTTGAATTCTTCCATTTCTTAACACAGCACCACGTTCTGATTTTCAAAGCTACTTTAAAAGAGCAGGAGGATGCTCCATATCACTTTTAACAGGCATCTGGTGTTATCTGGAAGTGCCTGGTCCCCCAGCGACTTCATCTGTTCCGCCCATCACTGGGCAAAAGAGGCTTTGCATACACAAGGTGAGTTGGCTACTGCTGGGTTTTGTGCTACCGTCAGAAGCTAGCAAGGAACGAGTGGTGTTTAATGCATATACCCTAGATTGTGGACATCCCACTCTCAAATACCGTAGCTTGCACTTGCCAATGTCCTACAGTGGCTTAAATTCATGCGTAAGAGGCAGATCTGAGGGCTCTTTTTCCATTCGGAGTTTCGCACCTCCAGAGTGTATGTTTTCAAAGTCTTTGCAACAGCAAGGGCTGAATTTTACCACTGATGCAACTTCCCATTTATTTTAATGAAAGCTGTCTTTCTCATGTGATCACTTTATTCAGTAACTAGAGATTAGCAAAAGTACCAAATATCATGAGAAATCTAATAAAACGAAAAGAGACAACAATATTCACCACTTGTTCTACACTCCCACTATTGCTCTTACCAGTGGATCTGGGCCAACAGTTTAGATAATGGAAAACATTTGCAAAGAGGTCTTCATGTGCGAAGAACACTTAACTTTTCATATAATGGAATTCAGCAAGGTTTTCCTGACAGTGTGGGGCAGTGCTTCTCCAGTGAGGTTTGCTCTGAGTGCTTGCACAACCTTACGTGACTGACAGAAGATCTGCTGGCTTAGAAAACTACCGCAGTAGCCAAGCTAATCCACTGCATTTTTGCACAACGGGTAGGAACAACTGTTAAAAAGAAGATTTTTTTTTTTTTCTTAGGGATGTAATTTCCAGTCTTCTAAGAATAAAGAGGAGTATCAACCATTTCAGAAAGAAACCATGTTTTTTCCTGGATTCTTTACAGAATACCTTTAGAAAATTATCTTGCGAGATAAAGTTTGATATGTGAAGAACAAGAGTAAATAATCACGTAACCCAGGCAAAAGTGGAAAGCTGTATTTTTTTTTTAAGTAAGTTTCAGAGACCCATCAGTTAAAATGTAAGTTACTCTATGGAATAATTACTGGCTTAAGTCTGGGCAAATACCTTCCCTGTACTTACGTATCTTATGCTTGAATCTAAGTGCAACCTGAGCTGTAAACTTCCTGTGTTCGGAGGCCTAACAAGAAAGTACAGTAGATTAACTGTAGGGACCAGGAAACGCTTTGATCCACAGTTCAAGAGGAACGTAAAGCAAACATGCACTACAGAGACCGCAAACGCATTTAAAGATTTTGTTGTTTCTGTTTCACTAACAATGTTAACTGTTATCAGGTGTCTAACGCCATTAATATGAGTGACAAAGGGGTGAGAATTCAGGTCAGATTAGGAAAAAGAAGAGGTTACAGAGTACTTAGATAAATTGCTTGTTTTCAAACAAGCTAGTTCAGGTTGAAATTTACCCTAAGGAGGCCAGAGAATTGTCTGAAGGGATCTCAACGTTGTTAGCCCTGCCGCTGTGCCCTCCTGAGTAGAGGCTGGCATTCCAGAGACTGTGAAAAGGCAAACACAGCGCCTCATTTTGGTGCCTTCCCTTTAGACAGCACTTTATTATCTGTCTTTCTGTCATAAACTGTAAAATGTCACCAGTAATTCCTTTCAAAACTATCAAAGTTAAATTCCCCTTGTGTTTGATAGTCTGAAAAAATTACATCTCTTGCAGGCCATGGAGTTTTTGGTTTTGACAAAGCAGTAATTGCAAGGATGCTCACAATAATGGTAAGAGAGAATAAATGTGACTTATTATCTTCTATGTGCATGCCCAAATGGAAGTACATTCTGAACTCTAAAAAATTGATGTATTGCCAAGCAAGCCGAGGTTTAAAATACAAAGCATTGCAGAATAAAATAGTGTTTAATTTACACCTGAGTTCTTGACACTTATTTGTCCTTCATGTCATATGGTCTATAACGGCATAAATTAAGAAAACCTTTCTGATAGCTGCCTCTAAATCATTTGGCATAGCTGCTAACTAATAAAAACATATAGAGTATTAATCAATACACATCATCCATTTCCCTTTAGAAACGCTGAGATGATAGAAAACCTTCAAAAATTATAAATAACATAAATATCTATTCCTGAAATTAATGCATGAAAAAATAAGCACACAGACCATATGTCCTAATATAAAATAAATGTTTCCCTTTGAAAATGAGGATCTTATTTTTTCAGAAAAAACTTTGATAATAAAATCAGTATTCCAGATATGGATATGCATTGATATACAGGATATAGAAAGTTTTGGTGATATGGTCAATAAAAAGTCATGATCTGGTTTATTATCCTTATTCTTCTATGTTACATTCCCCAGTCAAAACCAGAAAGCTACTCTTTGTTGAGTATCAACTTTTTGGCAAGTTGAGAGAATGTACATTGTTAGTACTGGCAATGTTACCTCTGGCTGTGGAAAGAACTCCATTGCTGAGGATGGTTACAAACAGAATTAAACTTCAGGGATATTCCTCAGCCACTGTAATGGTGGTTCAACACGCGTGAAACAAAAATTCCTTCAACCAGCCAGCCAACCAAATAAGAAATAAAAGCCCCATAACGGTGGACAAAACCAGTAGTCTTATAGCTGGATGTCCCGATATGGTTACAAGTGTAGTGTAAACATACCCATACATGGCTTATGTTACTTCATTTGGCTGAATAATAAAACAGTGTCTTGCTCTGACAAGATATTGGAAAGTGCTGTGGTGTCAGTCCAACATGACAATTATACATGTATTTGAGAATAAAAATGTGGGTCATCTCAATTCAACTATTTATGTGATTACAGTTAAACTCATGCTTAAATGCCATATCTTGCAATATTGTGTTCTAGTTGTGTTAGAACAGGAAATAAGAGTCACTTGAGTACATGATGTAACACTGAGCAAATCAGCTGGTAGCATCCATGGCAGATTTATCAGGGCTGCAATAGACCATTCACCACTGCACCCTGGGCACAGCCAGTGCAGCCAGCTCACTACCACTAAGCAAAAATTCTGTAAAAGTTGATATATTTTTCCACACCAAAGCTTAATTATCTAATCTAATAGACGACAAATGCAGATTTCTCAAGGAGAACCTAAGGAGACAGTGCCCTTCCCTGATCTTACAGATACCCAGTAACAATGGCTCACATGATGGCACAGCAGCCACATAGTTGCATTGTTCCTTCTTCTTCCACTAATCTATATGGCACTTTCATTTGGTCTGTTTCTGGACCATATTTCATGTTAATAATTCATACCTAAATAATTTAGTAAAATAATACTTACATTTTTGGCTATTTGTCTGCTGACTATTTCTTCTGGTCTCTGATTACAAAATAGAGATGACTAATGCCTGATGACAATCTGCAAAGCATGCAAGGCCAGGAATAACTTGGGACATTTGGGGGATTTTGCAAATATTTTAAGTCAAATTCCGTGAATACCAGGTAATCTTACACACACACACAAGTTAACTGTAAAGAGAAAAAACCAAAATCAATGTAGAGCAATTAGTTAATTTTTTTCTCACAAATGTTGTCATGTTTCTTCAGTAAAAGCATACACCTAAGCCTAAATTAATAGTAATGGTGGAGTAGATTTTCCGTAAAACCCCAGCTCGTGCAGTGGTAAAACATTCAAGTAACGTTTTTCTTCCTTTTACACAAGTAATGCAGGAAGACTTATCTGAGCACAAACAGCATGTCCCTATCTCACCCCCAAGACAGCATGCCCTGTCCTTTGTGCTCCTCTGCCATGACGAGATTGTCAGCAGCAGTGCCAGTGAGTTAAAACCAAGGAATGTGTACTTAACTTTGATAAAAAATGAATTTAAGGACAAGATGAATACAACCATCGAAAGATAACTTTCCATTCCTATTGATATGGAACGATCTGGATTTTCAGAGATGGAAGAGTTATTCACTAATCTACTTCCTTAACTGACTCTCAACGACCCATTACTCAAACAGTTTGAGCTATTGGTAATCTGTTAATTCTACCAAACAGCTTTTTTAGTCCTTCAATATTAGGTGAAGACAAATAAGCCACCAAAAAAGCAAATAAAAAATCTGGCTGATCATAAGGCAAAGATGGTCCCATGGCAGTCTGTAGTCATTTTTGGCACACACAGAAATCTGACATAATTTAAGGGATGCTGGCACGTTCTCAAAACACAACAAAATTTTGGATCCTCTAAAGAAAACATCACCTCCTGGCCAATATATCGTTACTTCAGTTATAGGAATCTCGTGTAACATAAATTCTCTTAACACCATCACAATATTTATGATCAATGGACTTAGAAAAAAGAAAGTGGTAGCTGACTAGATCAGATTTTGCTCCCACTTTTTTGACAGCTCTGAAAGAAAGAAAGAAAGGAAGAAAGTTTCCCAGTGATTCTTACCCCAGTTCCCAAATTCTTTTTAGCTTTCATTATTTCTCCTATAATGAATCAACAAAAATCCTTCTTTCCACTTTTGTCAGCTATTTGGCTCCCTATCTTTCACATGGTTTTAGTCACTGGATGTAACTCATACCTCCTGCAGGGAGTCAATCTTTGATTCATAGCCTCATTTCCTTAAAAATTGGGCCTGTTGCCTCCCACGGTCTTGTCCTGTCCTAAGCAGACAGTCCAAAAGCAATCAACAAGGTGGTTGTCCCATCTCTCTTTGTGCTAACCGCTACTTGAACTCAACATATATCTAGATGATTCAATTTTAATTTTTGTCACTGCTGTCCCAGATGCCAAGAAGAGACTTCATTTTACATGCAAATGCCAAAGCAATGAACTAAAATAGCAAAGCAGTGTAACTTTATTATTAACGTTTTTAAGGGAGGTGAAACAGTCAAGGGCAGCTTCAAAGTGAATAACTAGCTATAGCAAAATGCTCCCTGCTTTGCTCAGTCACCTCTGGCAGAAGCTGGTCCTTAAATACATCAAACTGCTGAGAAGCAAAATAAATGAAGAAGTAGAAAAGTCAAAGGACTTAGATAATAATTATAGTATGCTTTATATATTTTTCAAATTTTCAGATACTGACATATTGCATTTTAATTTGCTAAAATGAGGTTTTCTCTGGTGAAAAAAAATGACATCAATCACACATGTTTAAGATAGAAAGGGTTATGAAAAAGCTGCCTTGTTTTTTAATATATTTTGGTGGCTATGAAAAAGCGGTACAAACTAGTGCGTTCTCCTCATTACAAGAGAGAGGTAAAAATGCCCATAATGTAAGTAATTTTTTTGGTTTGTACCAAAGACAGATCAACCTAAGAACTGCACTGTATGAATTACAACTATGTGTTGGCTCTACAGACTTGTAGTCTCTTGCACAGTAAGAGCAAATCTAAAACACATATTAGAGCCTGATATGAGGCTAATAAGGCACCAGCATGATTAGAGACATTAGGCCATATTTTCAGCTGAAGGAGGAAGCAGCGATGACCATTTAACTGAGTGAACATCTACAGCTTACATGGGTGAGGCTGAAGCGAACAGTCCTTGATGCTGTGCAGCACGTATTTCCTTGCTACGCATGTTCACTCTTTAAGCACATTATTCCTATCCTACTCTCTAACAGTGGGAGGTATTTTTAAAGAACAGAACGTGTATCTTCTATCTCTTTGTTACTCCAAGGAAGAAGTTAATTGCTTGTAATTCTGTCACATTTCATTTGAAAATGTACTTCCCAACTGACTCATTTCTAGCGTATCAACAATACTGATGTAATACTCTTTAATGTGGATCTGTTTTCAATTCAGGACAGATGCAGGCTATTTTTTTGCAGCCACAGGGATAATCAAATCACTCTTAGCATGGCGTATAAAACAGAGGAATTGATTCCGGAGGCTTCCTTAGGATTCCATCAAACTGTCAGTAAGCATGTGGAAAAATTAAGGCTTACATAACTAACCAATTTTAAAGAAAAAAGATGGGGTTTGCAATGTATACTCTTAAGAAATAAACAAAATGTTAAGCTCTGCCATTAGGTGCCAGCCATGCTATACGTTTTGAACGTGTTCTAACCAGATGCTGTGATTCTGTTTTAGTGTAGTTGAAAGGCAACAGATTTCTGAAGCACTTATACGGTCTTGCTACCCAAGTCCCATTTTCAAAATCAATTTAAACATTAAGTGCTTGAGTTTTGAAAATCAGGAACAGAGCTCCAAAGGCACTCAAATCCTGTTCAGCAGTATAACCGCTCTTAGGTTTCTCTCTTGAATAAAAGCCAATGGCTCCGAAATCCCGTTTATGAAAACTGAAAAGTGTTACATATTTAAGAATTCCCTTGCAGTAATAAATATACAAATACCAACATTGTAGTCCTACAGGAGCATCCAGGTGTGCCTTCTGCCTTCGTCCTGTATAGGAATAGGAAGCATGCCTCATAGTAAAATATATGTAAAAAAAGAAAGTTTTGTGAAAAATGATCAGAACTTCTGAAATTTTGCATAATACTTTCTGATTTTTTAAAAGCAAAATAGACAAATCACTAATAACTGGTATACAGTGATAAAAAACACACACAAGGGAATATGAAATTGAAGATGGGTCCATTTATCTTTCTCTAATATGTAAAAAATCAGCATTATAAAACTAGCCGTTTAATTGACTTTCTGTGCTTAAAAATAAAACAATGAATGTATTTATTAGGGCAAGATTAAATGAGTAATTGAAAAAAATGACCAATTTATTCTGAAATTATCAGCAATGTCCACCCAGTTCTTTTTCTTAAAAAACCAAACACCCCAAAATCCCCAAAGCCCCCAAGTTGAAAAGGAATTTTGATCTCTGTACTTAAGCCTGTGATTTTTGAAGCCCCATTCCCCCTGGAGCGCAGAGGCAGGAGCAGGCTACAGGGGCGCTCACCAGATGGCTTCAAGACACACTCACTTTTCGGAGGCTCAGAGGGGATACAGAGCTTCCAGGAGGAAAAAGTTTGCACCTGTATCTTACACCTCACTGATGCACATGACAAAATTTGTTTCTTTCTTGAGATAGTCTCCTCTGCACCAGAGCTGGCCTTGGTCTTAAATTTGCTATTTGTGAAGCCCTTCATTAGCGAAACCAGGATGTCCCTCAATAAAAGCAGTATAAATAAAAAAAATCTTAGATTATTATCAAATCCGTGCTAGCTTTTGTTCCACAGGGTTGGATTGTGGCCTTGACGAACCTGGTCCTCAAATATTCATGGACTACTTCAAAGGAAAAATGGACTTTGCGAAGTGCAAATTTTAATGTGGTCCAGCCACAAAAACCTCAGTGTTTATGCACTGAAACAAAAGAGAACGGCTCTGGGCCAAAGACTGGAAAAGAAAGCAATTCCAATATCTGCATCGTTACATTGCAGATTACTGTTACTCTATCATTCACCTTTTCGAAAACACTGACTGCTGCCAGATCTTGATGCCCAGCATCCAATTTTTCTACTTCGAAAGGCTTTTGCCTGTACTGGAATTTGCAGCTGGGAGGAACAGCCCATGAACTAAGTCCATACGGCGAACTTTGGCATAAGGCAAAGGCAGGAACATCTGCCGCCATCATGAACAGCTTGTTGGCTGAGTTCAGTGCCAAGCAACTGATCTGCTTTCCCACCTCTCTGGTTTGGCTGGTAGACCCCATGTGAATTAATCTAAAACACTCAATACACTGAGCACAGTCTACTTGCTCTGGGAAAGACTGATCACAAAGGGATTACTTAGATCGATTACTCCAGAAAGTGAAGATTTAAGGATCTGTCTTTGCATTCTGAGGACCACATTCCTCAAATCACAGCTGCCTTCTCTCAGTCTTTTAACTTCAGATTTACTGCTCATTTCGCTGCAGTTTGATTTTTTTTTTTTTTTAATATACTTTTGAGGGGTTTTGTTCCTGTAAATTGTAGTCATTCTAACACTGAAAGCCAAATCCTACTTTCGTTTGCGGAAATGGAAAACTTTTTTGGATTTTCTGCCGTTTTATAGGTATATCCTGTCCTAAACATTTTTTTTTAAAGGCAGAAATAGGAACCATTTGGTTAACTCATAACTTAAATATGCAAAACACTCATGCATTCCTCAAACCATCTTCAAATCATTTTTACTAAAAGTTTAAAGATACTAGATTTAAAATACACATATAGCATAGCTTAGGTGATTGAGATGGCTACATAGCTAAGGAGAGGGATTGGAGAGTTTTCCTTTTGGCTCGCTTAATGACTTACTGCATGGATCTCTGGAAGAAAGCTGAATCATTGTGCCTCAGTTTTCCTGTTCCCTATATGGTGGTCATAATGTTTATCCCCCTACCTTGCTGAAGTATTTGGAGGAATGCTTAAATAGCATACCCCTGTGCTGTGCTTTAGGTAACATACATGGAAAGGACGCTAAGCATGTTTTACTCATCTGTATAAGAGACAAATTTTATGGATGATGAAACTTTATACCTATGTGTTAAACAGTTATACAAACAACAAATACAACTTACAGGTGAGGTTACCTTCTTCCATTGATTGCATCAATTCCACAGACTATACGGGACTAATTTTCCTGTCTATTCTCACAGCTCCATTGCTTCTTAAGTAAAAGTATGTGGAAATCTCAGAATGTTTCCTTTTTTTAAAAAAACACAAACCAAAACTAAAAAAATCACCCATCAATATACTGAAAGACCAAAGGCGGCACTGATATAGCCTGACCTGCCTGGCTAGCTAGCAGAAAAGCACTGGGACATCAAGTTGAATGTGGGCCAGTGATGCACCCTTGCAGTGACAGAGACTAGCTGTATACCAGGTTGCATGAGCAAGATAATAACCAGCAGGTCTAGGGAAAAGGTATTTCTCTTTTCTCCAGCACTTGAAACCACATCCAAAGCACTGTGGCCAATTTGGCCACCCAGTGCAAGAGAAATACTGATAGATTAGAGAGAAATGTGGCAGAGGCCAAAGAGCTGTGAGGTTGGACCCAACCGAAATGCTGCCATGTTTGCTTACCCTGGAGAAAAGAAGGCAGAAGGGCAACATAACAGTCTTCACCTACCAAAAGCAGGGTCATAGAGAAGACAGAGCCAACCTTTTCTCAGAGAGGCATGACAACAGGAAAAGAGCCAACAGTCACAAATTGCAAGAAGAGAAATTCTGATTAGACACAAGGACAAAATTCTTCACAGTGAGAGTGGTTCAGCACTGGAAGGGGCGCCCAGGCAGTTAGAAGAATCAGCATCTCTGAAGGCAGCCAAAAGTTGACAGGACCTGATCTACCTTTGAAGTTAGCCCTGCTTCAAGCAGGCGGTTGGGACTAGATGGTCTCCATAAACCCCTGTCAACTTAAATTATTTTGTGATTCTATAATTTATGACTAATAAGAGGCATAATTAATGTTCCCATTATTTGCTCTCTCCTCTCTCTCTCTCTCCCACCCCCTCCTTTCCCTAAGGGGGATGTTGGCTCGCCAAGATGCATATAATTGTCTAAGAATATTCTCAAAAGTACACACTGTCCATGTAAGGTGTCAAGTATGAAACACTGGTGTTGGCAAAGAGCCAGATGCCAAAATATAAACTTCTAGAGCTCAGCTGGATTTTTTACTTGTCAGATCTGTGTCATAATTGCTGTTTATCCACATTCTTCTTTGCTGACATGTATTTGCAGTCTTGCGGTCCCACTGATTTAGCTGGTCATTTTGTGTCTGTAAGGAATTGTATAATTAAATATTGTGATTTAAACCCTTCAAACACATTAATGTTACTTGCCAGTAAAGTTAAGCATGGGAAAGATGACATTTTCAGGCACTGTATTTATGCCTTAGCTTTGCATGTTTAAATGATTCTAAGTGTCTTTTAGGGCCTGTGTCCACTGGCAACTATATTTAAATTGAACATGATTCAGGAATAACTCAGTAGAAAAATTTATATTCCAATATCAGAATACCTAAGTTTTGGAAATTACTTAAATGCACTCCCAAAGTATGAAAACTTAGTATGATAGATGATATTCTTACTTTGAAATAAGCATGTCTACCTGCAGAAAGTTAACCAGGAATATTTTATCTGAAATAATTATTCCTTAATTATTACTGAGACAATTATTATCCAGATAAAACTACTGTACAGACTAAACATGCAATTCAAGCAAAAAAAGCCAAAGTTCAATTACAAATAAGATAATCCTATTCCTGTATTTTAGAACAATGCCCAATTTTAATGTTTGAAAGCCTGATTTAGTTCCTCTCAGGGCAGATGGGGGATGCCTCCTCCAATGGACTCCCAAGACTTTTCAGGCATTTCTAGCTCTCCCATTCCGTCCTAGGAAGACACATGACTTTTTTGGCATCTTATGATTACCAGATAAATGCCATTGCACTGTTAACAAAGCACAAGATTGCCTCAGAAAAAAAGTGAAAAATAGACCTGTAATAGTTATGTTGCTTTGAAGAAACCCCAGTCTAATATTTTGTATTCAAGTTTCAGCTCAGAAGTAGGCAAAATTTTATGGCCAAGTTATTAACTCTTGAAAATAGAGCTCTGTAATAGAAATGCTGACAGACGCTTTAGTACATCAGTGCTATTGGGCACTGCTATAGTCATCAGTTTTAATGAGAACTGTTAATATCACCTCAATCAAAATGGTTGCCCTGGGCTGATGTCTCGGGCTGTGCACAGGTGCTCTCAGCCAAAAATGTAATGAAGGTTATTACATTATCAATGAGGCACAGATGTACATCCCGTCTGAACTCAAGGTGGTGTTACTGCCAAGCAGGATCTCTTTCAGCAGGTCCCAGGTCTGTTTATATCAATATGCTGTTCCAGCTCAGTGAACCCAAGCACAACCTTCTGCTTCTGCATGGCATCACCAGTGGCAGAAGGAGCAACTTTTAAGAATGCAAGAAGGGTTTACCCCTGACGTGCAGGTGGATCACAAAAAAATAAAATCAAACACCACCAACCCTCATTGGTTTGTGATAGTCTCTGAACTTGGAATTAATGCATTTGGGTCTGGACTGCTTCAGCATTTCAGAACAGTTCCTCCTTTTCACCAAGCACAGTAACAGTATTGGCTTGAGGGAAAACTCTCTCTCACATCTGTGTTCCCTCTTCTTTGTCTCGTCTAAAATCTGACATACTTTTCATTGGATTTGCATGCTTTCCAAGCCATGCTTCACACTTTGCTCATTAGTGCTCATGTTCACTTACTTCACTATACAAATCACACAGGTAAGTCACATTTCTATTTTTTTAAAGCATCTCTTGTTTTTATAGTAAATATACACAAAAATTTCAGGCAAATCCTGAGTAATGGGATATATACTGGCAGACGTGGATACTAGATTAGGTTACATTTCCAGTGAGGTAACACCTGGGCATTCAGAAGCCAATTTGAAATGAGCCATAACCTCCGCTGAAGCCATCCTTCTTCCTCTGCCCTCCTAGGACCCCAGCCTGAGGGATGCAGGACTGCAAGAGGGCTGATGTAAATGAGAAATGGCATCTCATCAGAACAAAGAGCATACTCGCTTTAGCAGAGGAGGGCAACTGCTCACGGATCTCAGCTGGCACAGTGATGTTACTGTGCTCCCAGAAGCATATGTTATACCTGGAAGGACTGACACATAGGTAAAGGAGCCAAGCAAGCATCACAAATTCTGTCGTATCAACGACTGAGGGTGTGTATGCATTTGCGTATGTGTGCGCATATACATATGTGTGCAGGCACATAGGAAAGAGACAGAGCGGGCCAAGGCAGCCACTATTGCTCAGGCATAGTAAATGTAATTTTTGATGGATTCTGCCTGGAGGACGATGAATGTGCTGCCTTCCCCCTAGCCTTTCTCTTCATCTTTGTCCACTTCAGACTTCACTAATCAATGCAATCAAAGTGCTGAAGTCAAGCTATTTATGGTTTCACAACTGTCCCTCCATAACTTAAGGGACAGACAAATACGAACCCTTTCCACCAGACTGCATCTGGGATCCCTAGCACTGATCCAACATAAATGATAGGTTGAATGGGCTCCATGCTGAAATCCCCAGCACTGTATTGTGCAGGTGATACCAGTGATTCTCTCGCATTAAAATCTGTGCTCTAGAACCGTGCTGGAAGCTGAGCCACTGCAATGAGAGAACAACATGGAGCTGAACAGTGAAGGCAATCAAAGCAGAGCACAGGCTGCAGTGTGACAGCTGAAGGTCGAGATAGGTACCCGAGAGATAGAGGTAGTGGTAAAAATATGACTGGATCATTCATCTCTGGTCCTGCACACTGCAGGTGCAAATTAAGCTCTGGTTCCCCAATATGCCCCAACACAATGTTTGGAAGTGATCCGACAAGTCAACCTGGAAATGCAGCAAGAGAAGAAATCAATGAATTTGAAATAGAATGGCTTTAGATAATTATTTTCCTTAAAAAAATACCAGCCTTGTTTTTGTAAAGGATTAGATGACTGTGATAAGCAAAGCTATATTTAGGTGAGCAATACTAAAACTGGAAGGAATCAAGACAGGAGCTATCGCTCCAGCCAAGCAGAAGCGATACTGCCACAGAGCACTGTTTTTAAATCAGGAGATGTGGGCTAGGGCTGTTTTATTTCCAGCAAGAGTAAAGCTGCACTCCTTCATGCCTCCTTAGTTGAATGCCTAAGTGGAGAAATGTTACATGAATAGAGATGCTCTCGTTCTGCATTTCTCAGCAGCAAGTGTAGAGTAATGTAGTTTCAATTTATTCTGGCTACCCTAGCATGCTCCTGTATTCTAGTTACTGTCCAAGTGGAAAGAAGTTAATCTGTCTTAGTATGCACAGACCTCCCCTCTGCCAGCAGGCAGTCTATGTACGCAGGGCTACATGCCTTAAGCCCTGCCTGTGCGAGCACATACGCACAAATACTGATCTAACCCTGAAAGCAGTTCCCCACAAGACTTTAATGTTCTTGACCCATTTATACATTTCAAGCAAGACTTCATAGCAGACAGATAGCAAGACCCACTGCAAGTGACCCAATTATATCCTGGAGGAAGCTTATGTTGAGAGCAATTGCTACAGAGGAAATGTTCAGCCATCACGGTCTGAGTAACTTTCAACCTGGGGCTGAAGGGATAAGGGCAGACCTTCGCTGCTGGTGCTTCTCCACAGCTGCCGCTTTTATTTGCTCTCTGGTCTTTCGACCACCACAAATCCTGCACAGTGTCCCAGGAGGTGGCCAGCAAAGGGTGTGACAGCACAGTCTGGTTCAGGAGGAAAATCATAAAAACTTTCTAAAGCGCCTTTTCTCTAATTATTACGTGCATATGAAACAGGCAACCCCAAACTTCATAGCAAATGCAGACAAGCACTTTAAAACAAGAGTTGCAGCAGCAGCAGTTACAGCTCCCTCTCCACCCCAATATAATAGATTGCTTAGCAGGAAATTAGACTGTGATTTCCTTAAATGAAACATAATACCCTGATTAGCAAAGAACGCTCAGTTTAAAAATGGGGGGTTTCCAGCTCAGTTTTCTTCAGAAATAGTAATGAATGCTATAAGATCATCATAGCACATAGTAATGTCAAGGAAAGCAAAACTCCTGATGTTGCACAAGGAAACATTTCCGGGGGGGGGTAGGAGGTGGACTGACTTTCCTAAAACTTTGACGTTTTTATTTCCTTCCACCTCTCATGTGCATGTCCTTCCTCTAATAGTTTAAAAATAAAGGATGCAATCTGTATTCCAGACAGATCGCATGAATAATTTTCTCTTATCACAGACCAGCCACAACTGTCCTTGGGTAGCTAACAAGAAACTACAGGAATTGCTCCAGCTCCCAGCTGGAGGAAGCATTAGGTTTATAAATACATTTCAGCATTTAAAATCAACTGCACTACAGCCTCTCTTTTACACCAAGGCATTTAAAAGAAGCAGTGCGTTCATCTGTATGTTGAAATAAGACAAAAGGCACCACATTCCTCAAGGATTTAGGTCCGTACTGTCACACAGTAGACCGGTTTCTACGAGTATCCCACTGGCATCAGGAATGTCTTTCCTGTGCTAACTCCTCTGCTTCCTAAACAACGTGCTTTTGCTGGGAGCCCAGGCAAGCCCCTGGCGGACTTCACTCTGCATGGGGCTTGAAATGCAGAACGATGCTGGAGTCTCCTCCTTCACCCCCCTGCAGCCCCTCGGGATCTGTGCCAGTAACCTCACTGCTGCGGGTGTGCTCTGGCATTTTACTGGGAACAGAAAGGGGTGCCCCTGGACAGAGGGAATGGAAGGAAAGTGGGGCTGCCCTCAAGTCTCCCTCAGGAGCAGGGGCTACCCTCACCTCCCCAGAAGGAACAGTCAGGTTGGCACTGGTAGCGTCATCCCACGCTGGGAGCAGAGAACAGCAAAAGAAAAGGCACAGAGAGGGGGGGAAATATGTAATTCACGGATTTTTAGTTTTGTGAATACCACAACAATATTGGCAACTCTTAGTTTCAATGCTGTCTACTAGCCGAGTCACAATGCTGCCACAATATTGATGCATGTCTGTCAAACAAGTGTCAGGCTCTCCCACTTGGGTAGTCCATAATGGTTCATTAGGAGATGACTTCTCCTGGGTGCCCTGGACCTGACAGCTGCCAGAGAAAAAAACTTTGTTGTCAGTCCTGAAACAGCCATGACTTTCAGCTGTATAGACTAAAACTGGTAACTTTCACATTACTATAGAGATTCTTGAAATAAACAGCCCTATGTAGCTATATCAATAGTGGCTGAGAAACAGCTTTTTCCTGAACTGTGGTCCACAAAGGCATCAAGAGTAATACTAGCCATCGTATTTGATGAGTTCCAAGTTGACACTGCATTTGTTTGCGGTAGTGAAATAAAAAAGAGCAAGACAGAGAGAAAGATTGACATCCATGGAAATTCAAGAGAGATGGCTATCATGAAATCTAGCCATCCAAAAAGGGAGTACAGGCATACCCACATACAGACTACCTACTTAAGGTACTAACATTTTGCCTTGCATTTCCTTGTCAACTTCTGGGATCTTCCAGTTACACTTTCCCTTAAAAAATACATGTATTTCTCCTACCCCACTGTTATCTGAAAGACCTATATAACCCAAGAACTAACAACCATTTCAACAGTGCTATGTCATGAAATGTGAGGCCTTTTACAGATCCATGTAAGAGTGGTTTAAATTAGCTGGCAACTGTTTTAGTTGCTGGGAGTTAATACTGTATTAATCCTATGAAAAAAATAATTGTTTAAGTACGAATTAGCTATCCAAGAAAATCTGTAATTCTTTGTCATTTTTGATGGATTATGGCCAAAACAAATTTACCTTTCTTCACAAAACCTTTCTAGTGCTGTTGACAATACCACTCCTCTTTCTATTGCTCCAGCTCACATTTGGGGGTTGTGTTTGATTCCTTCCCCCGCAGCCACATCCAAACCATCTCCAAGTCACAACACTTACCTCTTCAGCATCTTCAAAATCCACCCTTTCATCTTCATCCTTAGAGTGCAATCTTTTGCTCCATCTCTCACACATATCCCATTTTCACCACCACAGCCTTCATTCGTCCCTTCTGCCTTCCCATGTGCACAAAGGCATACAAATCAAAGTGCTGCCAAATAAACATGTGTTTCTTGCCTGGAAGTTTGATCACCTCTTTTCCTTCCTCTCCCCCCATCCCTTTCTTAGCTTCACTGTTGGCTTCCCTCCAAAATTATAACAGATGTCAGCACCTTCCAAGCTCAATGTAATTCTGGGTCCTTTTATCTTCCCCTTGTTAAGCTTTATCTTAACTTCTTCTCCCCCGCCTCTTTCCTCTCTGCCAAGTTTTCAGAGTTTCCTTTCTTTTGCCCCATATCACCTCTTCTGCTCAAATTTCTGCAAAAGCTCTACTTTACCTGAATCTGGCAGATCCACTTGTGACATGCTGCTTATGAAAATACGTTGATTTTTAAGCTGCGTAATGTTGTTTCTTTTTGCCTTAACAGTTGTCCAGGCTGCCATCCTCAAGTGCTTAGACAGTGCCAAGCATACAGCTGGCACTCCTGCAAACAGCATTGATCCGGGCACAACACTGAAAACTGATTAAATGATATGCTAGGGGATACAGCAAACACAGCTATCCTCAAAATTCTGTCAAATGCGTGAAGCAAGAAAGTTGGAAGAAATGAATAGAAGAAAAAGTACTTCATATCCATTTACTTACAGGAACATTGGCTTCTATTTTTGTGAAGAACTGCTGTTTCTTTTTCTAAAGAGTATGAATGTCACCTTCACCTCCTCTGTTTATCTAGCAAATATCACAGCAGTTAATTTCTCTTTCATGTCTTAACTGCCCGTCTTCAGGTACCTATTCCCCTTTACATTCTGGTAAAATCTATGCTAAAGCCACTGTCTCAAGGGAGTTACTCTGGATTTACAGCACTGCAGGTGTTAACACAAGCCAAACCATACTCTCATGGGAATGGGAGAATATGTCTATGACTCAAAATACCTACCCAACACTATTTAACAATTAACATTAATCTGCTGCAAGTCCAACTCAGAAGTTGCCTGTTTACATCAGTACATGCATGAACATATCCATGCATGTGGCCATTCAGACTTCAGCCTCTCTGCCAGACTCCCGTAAGGCTGCTGCTACTGTCTGTGAGTAATCACTAGGAGTCAGCCCCATACCAGACAAATTTTTGACTGTCCCTTCCAAAGGCATTACAGTAAGAGCTTCAGCCATCGTAGGAGAGAAAGCCCCACACTTCTTATTTTTACAGCTATTTAGGGTCTCAAAGGGGCAAAAAATGAGACTTGGTAAAAGTTCTATCTATTCTCCTAACTACTAGTGGACACTTCAAAAATCCCACTAAAGAGCCACCTTTAGATGAACAAGCTTAAGGTACCTTAGATTTGAAAATCTGAGCCCATGTGCCAATATCACATCACTTCCAGCCTTTTCTCAACATAGTTTTTCAAATCCTGTTAAGCTACATGATTTAATACCAAAGAGCTGTCCACTTTTAAGACCATGGAGAGCCCACACAAAATACCATCCTTTATTCAAGAAAACAAAAAAGTTTAGGGTAGTTCTTCAGCCCCTGACTGTGGCAAGAGATGAGTTAAGCACTATTTGTGTTGCCAAAGGGGAGAAATTGCATCAATCCCCCAGATTTAAAACCTCAGGAGCTTTCAGTATTTCCTCTCTTAAGCACGAGGCAGCTGTTTCTCCTGGGAAGGTTTCTGGAAGACATCTAAGATGAATGCAGGAGGCTGGAATGTGGGATGGACGAAGGAACGCCAGGACAGGACTTCCACTCTCAGGCAATACCCCCAGCTCTCCATTTAACAGCTTTCACAGCCCTGCCAGCTGCTCAGCTTCAGCCCTTCTGCGCCCCCCACTCCCCAGCAAATTAGGAATACAGCTAATCCTCCCGTCAAGGGGCAGAGCTCTTCAGCAGGCACCTTCCTCCAGAGGCCGATGGGCAAACATGGAGGGATGGAAGGAGGCCAGCCTTGGCAAGAGCCCTGCTCTGACACGTCCTCACATGGTCACCTGCTGCAAAGCAACCACCCGAGGCTTCCACTAGGAACCACGCAGAGGGGGGTTTTACAATGAACTCAAGATACTCACTTCAGAAGGTTCAGGCGTAGAGTTTATATGCAGGCACATGTATCCCTGCGTGTACATGAAACAGCTACGCTGTTGAAAAGCCATAGCACACATTCTCAGGTGTGTTTAGAGTTAGGATTCCTTTAAAACATATCTAGAACGACTTAGAGACACAACCAGTGAATTGGGATTAAAATACAGCATTTTATCCTCACAGCATGCCTCATGCTCTGAGCAGATCCTGCTGGCAAAGAGGACCATAAAAGAGAAGTATGTGCTTTATAGCAGTGGTATGTAGCTGTAGGTCATTTAGTTTCAGGGAGGAAAAAAAGAAAATCTATGAAAGGATATGACGACATGACTGGAAAATATAGTATTTAAAAGAGGAACAACAGCTTATAAACTTGCATCCTAAAATGTGACTCAAATGTTTGCTGCCCAGTTCCGTAAGCAAGGAGCTCGCTTGCTCTGCTCTGCAGCAGCTCCTGCAGGAACGCAGCAGCACTCCCCCTCTGCTCCACTGCTAGAGGGGAATGCCAGAGAGCGTCTGGTTAAAACAGATCACGCTCCGACAAATAATAAAAAAGCCCTGAGCCAATTTTTCTTTTCTTTTCTTTTTTTAATACAGGTGGGAAAAAAGTGATCCTTTCTACCTTTTTGTTCCTTTGCACTCTTTTTTTTTGTATGTTTGTTTTTAAGCATCACATGGTGACAACAATAAGATTTTATTTACATGGCACACTGATAGTCTAGAGTGGTCCATAGAACAGGTCTCCTCCCTTATCCCCCTTCCACACCAAGGAGAAAAAGTCTTCATCAGAGAGCTCTGATGTCAACTGCTGCCAGACACATAGCCTAGAATTGAATGTTTAGGGCTGATTTGGGTTGGCAAAACTCTGTAATTAAAGCTGTTTCACATTTTTTTCCCCCTGCAAAGCAAAGCATTCTTCCACATCTGAACTGATGGATTGTGCTGGCAGAGGGATGGGGGGAAGATCCAAAGAGCCCACTGGAGGCATGGAGATGGGAATGTGTGTACAAAAATGACTTCATAAGAAATTGCTTCATTGTCTCATATAACACATGTAAGAAATTCCTCCTTCAGCTTTAATGATGGAGTGGGAAGCTAAACCCCTTCGGAGTTCCTCCCTCTATTTACCAGAAAGGCAAGATATGGGCTCCAGTGATGAAGTGTTCCATTAATATTAGTGCTAGAGGAAATAAAGTCACTTAATTGTAAACTAACGACCTCATCTTAATAACCAAATTCTAAACAGAAAAGGCAAGAAAAACCCCCTACTTTCACCCATGCTGCCAACGCATAAATTAAGCAAATGACATTGGGATATAATTATACTAATTAGTACTGATGCCATGCAAAGACTATTTATGGATATGCATTCACCCCATTTCTAACCCTAGAGCCTAAATCTGAAATAGTAGCTCAATCAGAGCACACTTTGGAAATTCAGTGTTATTGTTTATGCCATTGTGGATCTAATTTAATCAATACCATATTCTCATTAAATGCAAGGTCTGTTAAGGATGTTCCTTTCACAAGCCCCACAAATGAACTCTATTGGATTCGTCTCATTACATTATTGCTCTGGGCTTAACTATGCATCATTAGTGGAAATAATATACAAGTTAAGCACAAGGCTCTATAGATCACCTTAAAACGACAGTCACACATGATTATGGTCATAAGTGATTGGACTGATAAAAGCTGGCATCTGCAGTGACTGTCAAATGCTCGTTGGCTCCTTCACATCAGAAAGGATAGCTGAATTCCTGGTGACCTTTGTAGTGCCAAAAGGGAAGCTAATGGAGATGGGCTCCTTGTTTCCCAGATGCCATACTACATGGGTTGAATTTTTTTGTTTCTTGCTGCCACTAGAGAACTCTGAGAATGCCATTTCTTACCTTGCAGCTTTTCATGTTTCAGTCACAAAGAAAGGACTGTAGCACTCTGGTGCAGTGGGTTTTAAGTGGTCAACACAAGGTATCTCTATCACAATATCCTGAAGAGATCAACAAGCTCTATACCTTGAACTACAAGAAGCAAGTAGACTGATTTCTTCTCTTACTCCTTCCTAATTAATACCAAGATGCATATTATACACATGAAGAGTGTACCAGCATTATTAGCTTTGTGGGCTGCCTCCCTATTTTTTCTTGCTTTTAGATATGACCGTACAACTGTATTTGCCATTCCTACCAGTAGTCTTAGTCTGTGTGCTGTTCCATGGCAGAATATCACATACAGGACACACAGGCCTGCCTGCTTTACATCTGAAATAACCATGCATAGAAGAGCTGCCAAGAAAATTTTTCATTCATTTTGTTATGGCATTAAGAGAGATTATTAAAGCTTGCACTGCCTTGCCAGCATCCATTCACTTAAGTACTGCGCTGGTTTTGACTGGGATAGAGTTAAATTTTTCCATATTAGCTTGTATGGGGCTATGTTTTGGATTTGTGCTGGAAACAGGGTTGATAATTAGGAGATGTTTTTGTTACTGCTGAGCAGTAACATGCTTACGCAGACCCAAAAGCTTTTCTGCTTCTCACCTCACCCCACCAGTGAGCAGGCTGGGGGTGCACAAGAAGTTGGGAGGGGACACAGCTGGGACAGCTGACCCCAACTGACCAAAGGGGTATTCCAGACCATGTGATGTAACGCTCAGCAACAAACAGCTGGGGGAAGGAGGAGGCAGGGGGGATGTTCAGAGTGATGGGGTTTGTCTTCCCAAGTCACCGTTACACGTGATGGCGCCCTGCTTTCCTGGAGATGGCTGAACACCTGCCTGCCCATGGGAAGTGGGGAATGAATTCCTTGGTTTGCTTTGCTTGCGTGTGCAGGTTTTGCTTCACCTGTTAAACTGCTTTATCTCAACCCACGAGTTTTCTCACTTTTACTCTTCTACTTCTCTCCCCCATCCCACCAGGGGAGGAGTGAGCGAGCGGCTCTGTGGGGCTGAGCTGCTGGCTGGGGTTAAACCACAAGTATGCACTTAGTTGCAAACCTCTAGCAACTTCATTGACTTCTCCAGGTTTGGGGATTTTTGTTTGTTTCATTTTGGTTTGGTTTTTTCCCTTCGTTTTCTTTTCCTAAAACTGGCCAACAATGTCTGTGAGTGTCATTTAATTGTTTACTGGAAACATATATATGTATATACAGAGAGCAAGCGCATGCATAAAACATCAGAAAATTCTTCCTTAAATTCTTTCCTAAATTTTTTCCTTAATACTTCTGCCGACCATTTCCGTGTAGAGTTCTTCACTGATTGTAATTGCTAGAAAATTGCATGTTTTTGCTTGTTCCTTTGGACAAATGGGCTGAAAGTAGTGGTTGCACAGATCTGCAGCTGACTCATTACAACATAAAGCAGCCGACTATGGGGCTTGGGTTTTTTTGGATCTGTTATTTTAGGATGGAAATTGCTGAGTTGGCAGGCAGTCTGACCATATAAATCAAACAGCAACTGCATACTTTTAAAATGACATGGTGCATAATCAATTTAATATGTGATGTTTGAGGGAAAATAGCTTTATTGGGGAAGTACTGCTAATAAAAATTCAACCTATGGTACCTCTTAGGTCACTAAGGGCAAAGCCACAGGCCAGTATTTATAACACCAGACAACTGGCTCTTTCTTACTCAGCCTGCCTTTCTTTGCGTTGCTTCTGGATGAACAACAGCACCTACCAGGATTGATATAAGTAACAGAAAGAGTCCATTGGTATCTAATGGAGTTATTGCTTTCATCAGCACACACGGAAGAACATGAATATCATTAGAGTGCAAAACCAGCACAGATGTTACACTTCCCTAAAGATCTTTCCTCCACTTTGCAACAATAAGTCATGAACACCTCTACAGCGTCATCCCCCAAGTCTTCTGGTTCCAAGGCAGCTTTTTGATTAACGCCTTAAGGAGAAGCAGAAAGCCTGGAGGGAACATGCATCATTCCCTTCTCCCTGTGGTGGAATGGCATGAACTGCAACTTCTCTTTCCGGAGGCATCCTGAGAAGAGGAGGACTTGAGGGAAGTCCTGTTCATGGAGTCAAGGTATCACATCACACCACACTAAGGAGCAGCAATTGTCAAGTCACGTCTTGGGACAAGTTCACAACATTTTACGTGTGGGGAAAAGCTCAAGCCTTGCTTTCACACAGGATACTCTAGGGCAGAACCGATATAAATCTTCTTAGGGTGGTACCTTCAGGAGGGTGGAGTAGGGGATGGTTGGAACCAACACACTCAAAGATAGTGGACAATTTTGACAGCTATGGGGATGCCGAGACGCTTTCTAAGGATGGGAATTTTCAGGTGGAAAGTTACAAAGATAAGGGAACCAGGCGGGGGACTGCATAATGGGACCCACAGGTCTTTCACTGCCATTACCTGGAACGGCTCATGTCCAGCAGGGCTCATGAAGTTCCCATCATCTGTCTTGCTATCTGGCCCTGTATTCAACAGCTGATTAATGGAATTGCTGATCCTCATGTTGCAAACAGCACAGCAAAAATCTACTCATATATAATATTCAGTTATTTCATAGATCTTGACAAACATAACTGGAAAAATAAACCCAAAATATAATTTTTCAAGTATGATTGAAATTAGCAAAGTGGTCTAAAATTTGCCAAAGAAAAAGAGCAGAGAGTTAACACATGGTAAAAATTTTTGTTCAGCAAATTGTTTTTTGAAAACAGAACTGATCAATTTAAAAATACAGGGGACAAGCCCTTTTGTTTTCTATTAATCACGCATTATGGAAAACATAGCGGCAGATACAAGATAACACAAAACTGGCTTCTCACCTTGAAGAGCCCAAGGTGGTGTTCAGTGCATCCCACTTTGGTTTTGACATCAGAGACATCAAAATTGAACAGATTAGATGCAACCTGTTTCTTGAATTCAAATATTGGAGCTTAGAAACAAGACAAAAACCTTGCAGTTATCAACGCATTTGACTGAGATGCTGCAAAGGTTTTACGGAGGGGGAGAGGAAAGAAAAATCAAGGGACCCAGATTCCTGATAGGAACAGAATAAGTGTGTCTGAATTAAAAGGGACAAAATAAAATTGATAGATTTTGTATTTTAGAGTATCTTCTAGAGTAATTTGTTTATTTCTAACACTGATTTAACAGTAACAAATAAACATTCAAATACATGGAGGTGTTTTTTGGGAGTCCTCTGGAAAAGCAAAAGATACTGAGAAAAACAAAGAAACAGGAAATCAACAACCCATTTAGCTTGAATAACTAACACCTGCTGTAAAAAAAAAAAAAAAAAGAAAAATCCTCACTTTAAGCAAATGAAAGTCCTCCTGAGAATCAACTATTTGCTTTAATTCTCCAGAGGGCCTCATAAAAAAGGTACAAAGTATATTTCAAAGAGGAAAAAAGGTTTCTTTCTAAAATATAATTCCCACTTTGGCATTCATTTTTAGTGTAGGTAATGGACATAAAACAAATGAAATGTTTGGAAAATGGCTTCTAAAAATAAAGTGCTTATGCACCATTTTCTACTGTTTTTGCATTAACAAGACTATTCTCTGTTAACCAGAGGCAAACCAATTTTAATATAAGGGGCTTCACTCATATCTAAAACTTAAAGGAAGATTTAAGGGAAGATTTTCCAAATGTTGTGGGAATACAGCTCTGACTGATTTAATGAAAAACGTGTAGTTAGTAGCCTTTAGAATGGTTTGATGACATATCCCCTGAATAGGACGTGATTATTGACATACCACTGATATCCAGGAAAACAACTGTCACCACAGACAAATTCTAAGTCTGTACAAGAGCTACTCATTTCTCTATTTCTTCTTCCAGCACTCAACAGTACTGGCTTTTAAAAGCATATTATCTTGTCATAGCAGTTGTTTTGCAATGTCTATTGCTACAGTGAATATGTACCATGAAAAAACCTGAATTGGTAAAATGAATAAACTTTAAGAATCCAATGCATGCATGTCTTGTTCTTAGAACTGGTTTGATCTCGGTTATTTTAAATCAAAACTTCAGAAAGACGGAGTAAGCAGTACCTGTTGATCAACATTTGCTGACTCTATGAAGTGCAGTGGAAATTCCTATGCGTTTGTCACAAACTTGACACTCCAGTTCTAGGACTGTAATTAAACCTGTTATTTAAATTACACTTGCTCAGTACATCAGCTCAGTTTCTGCCCACTCTACAGGATCAGACATGTATATGTACAAGCAAGAAAGTAGCTGGCTCTTGCTCACCTAGGTGGAGAACATTTTTCTCTAAGTTCAAAGGAGAAACTCAGGCAAATCATACTTGTTGCACCAGCTTTTTGATGAGATCCCCCCCGCCCCCAAACTGTTGCACTGATGATAGATGCAGACTTCTTATTTGCTACAGTTGTAACTCAACATTCACAGATTTTTTCAAAACCTCTCAATTGAGTTCTCAGGATTTCTGGATTCAGTAGGACCAGTTTTACAGTAACTGAATGTATATATCCAAACCCGTGTATTCAGCCATAGGCATCTGTTACAGAGGGAAGAATAGCAACTATCATGTTGCATGAATATCTCTAGCGGATCCTCTTGATTTTCATACCTTTACAGCTCCAATTAATTTTACTTTCTAGACTCACATCATCTGTATTTCTTGTTCTTGGAGGATGAATTTTCCCGAGTTCAAACATTTTGGAGAACTATGAAAACTTAAATGTTATTTTCATAATTTCTACCATTTCTTAAAAAGAGTTTTCATCCCCAAATACCTAGCAGGAGAAGAAAAATATTTGGTACCAAAATATTATATAAGGAGCAATGAGACGCAACTTTCAGTTCTCTGGTGAAAAAAGATTTTGTCTTGTCTAAGTTTCAGATTTCAAACATACGTAGCGGTGCAGCATGCAGGCCACCAGCTGCACTGGTGAAAATGCCCTGTGTGATGTTTTCTCATTGAGCAGACTCAAGTAACGCAGCTCAGAAGGTGCTCAGGGGAAGCAGCCTCTGTCATAAGCCTAGCATGGTGTGTTGGGATATGTCTTTTTCAAGGCTTTTCCCACCCACACTAAGGACTGTGAATTTTCCACTCCTTTTCCTTGAAAAATGAGTTTTAAAAGATCTGAAAGGAATGTATCTATGCAGTTTAAAAGGTGTGTTTGGCTGAGGTGAGTCTGTCTGGGGGGGTGATTTCAAGGGGAAGAGGTGGGGAGAGAGGAAAGGGAAAGATAAGGTTCTCCGGGTCCCTCCTCTTTCTTCTCTAAGGGCCCCAGATTGTGGCTGGCTGTAAGAGGAAGGCAATTCCTGGCTTCAATCTATAAATTGAGAGAATAGAAAAAAATCCACAGAAACTGAAAAGCGTAACCCAGCTGGATACATACCACAGTTTCTTAGGCCTTGAAGGAAATGGTAGGAGGTAGCTCTCCCTCCTTTTTTCATCACTATTGGTATAAATATAGAAGAGGAAAAAAAAGCTGAGGGGAGCAGGGAAGAGGAGTGTAAGGGATGGGAAAGGAAAACTGGACTTATCTTTGCATGCACCAAGGAGCACATACAACCTCTGTAAGTCAGGAATTATAGTGTCATGGCAAGCATCCCAGCATCAGACAAGGGACTTACAGTATTGGGGGAAAAAAACAAATATTGACCAAAACTGATGTGTGAAAATCCATCAGAGTTAACTATTTTAGCTCCTCAGTCAAAGAGCTGATTTCTTCCTTGTGCTTTTCTGTTTGGTGAAGCGAAACAGGTCTAAATCATCACACTGATTTAAACAGAACGAGAATGTTGTGGTTTGGGTTTTTTTTAAAGTATTATTAACTAATAAATTTTGGGTATACGTTGTGATACAGCAATCCGAGGCAATATTTTTGCTCTCAAAAGAAAAACAGGGACCACATCTAAAAATTTACAAATTCAACAACAACAAAGTAATTAAGAAATTTTAAAGCACTGGCATGGGGAAAAAGAAGAAAACCAACAAAACAGATTTTCAGCTATGCTTTGAAATTAGATGGTGAACAGATGCCTCAAAGATAAAGGAGGGCTCCTTTCAGGCAGCACAAGATTTAGGCAGCCTTCGGTAGCACCAAAAGGCCTCTGATGCTAGATAAGAGAGGTGACATCAGACAAAAGCTGTGCGAAAGCAAGGCGACTTTGAAAATGAGGGCCTTGCAGGAGAAAGAGAAATCTTGTGAGAGAGTTGCCGTACATCTGTCCTGTTTACGTAGAACCACCCACTTCCCACTACTACCTCCTACAACTGCTAGCAAAGGCGTAGGTAGGGAATCTTTGTCTTCCTCTGGCAGAAACCTTTAACTATCCTGTGTTTCCATCATCTCCACCCTGACAGCTCCCTGTGCTCCACAGGAATCATATCAGAAAGGCCCTTTTTTTGTCAATCGCACGTGACAAAACCTTCCCAATAAGCCAAAGCGATCTGGCACGCGTCTCGCTGGAGCACAGGCAGGGAACACCACACGTCAGCTTCCAGAGCATATGTGCAGGGCTCCACTCTGCTTGACTGGTGTTCAGGCTAAAAACATCTGCTTGAAATTTTTGTACGCTGCATCCAAGATCTAAAATTTAAATACAGCTTTCTGGAGGTTTGAAAGCTAAATGAAACTGCCAGAAAGCCTGTAAAGATGAAAAAAACCCAGACCCTCTTGAAATGATGACAGTTCCTTCTCTTACTTTTCATTATACCGTTATGTTGCAACTAATGAACTTTACTGCTAAAAGATAACCAACAGCAAAGAAATGCTAGGAAGAAGCAACCTAAGTCTATTCAGCTGTTTGCAGGAGGTGGATTTTATAATTAGTTCAGAGCAAAAAATCCCTTTTATTAGCATATTAATCTTGTTGAACGGTATTCATCTCTTCCACATCATTTTATAGCGTGCTATTCCTTTATCAGTCATTCAATTATAACACAGTGAGATTACTGGAGTTTAATCTAGGCACTTAACACAAGGTTTCTTTCCTCTTCCTTTCCCTTCAGACAGGGAATTTAGGAGACTTTGGGCCACATGCTATATAAATCAATGCCATTGCTCAACCCAGATTATACTGTAGTCCAGTCAACGCACGGGACCCAGACTCCTTAACCGTAGTCCAGGGGAAGGGACTACTAAGGGGGATTTTATCTGCATTTTGCATGGATTTGAAGGGACTACTTTCAAGAGTAGAGTTGAGTCAACTGCAAATTTTTTCAATAAACACATTCTATCTTTATAAAAATTTTTATTTGCCAACAACAAACCTGAGTGTAAAAGGTTGTATTTTCTGTGGCAGCATTTTTGTTGTTGTTTTGAAGGATTAGTAATGAGTAAAAAACCTGGCAAAACAAGGTGCAAAATAGGAGGGAAAGGGACAGAAAACAGAGAGATGTTGCTATTCATTTTTTATTTAATTCTTTTTAGTTTGTGAATTTATGGTGCTTCCCAGGATTTAGGCTTTCCATCCTACTTTGAGAATGAAAAACGTGTTGAAATACTATAAATTCTCACTGCATTAAAGGATTACTTCTCTACCGTGTCCAGTCAGGAAAATACCTTTCTAAGTTCAGAAAGCTCTAAGGGTTCGCCTGTGTTGCAGCAACACATTAATGCAAACCTTGCCTTATTTTGGGGTATTAGTAAGCAGATCAGCCCTTCTTCTGATTCCCCCTCTTTACCAAGTACTTCTCTCCCCGTGGCTTTTAGAAGGACCCTCAGGACCACACTGCCAGCTTCTCTTTCCATTTCCCAAGGGAACCCTAAGCCTTGGCTTCGCTTCGGTCCTTCGCTTTGGCAAATGTTTTAGGTAAGCATGCCATCACATCTTTTGAATAAAGATGCCAACCACGCCTAAGGGTGGCCAGATATGCCGTGTTAAATGCAGCTGAGAAGTTATAAAGGGCTGGGCAAGATTTAATACAAGCTGTGACTTCACCCATTAAGCCGACAGTGAGGAGCAACCAGTACGCGTGGTGACAGAGTGGTTCTGTCACCTCTGTCACCCTTGGCTTTGGCTTTGTAACAGACCAATTTGGAGAGAAATACTAAATGAAGTCCAAAGGCAGGATATGTCTAAGAAGGCAGAGACACTATTTTGATTTAGAGATAAGAAGGACAGCATGACATCTTGTTCTCTGCTTGAGTTTCAAATGCAGTGCATCACTGTAGGGGGACGGGTGCTTAGATGATGTTTCATCTCTGCATCTCTGAAAATAATACATACAGACCTGGAAATGGATAAGACGACAGTTCTTTCTTTTTTGCTTTGTGTGGTGATAATAAAAGGTATCGCAGAGTTCCCTATGATGTAAAAATTTACATGAGGGATGGGGTACCTTCGCTGAAGATAGCACAGAAATTCAGCAGCTGTGTGGGATCACCACTCTGGTTTGTGCAGGGATTGCTGTTAAACAGTTAAGCACGTGCAAGTGGTAGTATGTCTTCTCACAGAAAAATGTCTGCTGCAGCTAAAAGAAATTAACTGACTTATCCCAGCACTTTCTTGCATGTCAATGTCTTAACTTTTTAATCACAACCACCCTGTGTAATATGGAAATAAAGAACACCATCATTTTCCAGTAATTACCAGAAACATACACATTTTCCAACAGGGTGACATTATGTCATGAATTCCCTTGTCAAGAGGAAAAAAAGACAAAACATATCATACTTGTTTGAGAAGGCAAAGTGATAGATTTGTCATGAGGCTAATCATCTATAAAAAAAAAAAAAATCCACTATTATCAACTTTCTGAATTTCTGAAAAGGGATTCATTTTCTGCCTGAGCTAATAATGAACATTTTTCTTCTATTCATCATCTTCAGTTATTTTCTCTCTCGAGATTCATTTATCACTAACTACTGAACCCAAGAAATAAAAAATAGGCAACATCCCCTTTTGAAGTAATAGCTTAGAAGGCTATTAAATCAAGAGGAAAAAGATGGATTTCAAAGATATACATTAGAAATTCTTGTAACAGCTGGAGGTTTTTCACAGGGGATATGCACTGCCGGTTTAGTAAAGGTATTGGGGAAAGTAAGTTCATCCTGTGACAGCAGAAAGTGGTGAACAGTAAATCAGTAAATTGTTCAGAGTTTTGGGGTTTGGCGGGGTTTTTTGGTTTTTAATTTTTTTTTTGTTTTGGTCCCCCACCCCAGACAACACTCACAATAAAAGGAATGAAATTGTAGAAATAATGAGATCAATGGCACTATAAAGTGCAATTCACGTTGCAGGAATTAGTCTAGGATGACAGTTCAGGCACATTTTAAATCTAAAATAGCCTGTGTTAAAGCAGATCATGCAGATGCTTGAAGCCTTGCCAACCCTTCTGCCCGTGCACAGCCCCCAGCCTGTCGGAACCTCGCTTGCGGCACCGATTGACTCTTTTGCACTCTCAAGATATGGAGTGACAGCCATGCGGGTGGGAACGGCCCAAAATGCTTTTCCTGTGGTACAGTGGGCCCTGAGGCTGCCCCGAGGATCTTGGAGTTGCGGCGGTGCTGAGCCGTCCCTGCTGCTGGCAGAGCTAAGAAATGGGGCATTTCTGGAGAGGAAAGGAAGAAGACACAGGATTTGCACTTCAATTCTTCTCTTGTAAGATTCTGTTATTGCATTGTCTTGTTATCCCCTACCTTGTATTTTCCAATAAAATGAGGCCTCATACTATTAGCCTGTGGAAACACAGGAGAGAAGATCCCTTACAGACAGGAGATTGAAGAAGCAGGATTTTCTTTACTTTTGAGTAAGACGGAGAGAAGACCTCCCCAAATTCCCTCTTACCTCATCCCTTGCTCAATGTTTTCTGGCACGCCAAGTAAGAACCATACGAACAATCGCTATTGGAGCTGCTTGCCTGATGCTAATGGACACGCTTTCGCAAGGTTATTGTGTAAGCACATTCAGATCACTCACTTGGGTCGTGGCAAAGGTCTCTGGGCAAATCAGTATCTAACTTCCAGAAGCAGAGTTCTGAGAGGTATGCTTCAGCAGTTCCAGGACACTAGGATTCACATTAAGGTACAGGTTCCTGACATTAATTAGTTCCATGCTTTCTACGCTGTCTCACTGGGATGCTGTCCAAACAAAGCTTCTTGCTCTAACTTGCTACGCTAAAGCAAGTGTATGGGATGTGAGAGATTACTCTCTTAGATTCTAGCCTCTTGGTCTGAAACCAAAATGCAGACAACACCTATGAAGTCCCAAACATAAGCAATTTTAATATGCAAGGCTGCCTTTGTGCAGGAGATGCTCAATTTCACTAGCTTGCAAAGCTGTTAGCAATAAGCTGATAGCTGATAAGCTCTGTGACTTATTTCTACAGTGTTTCCAAAGCCATCCCAAAGCAGGAAGGGATGGTGTAAATTCAGTCTTTGCATTTGGACAGTGTGACAACATGCTTTTTGTTTTATGAAGTCAACAGCCCATATGGATGTTCCCTTAGTTAAGCCAATACAGCGGCTTTCCTCTACAGATGAAGCTCATGGATTCCCGGCTTAGGAAGCAGAGACAGCTTTCAATAGCAAATTCTCATCTCAGTGTTGTATGAACTAAGAGCAGGACTGGAGGAGGAGCAGAGGCTTCAACATCTGGTATTAATGGCATCAAATCATGTCACAGGTCAGCAAAACAATTTTATTCACTAGGTGATTTCTTGACACTGATTGCTCTAACGCAGAGTTGCCAACAAGCCCAGCTATCCCTAGGCAGCACCCTAGAAGTAAATAATCACAGCTGTTTCGAGAATTTTGCATAGTGGATATTGAAATGGATTCTCTGCTTAACATAGCAGACAGCTAGCAAGAACAAAGCATGAAATCAAATTCCATCAATCCCTTAAATTTGTTTATGCAACCCATTGTTACTGCTCACAGAACAGCTTTGGCAGGCAAAGGCCATGACAAAATGTAGCCTTAGTTTATACAGAGCAATTTTTCCCATCTGCCATTTTTGTTGTCAGTTGTTTTGTATTGATTTCTCTCCACGCAGTTCCAAGTTTAACCTGGGCACAGCTGCATTGATCCAAGAAAGCTGAAGTAATTTGTCTCTTCTAGTGAAGCATAAATGGGGCAGGAGATGGTACCTATCACCATTTTTCTGGTAGGAATATGTTAGAAGCTCTTTCCCATAGCACTGATGTAGATTAAGCCTGTACTTATGACTTTTCATACAAATATTTCTGGTAATTCCATTTTATCTCTGGCAAGTGAAATGAAATTCATACCGAGGCGCATGTTCTCAAGTAACTCCTTCCATCATGTGGGAATGAGCTGACTCAGCACATGAATTATGGAATCAAAACTATGTGGTGCCATATCACAGCCCTTAGATTTATAAAGGGGATTTTTCATTAACTATAAGCAGGATTGCTTAGGCTCTACAATAAAGGGATTTGACCTGTATCTACCTGGAGCCTCACTTTATTTATTTGCTGAACTGGCACATGGGATGTGCCCTACAGGTCATTCTCAGTGGTCACAAATGCCTACGCATTTCTGTGGGGTCCCTTCTTCAAAACCCTTCTGGTCACCACACAGTCATGAATGAGAAATTGTAAGCAGCCAGCGAAATCATGGCAACAGAGCATCTATCATATGTGAGGAGAGGAGCAGAGGCCGTTGACCTTAGTAAAGCAGAGTCTGAGATGGAGACCTGCTCACACCAAGCAGAGGGAAGAAAACTATTTAAGTTAAAAATATCTCTCTGTAAGATGACCACAAGGGCATCCAAATTAAAGGGTTGTCGAGGCAGTGAGGTTCAGGGCTGCCAGCCTAACTACCAGTAAGGCTCAGAAAGTTCGTCTTAGTCCTTTTGTTTCTATGGTAGCTGTAGCCCTGACATAAAAAATTCCCAGTGGCACAGGAGTGCTACAGATACATTTAAAAAAATAAAATGTAAATGATAGAACTCATTATATATGCTGTCAAGGAATTAATCTGCCTTAATTTTAAGGCTTTTCAATGAGAAGGCTCCGCCGTAACAGTAAATGCTGTTAGAAAGTGTGATCACTTCTATTCATAGCTACCTTTCAATGCACTCTGAAGTCGGAGGAAATCCAGTGGGTTTTATTTACCAGCAAAAGCTTCATGGCAGATAAAGCATCAACTGCAAGAAACCTGCAATTCTTTTTTTGCTAACGAGCACCGTTAGATTATTGCGTGACAGGAAGAATATACCCGGGGAATACCCCCCCGAACATTTCATTCTCCCTGGAATATGCTTTTATGAGATAAGTCATAATAAATATAATGTGCCAATTGTCTAACCTATTGGGAAAGAGCAGGTACATGAACAACTTGGTGCAAATATGAGAACCTACTGACAGGCACAGACATGCTTTAAATGCCATTTCCAATCAGAGCACTGTAGGTGAAGGCCAGGCATGTAGCCCAATTGTATAATATCTGGAAATTATCCTCTTGCTGTTGACAGGAATGACTGACAATGGTAAGTCACCTCTTACAATGCCTGATACAAAAATTCAGGAATTATCAAAATGGCCAGCAGAAAACTGCAGAAAAACAGAGGCTCAAACAGGCAACTGATAGGAGCCCTAAACAACTGATACTGGCTGAGAAATCCAAAATGTGTCTTTGTAATATGGAATTCCAAACTTCAGGCATGCCATCAATGAAGGGCACGAAGTGACCCACATTTTAAAAGTCTAAAGACTGCCTAGCTTATTCTTCCAGCTAGAAATTTCTAATTTATTAAGAGTCAACTGCTTTTTCTTTGAAAGGGGTTAAGAGCATGATTCACATTTTCATTTTGTTAGGCACCCAACCAGGTGCTCCTTCCCTTCTCCCATTTGGATAGCCATCATCAGACACAGCTTCTCTACCTGCTCCCAAACTCCCCAAACAAGCTGTCAAAGCCCTCTCCATTAGCTAAGCATATAAGGAAAAAAGCTCCAACAGTTTCCAAGAGGAGAATGATAGACAGGATGTTGAGTGGTAAATGAGGATATTTGGAATACATCTGTGGACGTATACTTTGTCATTCGCTACTCAGCCCATCTCCCGCTCAGAGGAATGGATTCTCTTACTCAGCAGCAGCTGTTATTGTTTGGATTGTAAATAGTCATAAGCCATATGGTGTGGCAGAAGAAAAAAACTTCACACTTTCTCACATGGACAAATATTATTATTGCAAAGCATAAACACATCAATATATGTGTCTTTTCTCTGGGGAAGCATATAGCCTCCAACCTGATTCTAAAAAAATTACCGGCTTCCAGATGAGCAGATTACCTGTAAATGTTGGGTTTGGATTTTTAGAATTTGGATGACTTGACAGAAAACAAATGCAGTAGATACAGTGCTTTCAGTTCCATAGATGGGATGAAAAAGTAACACAAAATATAAATTGATGTTGAAAAATGGGAATGAAAATTAGGAGGAAGGGAGAGAAAAAAGTCATTTTATATGCAACTACTACGGAAAAATATATTTCAGTATCTTTTGCTATCTACTAACTACACAAAAAGCAGTGGGACTGTGGCATATCATGCAAATGGATCAGCAGTTTCTTCACACATGTGAATTGGAACTTTCCACCTGGTCAGTGATGGGTAAAGCATTTCAGATGTTGGTGGACTGTATGCAGACAAGAGCAGGCCTCTCGAAAATGATGGGACTTCTGCTTGGCAAGGGAAGCTGGCGACAATCAGCATTTCCAGAATTTGGAACAAGGAGAAGATGCAGCCCACTCCCTTGCTGCGCCCAAGCTTACAAATGAGGCTTCCCCCCCGCTACACCTGAGACTGCAGAAAACCTGCTGAGTTCAGAAGGGTTGCTTTTTTCTTAAATGATTACTTCTTCAGCATTCATGTTTAAAACCTACTAGTGCTTTTATTTATGTTATTGCTGAAGTACTTTTTAGCTTATCTTTTTACTTTAAGCACTTCAATTAAAGTGTGATCACCCTTTCCATTGTATGGTGAAGCTGGCACCACACGCAGTTCATTTACAGTTTTGCAGAGCCAAGTTTCTGAACTACATCCCCAAAATCTTAGCAGAGTGACACTGAACTTGCCAATAGCAAACACTGGCACATCCTATTCCTATGGTTAGACAGACCCCATGAACCCATGACCTGACAATTAACAGTTTTTCTCTTATACTCTCCTTCTCTCAGCCCATTTCAAACACTGCATTGACACCAACTGTCACACCACAGCAGTTCTGAATTTATACGAAGAAAACCCCCTTCACTAAGAAATTTTGTTCGTGACTAGCTGCACCCCAAATTAAATGGTCCAGCAGCTAATAAGGATGGCAGGGCACCCCTGAGCCTGCAAGAGCGATGCTTGGGCTCAGGACGCCAGCAGCCACGAAGGGGAGTCAAGAGACCTTCCACATTCATCTGCCCTTGTTGAGAGTCACAGTTCAAACCTGACTCATAGAAACAAAGAAACAAAAAAGGCAGCAAACCAGCATCTAATGGGAACTGAGGAAGAAAAAAGATCCCAATCTTTCCACAGGGTTTGATTGCAGCCATTTTGCTCTAATGACCTCTCTCACTCCCCAGTTTTCAACATAAAATGACTATAGCATTAAACACTTTTCTACCGCTGTTACACTTTCTATACTGATGTCATTAGCCACATTCTGGTTATCATGTATTTCTTTACCAAAACTCAAAACTGGAACGGAGGTAAGCAAAATGCCTGTGATCAGGAGAATGGGTCCACTACTGCCTTTGAAGCATTAGCATGCCTCAAAGCGTTTTCTTCTTTTTATCTTTGACAAGGGACGTGGCTGAGTCCAGTGATTCCATATGGACCAGCCATCCTGACTCACTCTCAGCCAAGCTGGCTAGACAACCCCATCCTCAAAGACACACGGGGAACCAGCTCACCAGCTTCCAGCACTGAGATACTCTGCAGAGTGACTTGAGAATCCCCTCCAGATCTCAGCTCAGCACAGCAGTTTTACTGCAAACCTCGCTTAACAATGTGGACACTGGCATATCGTCTTTGTGACAATTAGCTGGCTTCTTCCACAGGAATACAATGCATTTGCTGTTTTGTTTTGAAATTACAACCAATGTTTCCAGGCTCCTTTCTTTTAAAATCCTTCCTGAAAATTACAGTGTTCACACAGCCATAGCCCTATTTTTCCAAAATCATTTTTGTTCCTTTGGACATTTTAAATTATTAAGCTGTGTTCAAGTGCAATAAACAATGAAGAAAATTGCATTTTCCTACAAGCAATGCTCTGTGACAGGAAAACATTAGGAAACATGGGCACTTATTCAAAAATTTGATTTCAAGAGATGGGAAATCCTGTAGACAGGAGTTTTCATTGCATCTTCTTCATGTAGTGTTTACAAAGCTCAGCTCTGAGCTCAGGGCTCTGCTCTTGGCAGAGAGAGCTCACCAGAGAGGAGAGTACAGTCAAGTGAAGATGGAAGTGCTACTGTTCTGGGAGAACAGCAGTAACAAAACCGCCGTCACTGCAAAAAGAGAACAAGCTGACCTGCTCTCTCAGTTTTATTTTTTTAAGATTAATTATTTAAACCAGTTAGCAAATCATGAAGGAGACACATGCCCAAAGCCATCACTGGACACAAGCTTGCCTGAAATAACTAAATTGCAAAGGTAACTTCCACGCAGGGAAACCCACTCAATATGTATGTTCAGACAACCACAGAGGTTGTCTTTACCCACAAAACTCTTGGTTTACAACCAGATTGCATGATCATGGCCTAAAGGTTCAACAGGACGATCATTTCTACTTGCAAACCTGCTGTCATGAGCTAATGACGTTTGTACAAATTGTATATACAAGACAGCAAAATTAAGAACTACGTAGCTTGCAAACTTGAACTAAATTATATGGAAAAAGATTAGCTTAACTCATACATCTTCACAATGCAGGTTCGTTACGTACTCCTGTATTTTCAGCAGTTGGACAGCCAAACAGTTACTTTAGTTGTCTTTTTTAAAACAAGGAAATAAAAAGAAGTCCTTGCAAATTTGAACAAGTTTTACATTAATCACTCCCCCTCAACTGCAGTGCTGCCTGTGGAGGAAAGACCTGGAGATGGCTGAAACGGTGTCATCAAAGAGTAAATACACCAATGGAGTAAGAGTCATAGCAGCCCTATGAAGGAGACAAAAGTCACTGGTATTTTAAAAATATGTAAACCGAAAGATTTTGCTGGCATACCTTACTACGTGAACAAAGTACAATTCACTTTGTAAGCAAGTGTAGTAACATTGGTTATACGGTGGCTTCCTCAAACTCATCTAAGGCTGCCTGTGGCAGTGCCTGAGACGATAAGCCAGACACACTGATTATACGTTTTAGCAGCTAGATCATGCCTCTCTCCCTCAGAAAAAAAGTATTCCTTAAGTTACTTTAGAAATCCTCTAGCTGATTTTTTTCTTTTCATCAGGCTAATATGAATGTCTTGATTACCATCAGCAACAAGAGAAGGCACAATAAAGTTTACTTGTCCTAACCTGCAGCTATGCGTATGGTTACCTCCCTATACTTAAGCAGCATTATTTTGTCTGGCCTTTTAACTCTTATGGGCGAAACTTGGACTTAAAAACACCCACCCTCTCTCTTGGATGAAATCGATAATTCAATGACTGAAGTATTATTTGCATTTTGATGGCAAAAAAAAAAAAGAGAGAAAAAAGAAACAAAAGAAAATGGCTACTTACAGAACATGCAGAATACAATGAATACAGAGAATGCAGTTCCCAGAAAGAGAACAATCATAATTAGTCATTTTAAAAGTTTCTCCCTATGTGAAATAAAATTAGGCTTTGGTTTTATTTTTCTTTTTTTAAAAGTAAAAAAAAAAAAAAAAAGCCCTCTTCAAATATCTAGATAGCAATCTCACACATTGTTTTGAAAATCTAGGTTACTATTACGTTAAAAGCAGCTGCTTAGACAAAAACGCATCTATTTAATGAGCTGACATGTTTCCCTTTCAGAAGAAGTCAGATGAACTAACTGTGAATCAGATTTGTATCTCGATATTAAAAGAGAAATCACATTCCACTTCCCCATGGAACACGACAGCAAGCATGCCTGTTACTGTCTCACCCCTTTTTTAATCATTATATTATGTTTTCCGCTTAATAAAAACCATATAACCCTGCAGTCAGAATACCAAAATCACTTCCATCTTAGTTTTCAGACACTGCTGAATAAAACTCGGAACAAAAATAATCCCTCCTTCCCCACTCACATGGTTTACTTACCATCACTTTATTCCAAAACTCAGTTTCACGTGAAAAATGATCCATAACAATGAAATTATTTCTTCCTTGTCAAAAGTATTGCTCCAATCATTTAAATTACGGAATGAAGAAAAGGAAACATTGTGCTCCACAGAGCACTCTAAACATGCACTGTTGTTTTCGCTGATGCAATGAGGCTTCTAAGCAAACGAGTTTGCAAGCAAGCTGGGTAGTGGCATTTTCCTTATGATTCAAAAGCAAAGTATGCCTCAGCTAACTGAATGCTTGCACAACGTATAATAAAGGAACTCAAGGATTCATACATGTCTCTAACATAGTCATTTGTAAAACTTCAACTCGTATTACCATCTATAACTTTGCCACACCTCAAAAATGACGTGCCAGATACAAACTTTTACTGGGTGCTATGTGCAGCCAAGAGAAAGATAGCTTCAAGCCAGAGGCTTGTATTTAAAAGCCTCTGAAGTGTAAGTCCCTAAGGTGTATGAAGTTACATTCTGTGTATGGAACGTAACTGTGGATTCCTGCTTGCTATGTATATAAATATCATAAAGTTCATCATAAACCACACGTTAAAAACATCTAGGCTGCCACAATGCATTACTGGATTAATGCACAAAACTATTGCGATAGGAAGAAGTTACAAAAACATATTTAAATGTGCTTATATTTGCCACTTTTAACAACTGAAAAAAAAAATTCCCAAACTCCAAGAAAACACAGAAGAATTTGCAGTGCGTTTTTGGAGAAATGGGGATAAAAAGATCCAGGGACAATCTAAACGCTGTGTCTTCTTCTCCATAGGCATGCAGACCTGTCTGTGCCCCAAGAATAGAGGCTGCAGAATTTAGTAACAACTCTCTGCAGTAAACTGAAAAGGGGGGGAAATACCTAACAACCTAAAGACCGCCTGTTAGTTAGGAGACTCCAGTGCAAGATTTGTCATTTATTTCATCTGCCTGTCTTTAAAGCTTTTGGTCAGCTGCCTTCACAGATTAACCTTGTGAAGGTTCAAAATCTTTCAAGACCCACACTAAAAATATCATTCCAAGCAAATAAATGCTGTTGCAGACCTTTACATCACCATCAAGCCCTCACCAGACTGATCAGATAACCTTTTTTTTTATTTGCAATTTTTTGCTTTTTCTGACACATTGAGGTCTGAGGTAGTACTCACTCTGCACCTCTTGACATTTCCTAATGAGCTGGGACACTGCAGGTGCTGTGGCTTGGAAATTGCTGAGACAATCTAGATGAAAGTTGACCACAGCTCCAAGCATTAACATTTAGAAGCTTACATTTTCTGCCAAGCTCCCATCTTTAACAACATCCTCCTGTCTTTAACATCTTCCTCTGACGCCCTTGCTGTGCCTGCTGGCTCTTGTAACTACGAGAAGCGGACAGGAAAAGCCAAGTAAGAATATGGATGGCAGCGAGGAGCGGTCCCAGGGGAGCCCGAGCAGCTTCTGTTGGGGGGGGGTGCACAGCTGGAGCGAGCCCTCAACAGCTGGGCTGTGAAACACCTACCCGGTGGTTTTCCCTGGGTAAGAAGAAGTAATGCTATCACCCCGTTAAATCATTAAAAATGTAAGAAAAGCCTTACGCCTTCTTACAGCTTTGGAAATTCTACCTATATATACGATACCTAATAATACAATATAATAGCATATCATCTACGGTATTACAACCTGAACGAGTTATGCACTTTCAAGCAGCATTTAATTAGATCAGTGGGACAAAATGAAAAGGAGAATGAAAATGCCAAGTTTACACCCAATTGTGTTGCCCAGGCTAGTAAAACATCCATACCAGACTCTGACTGCACACTTTGGCCTGGAATATACTTGCACTATTTAACACACCGATCAACATTTACAATCCAATGATCTGACTTCAGATTTCCCGAGTCTATGTCATCCCCAAACAATGTGGGATAAAATTAGATGCACCTTTAATCAGCACTTATTCCCAGTTAATCACTTCAGTGTTCTACTTATACAAACAAAATGAAATAAATCAGGATGCTGATCATCCTGTGTCTGTCCAGAAATAAATAATCACAAAGGATGTTGTTCAGCAATAAATCTATTATTAGAGCTTTTCAAGCTCTTTGATTTGCAAAAATTACTAAACTGTTCTTTATTGGCATGTATGGTTTTCCTGCTTTATTCTGTGAATCCTGCAACTTGGCAAATGAATATAATTCTTCTGGCATTTTGTGGAATGCAGACATCTTTGTCCTATTGCAAAAGATCCTTAAGCCTCTGGGCTTTCCAGCTACAACCATGAAGTCTCCAATACTTTATCTGTTGTTTTGAACCATGTACATTAAACCCAGTGGGTTGGAAATACGTCCTGTCGCTGAGCTCCACTGTAAGCTCTAAGGAATTTTTGTAGATCCATTACTTTACCATAATAACGTTACTTTATTTTACTTAGTCATTTCATTTTGAGGAGCATTTGAATTTGTGTTATGAAATATAATTTACATGGAAAATTACCTCAGATCAGTTATTTCAAAAACTAGAAAACAATTTCAACAGTTAGAAATACTGCGGTGAAAATGCTAAGTGACTGAATTCTTGGTTTCAAACTAATATTTGGAGAGGGTGGGTGAAATAGAAAAGCAAAGGGCAAGTGATGGCAGCTTGTGCACTACTGGATCTTATAAGCAGGAACTTGGAATAGAGACAGCAAGGAAAACCACAGAGGTGAAATGGCACACAGTAGAAACCATCTTTAAAAGTCTATTTTTTCTTTTTTTCTCCCTTGATTCTTGTGCTACACAGCATAAAATGTTCCATCAGGACCATAATAAACATCTATCAAAGGTCTTTCTCTGCTACCTTAACAGAAGACCAAATAATTCAGAGACCAGTTGAAGTTCAATTACATTTTTCTGCAGTAAGCCAGAAAAAGGTGAAAAGTAAATCACCTTTATGGACCCTTCTTGAAGTTCTTTTATATTGATCCCCCCCCAAATATGGTTTGAACATTTTCACATGTCCATCATCTAGCTCCATGCTTTTGCCTGTACCAGGCAGAACACCCCCACCCCCCAACTTTGTATTTTAATTTCAATACCTATGTAAATAGCTACACGTTAAAATCAGGCACTTATACTAATTTCTTACAAATATTTTTCCTTGGTGCTTCAGCACACTTTACCTGCTTTAATTTGTGAGAAAGATTTCTGAGGTTTGGTTGCTGTAGCAAGTGCAAGTGTACTCTGTTTTTAATGACCTATTTGTGAAGCAGACCTCGGTGCCACAGTCACAGACAAATTTCTCTCAGCTGTGGCAGTGCAGCAACGCGCCCCAGCGAGGGGCCTTTGTCACCTCCTGGTGTAACACTGCAGGTTGCCCTTATCCTCTGGGTGATTAAGACAGCCCACTGCGATACTACTGTGCCCAATACAACATCCACACGTTTCATTGTCCCCAAATTTCAACCACATTATTCTCCAGCATCTTCACTCCGATCTGACAAGGCAGAGGAAGATTGCATGTCTGGTTTACGGGGTGTGGTCTGGCTTTTGCAAACTGAAATAAGGTTGCAGACGGACTTCTATTGACTGATGAAGTCTCACAGTGGCACAGAAGTCCATCAGCCTGAAGGTTAGGATCTTGGGTGAAATTCTTCTAGCTGCTGGCACAAGTATATACATTAATTAATATGACAGTTAATAATTTTGGACTTCACTAAAAACAAATTACCTGCTCCTGGAAGGCAAGCAGCTGACCTGCAGCAGAGGTCTATGTCCCCTGCAGCTTCTTGGAGAAAAACCCTGATCACCAATAAAACTTTATTTAACTGCCCCTTAAGGCTTAACAAAACTGAGGTTATCACTGCAGAAAGTATCCTGTCTCCTATTCCTACACCACCATGGCCTCTGCATTTGCTCACTCAAGTTGTGATCAAGTATAGGTTTTAAACTGGTGGCAACTGGCACCACGAGTATTTCTAGATTCAGTCAAGCTGAACGCTGATTTTAAAAAACTTAACCCCACATGTTATTGCATGTACCAACCCAACCGCGCTCACGTCCTGGGCACAGGCAGAGCCTCTAGCGCACAGGGCAACACCGAACACCGTCACTAAAACCAGCTGGACCAGAGCTTTGCTATACGCGTGTGACCTGCCAGCATCTTGCTTCCCACTTGCAATTGCCTGTTTTAAGACTGCTGATCACAGCCCCTGAACAGGGCTTGAGGAAGTAATTCCAGGACGTGGCATCAGCAGTTTGATATTCTTTGTCTTCATGGCCTTCAGCGACTTCCAAGCTAAGGAGCACTGTGTGCCAGGAGTCTGACTCGAATGAGCAGCATCAGAAACCTGGCATACTCCTTCTCCCACTTTATGCACGAATGAGCACTGTCAAGTCAAAGCCTTATCTGCAGCGATGCAGGGCGCGTCTCACTACGTGATGCAGAGAGCAGTATGAGGCACATTGTGGCCCTCACTTCACTCAGGTTTGTAAGAAATGCCACTTCACAGAAGAAGAGATTACAGATTTGGAAATCATATAAAGTGGCTGAACCCTTCCAACGTACACGTTAGGGGAACTATAAACATAAATACAGAATATTGCAGAGTAAAAAGTGAAAGCACAACTAAAAGATTCACAGCCTGCAATAGTAATTTAATAATCAAGCCCTTATAAAATAACATCTAACACCAGCTGACACTGGGAGCTGACAGTACCTTCCCAATCAGTGCTAAATAATGCATCCGTAACAATCGCCTCTCACTTGATTATGTTAATGTGGTTGATACTAGATGCAATTCAAAGATTATTGAAGTCAATAAGCGTTCTTCATTAATGCCAATGGAATCTGGATCAGACTTATCAAGTTAAAATATAAGAGAGGAGCTAGACGTGTAGTAGAGGTATAAGCAGCAATGGTGGTTCTAGACCTTGGATATTGAAAATTATTGTATGCTATGTACCACACTAGAAGATACTTGAAAATAATTGTTTTGGATTGTTTGAGACAAAGATAAGTGGTCAAACACAACCGTGCTATAAATCCCCCCTGTTATCAGTGCATGTGATCTCCTTTGACACTCCAAAATACCCTTTGGGTCACAAAATACCGAGAGAGTTTTGATCATAAAATCCTACAGTTCTGAACTCTAACTAAACTCTCTAACACTGGATTCAATTTTACACTTAAGAATTATTACATGAAATGGTAACAGTTCTAACTACAAAGTCTGAGGGGTGAGAGGAGTTCTTTTCCGTGTTTATTACAGAGCAGTACATGAGAATACAACAGAAAGGACTCTGGTAATTGATAAAGAGGAAATGGGGCAGAAAGGTCTCCAACATCTCTAACAGTGACTCCAGATGCAAACTATATAGTAAATTAGTAAATCTGGACAGAGCTGTGCTAAGGGAACCCTAATTTTACCAGTCACCCTTGCTTGTTACACTACAGAGATTTGTAAGGGTCAGGACAAAATTTGGCTAGGAAAAACTTTATCACCACTTTAACTGCATTTTCTTCAGTCCTCTTTTTCATTAATTTACAACACAGTGAGAGCATGGAGTCTTCAGAGGGCTTGGGACACTAAGTGAGGTTGGTAAAGTTCACGGCAGGTTTGGGAATTCAAAGCACAGGTCAGCAGCCTCACCCTCCACAAACCCATACACAGGTATTCAGCATCAATGAGTACCCAAACTTTGTCACATTCCCAGATGCTCATGCCAAAATGGAGGAGCAAGGAAATGCTGCTTTTAGTTTTCCAACTATTTATGCTTTTTTTCTTTCTCCTTTTTTCTCCCTGCAGGAAAAAATGCTGCTTTTTGAAATTGGGGTGCTGACGGGAAGAGTTCCCATTGCTCTTTTCCTCTTTATAGATCCTGTAGCAGAAAACCATGGTATGAATAAAAATTTGCAGTAGCAGGTGTCCTTTCACTGCTGCAACAAAGCTGGGACATCAAGATCAACTCCTATGTGAGGTGTGATAAATGTTTAAGAAATATTGCAAGCAGAGGAGCACAAAGTCATTCCTGTAGATCAGATCTACGGCCTTTGGGGCTGCGAATTAGAGGTAGCAGATGGCGTTGCTCTCCATCTAGAGCCAGGCTAACTGAAGACATTTATCTGTGCTCACAGGTCCCATGCACAGATCATGGCACTTGGACACTAACAGAAGTAAAACAAGGGGTTGTGTGGAATGAAGGAGTGCACAATAAAATATTCACTGTTTTAAAAATGTATTTTTAGCTACTTTCCAAGGAAATGGCTCAGTATTTCTTCCTTAGCTGAGTTCACCAGCTTAGAGAGACTAACAACAGCAATTTTAAGCTTAGTTAAAGCTCAAATCAAATCAGAACAAAAAAATTTCTTTTGAAAATACCTGATGTCTGCTAGCTGCCTTACTTTCATCTGATCCAAGTTTTGTGTACTCAGGTTGTTGACAATATACACTGTGCTGTATGTTGCAGGCAGTGTACACACAGTGCTGCCACTCCAGAGGGGGAAGAGAAAACCCTTAGGCAGCTCTGCTACCTCCAGAGCAGTGACGCCAGCAATCTCTGTGAAAAGTGGGTTTGTGCTTACATGAATTTCTTATACAGTACATTATTCTACAATTTGCCCATGCTAGAAGGTGGAGCAGAAAGCCACTAATGCCCTTTGTTCGGTCAGGCCTAGCTACATATGAACATTATATGGTTTTTTAGAAACAATGCAGTAAAGGTTGATAGTGATTTTTAAAAAAGTTATCATCTCATTTACCAAAAAAGACAGAAAGAGAGAGGAAAAAGTCATCTTACTCTGAACTTTCCAGTAGCTTCGTAAATTACATCGTTCATGTTGCCAGCTTCCTACACAACTTTCTTGCCCATTATTAGGAGGCTGCTACCAATTGTTGGAATTACTATCCTAAACCCTAGAAGCTAAAGTAGTTTTCAGCCAACAGATCTTGACCAGAAACAAAAAGAAGTTGATTTGTTCTTGTATAAAGTCCACCCCAGTAAACAACACACTTCCTCTCTCCTGTTCAGACTTGCAAACAGAGACTTTTAAACATCATTTTCTCATGCAGCATCATTTTCTCTCCATCTATGGCAGACAGTCCCTGTGTTCAACTTAACGTAGCAAGCAGGCACCATGAGAAAAACATTTATAGCCTAAGCTAGGTTGCAGCAAAGACTGATATGATTACCTGTCAAAAATAAGCCAGAATTATATAAAGTATATGAATAATCAGCAAGGTATTTATCAAACTTCTTGACAGTACTCTATGAAGGATAAGTCAGGGTTTGATAGTTGATGGGAAAAAAATGCCCAAGGCTAGAAGTCAGTATAGTCCTGATCTGGCTCTTGGCAAAAACGGTGGTTGTATCCCCATCCCTCCCCCAGCATCTGTCTTTAATAGAACAGTATGTAGCAGTATTGTTGGTCAGTCTCACTCCCGATTATCTATATACAATATCCATAGATGCTTTGATAACTAAAAATGACGCACAACCCCCCCAAACAACAATGCTACCATTTAGTTAACATAACTTCCATAATTTTGAGCTCTCTCTCAAAGGTATATAACCATAGCTTTCTTTTTAAAGCTTCAGTTGCTGGAATCATGTTATTTATGAGAAGCTTAGTTTTCTTGAAGAATATGATGATGTTTTAAGTACTCAGTGTCACAGAGAAGGGACATGAAGTCTAACGCCTAAAAGATATAAATGTAATAAGGTAAATAAACCTTTTTTTTGTTTGTTTTTAAATGTCTGGCATTAGTAACAGGGAAATCAAAATCTCTTCGCACCAATGGAATCCCTTAGCATTTTGTTTATACCCACAGTTCCCATCATAAACCATGATGGACTCAGTTGCTTCATCTATTTCAGTCCAGAATATCATAAACACCCCAAAATTTCCTCTCTCTTCCAGTGTGCTTGGTTCCATTGATTTCAGAAAGGTAGTGTGGCATAGCAGGAAAGGACACAATGAAACAACTTTTCTGTGCTATAAACAGACTAGTGAACTTGCAGTGGTCAAAACCAAAATACAACACAAATACTAGCAACCTTACAGTAGTGATTTTTGATGTGAAGTGGCTGTAAATGGCAAATAAAGCTGTAGTTTCAAATCTAGGCCTTGAAAAAAGCCAAAGACAGAACTTCATTTCAATTATTAGATGCCAGATAATTTGAAAGAAAAGCTCGAATGGCTAAATTATTTAAGCCACACCATCATCCTTATCAGAACTATTTCATTTTTGGAAAAAAAGTCACAAGTAAAGTTATGATTATTAAGTCAGGACAAAATATCAGCTCTTTCCTCTATATCGTGTTTAAGTTGCGATCTTGTACATAAGCAAATCATGCTTTCCCTTCTTCTTTGGCCTGTTTAAGTTAAGCTGTCCTATGGTTTTCTTCCTTTTTCCTTCATTTTGTTGGGGTTTTGGGGGGGGGAGTGGAGGGGGAAGGAAGAGGCTGTTTGGCATGGACTTTTTCAGCAGACACGGGGTATTCCTTCAACAAACGTTTACTTCTTTTGAAACACAAAAGCAAATGACAGTGCCAATTCCTTCTCTGCTACTGATGCTGCGGGACCCCCCAGAAGCCCCAGATCCCACCCTACAGCGGGCAGCCCAGAGAAAGGCACCCCAACACCCAGCCCGGCGCACCCACAGACCCCGAAAGCCGCAATGAGGGCTGTGCCCAGCCCAGGCCAGCACGCACTGGGGAAACGCCGGGCTGGTGCAGGATTCAGCGCTGCGCTGGCTTTCCCCTCCCCAGGCAACTGATAACGAAGACCCCCCCCAACCCAGCCACAGCCCCAAAGCTCTACCATTTAAATGCAAAGGACATTTTTTAGGTTTTCTTTGCTTTTTTTGGCGGGGAGGGGGGGTCGTTCGGTTTTTTTTTGGGGGGGGGAGGGGGGTGGACTTTGGTTTTTTGGGAGTTTGCCTTTTTTTTTTTTTTTTTTTTTTTAATTAAAGTGACGAGGTGTGCCGGCACCGGCAGAGCGAAGCCCAGCGAGCACCTCGGCCAGCGCCGGGTGTCCCCCTCCGCCTCCCCAACCGGCCGGGGCCCGGGGCGGCGGCGGCCGTTGGCCGCTAGGGGTCAGCCCGCGCTCGCGAAGCCGCCCGGCCGGGGCGGGGGGGCGGCGCAGAAAGGAGCTTCCCGCCGCCCGGCGGGGACGAGGACCTTCTCTGGATAAACCCCTCCCCGAGGGGTAGGTACGGCGGATTGAGCACACGTAGTCATCTCCGCAGAGGACGCGTTCGGAGAAGGCTTGCTACAAAACTTACCAGCGGTCTCAAAGAGGACCATTTATACCCGATACGGCTGTAGAAGTACCGTGTTTGTGGTTTGGGTTGTTTTTTTTTTTTAATTTAGCAAAGCAAGTTTTGAACAAAACATCCCCACCATCGCTGTTTAGCCCAACACAGAGACCAAGCAAGCAAGTTCCGTCACCAATGAAGTTGCATAGAGACAAATCCCATGAAGCATTTAATATATTGTGAGCTTCCCCCTAAATAGCTAGGATTGCAAAAGCATCTCAGATTTTAGGCACATTTCAATAGCGCCTATTGCACCGGAGGCCCCGTCTGACTTTGCCACCCTGGGTTGCCTCCTCACAAAAAAGCAACAAAAGATCCACCAGTGATCTGAAAGGACACAGCACTGGTTTGCTTTGCATGTTGAAAGAAACAAGAAGAATGAAATATTTCTGACAAAAAATAATTCTCTGCAGAGAAAGAATAATAATAAAAAAAAATATGAAAGGGATACTCAACCAGAGACAGCTTTTAAGAGAAAACAGGGGTGGGTGAATTCCGACTGAGTGCTGCTGCCCCCAAGCTGTTCGCTAACCTGGGGAGGGCAGGAAAGCCAGCCAAAGCCTGGGTGAGGAAAGGGACTGGACCCGGCAGTTCCAATCCACTAAGCACATCTCCATCACCCCATCCACTATTCTGACCGAGGATCAGACAGGAGAGCTAGCATCATCCATTTACTGTTAAAAAGCTACGGTTTGTCTCTCCCATGGCCAGACATCTAACACTGAAAACGTGGTATGGCTCGAAGAGGGAACGCAGAGGACTAGAGATAAAATATTAGCCTATCCCTTCATTTTTATATCAGGGATATTGTATGCTTACAGTTACACAAGTAAACACAAATTCTGAAACACCGAAGGTACATTTAATATCAGCATGTATGTTCATAAGGATCTCTTTCTTTCTAGAGCCTACAAACCACAGTAGAGCACTTCCAAGCCTGTTGTAGGCCAGGGAAATGGCTGCCAGATTACACTGTAGAAATAAATTGCTATCTAACTTTCAATGTTGTGTTTGGATGCCTTTTTTGCAGTTCTTTATGACACAAATTTGAGGCTATATAAAGACGTTTGATTACCCTCATTGTATATCCTTGAGCTAAACTCACAATCTGAACTGTCCCATTTGAAATGAAGTAGAGAAAAGACTGAATAGTAGGATTCAAACAGCTGCTTTTAACAACTGTATAATAGAGTTCCCACATAAGATATGCGCTTTTTTCCCCCTCAGACAGAGACTGGTGTAAGACAAGTAGGAGCAAATTATGCAAGCTGATGAACACACAAAATATTCAGCAGTTCAGCAACACCCTGCAAAAAAACCTAACCAAATAACAACTCCAGTCCAGACAAGGCCAAGAATGGGAGGCTACACATGGATGGTGAAGACATGAAGAGCAACCTAGCTTTAGCTCACATTTAATGGTGGTCCCCCGCTGCGCTTTTTTCTTTTTTTTTTCTTTCTCTTTTTCAGTAGCCAACATTAACATCCAGTGCTGCCAATTTTTCTGAACCTGTTGTTAGCAAACATTGACAGTAATAGCAGAGCTTGTCCTGTAATGAACTGTGATATCTCATACATTGAAAAGTCAACTTCTTTAGAACATCTCTCTCTGAATGAGGTTTGTCTTTCTCCAGCCAAATCTTCGTAAGACAAATGACCTGAGAAGTGTTATGAACCTTCCTGCTTTAAAAATCAATTATTTCTTCAGGTTGTAATAATCAGGGGTCACAAGGGGTTTCAAGGGGATTTATCCCTGTTCAGAAAGATATTTTTAGTGCATTAAGACAAACGGAAATGTGCTTTAGGCAGTTAAGGCTCTGCAAGACTGCTCAGTAAGGGAAGAGGAGGGAAGGCAACACGGCTTTGCTCCAGAAAAGCAGCCTGGCTTGGGAACGAACAACTTTTCAGTCCCTATCTCCCAGGAAATGATACTGACCCGACCGCTCAGCCTGCCCAGCCTGTGCAACTCATCTTCTCTGACGTGGTTATCACAACTCCCAACTCTTCCCAGAGTCGCGAACATGCTGCTCCTCACCTTCGCAGGGCAGAAATCAAACCGCAGAGAGATTGTCTTACCCAAGACCATATGGAAAGTCTGCAGCAAAGCAAGGACTCGGAGCCAGGTCACCCACGCCTCCAGCTAGTCACCTCATCCCTTTCCCAGCCTTTCCCTCAGTCAGGAATCACTCTGCAGTCACGGGCAGGGTGGAGAAAAAGAGGGGTGGTAGGAAAGCGGGGTGGTGAGAAACTGGGTTAAGGATCCAACATCAGAAGCCTGCTAAATATTAACAGTTAAACTCATCTTTTTGTCAAATGGAACCGTGAAAGAAAGCTGCGATAGGAGGTTTTCAAAGGAGCTTATATACATAGGGAAATTATTTGACTTATGACTTAAAATGTTTATTTTCAGGGCGTTGATGGGAATGTGTGTCCTGCCTAAGGCCCTGGCACAGCTCAGCAATTTTTTTCACCATGAGCAATGCTGTCCTGAGCATCTCAGATGGCAACCACCTGGCACGCACCAGCTGGCAAATGGCCGCGCTGTACTCGTATGGCAGCACGCTGCCGTGGTTACTCTGGTATAAACGCCCTGCTGGGTGCTCCTCCTGAAACAAGAGTGACCGAACAAGGAGTTACACCTGTGTAACTAGAGCAGTTTAATTACACTGGCAAATTTTCCCTGCAGACAAGCACTAAGAGAGCTAATTCAGACTCTTTTCCAGGAGAAATTCACCCCGGATGTCTCTGCACCCTTGCGAAGTCTGTGAGTGCTTACAGTGCCTTCACTCATAGCAGGAATAACCTGCAACCCTGGACTTTCCAGTTCCTATCGTTTTGGTTCAGAATACCTGAGATTCCTGTGCTCCCACTTCTGCAGTAAGTATTCTGTATCTCTCAGAATACTGATACTGCTTAAGAAATTATAATAAAAAATATTAAGACACTCCCCCTCCCCAAATACTAGTACATCAAACCCCCAGCACCACATAGTTTGAGAAATTAATGTCATTTTTTCACTATTGTTGTAAAAGGCTTAATTTTATTACCTATTAAAGCTTTTCAGTTTTCCTTGGAGAATTTCAGGAAACCGATAAAGAAACTAAGCAAACTGACCAGAAAAAAAGAAACTGCACAGTACCAACGAGGAGCGTGCATGCAGCGTATTAACAGCATACTCGATGAAATGCACCCCCAACTTCTTCTCTTCCAGCCTGGCACTGGTCCAGAGCAGACTCAACCGCAACAGCATGGGCCAAGCTGTGCCACAAGCTCATTACAACATCTCAGCCAGGTGACCCCCTGACACTTCCACTTGTTCCTGCTGCTTTGGAGGCAAGACACCGAACACATACCCCCAGACCTTGTGCTTGAGACTGTTCAGCATCTTCCTTCAGGATTTTAGAAGCAGCCCAAGCCAGACCTGAAGAAACTTAATGCTGGATGTCTCACTGACACTAGCATTTGGGTTACAACCTAGGTTTTGACAGCTCCCCAGTCAGCAGCTTTCAAGCAGTACTGGGCTTACCCAAAACCGTGAACTTCTCAAATTAGGCACACTGAATGCATCAAAGACCAAATTTGATCCAATCCCATCAGATCGGATCTCATCTAATCCCATACAAATATGTGAAAAATTCACTCGCTCCTATAGTTGCAACTTGTTATTAACCAACTCTAAATAGCTAGTAAAGTCTGAGGGAAGGGAAGGTATCAGGTTTTACACACAATAACTCTCTCAACTGAAATTCAAAGTATAAACCCTTGATCATGAATACATGCAATGCTTGGACTACTTATCTCAAGTAACAGAGGTATTTGTGGGGGAGAAAAGTGCTGATTCCCATAACAGCATAAAAGTTTGAGCAAGTAAACTGCTTATTCAAGGATCAGAGACTGCTGGCACTATTCCTGGTTTGAGATGGTGGTTTCTGTGCTATGAAAACGTGAGCAGTATTTCTTTTCTCTGGAAACTAGTTAGGGTTTGTTGACAGTCTGGTTTAAGGAACCATTATGGGATCCTTTTCCCTGTCTCTGTGTTCCTTCACAGGTGAAGGAAAAACCTGCCACTCAGCCCCAAAAGCCCATTTAGAAAATACTGGAAACAAGTGTGAATAGGGCAGTGGCAACACTGCCTGCACACGCTGTACGCTGACAAAATTACAAGGGCCTTACGTGGAATTACCAAAAACTGCAGAAGTACTCAGACTTGGAGCCAAACCATGATTTATACTACAGTAATTCTACTCGTTTCATTGGATCATTCCAGTTCCAAAAAAAGTTTATTTTAAGGTTTTTACATTTCTCCCCATCATTATAACTTTCATGCATCTTCCATATAACAGCAACAACTTTAGACAAAAGTCTTAAAGTTCTTAACTCTCTGACATTTTCTTTTCAGAATAAAAACTATTTTGGCAAGATAGGAGCTGGGATTTATGAACACAAAGCAATGCCAAGTAAATATCATCTTCTTATGATGGAAAGTCATTTTTCATGGTGAACAATGGTCAAACTAGACGTTCACCTAATATTTGCCTTCCCAGGACCAGATGTTCTTGACTTTCTCACAGAGGTTCACTGACAAATACAATTTTCAAGATGATGACATTACAGAGAAATGCAAAGTAATTATTGCTTTTGAACATCCTTCGGCTGGTTTTGGCTTTGAACTGGAAGATTCAAAGATTCACCTTGTGACAGCAAGGTGAACAGAGAATGCATGTGCCTGCAGCAGGGAAGAGAAGCAGAAGGGCTGCAACTATGACCTCTCAGATGCCCCTTTGAATTGGGGAAGGAGTTGCCAAAAAGGAATAAACAAGCTTAAAACTAACAAGCTGTTGCTGCTGCCACTACACCCTCCACACAAAGACGGGCAACAGATCCTTGTTAGCAGGTTTAGCAAGGGGTGCCTAAAGCTGCTGGAAGGAACCCAGCGTGAGCGCAGTCCAAGGGGCTGTCCCAGAGGGCAGCCGGACAGCCTGCCAGCTGGGAGCTCTACCGCATTGTCACATGCAGCTACAAAGCCTATAAATTAGGATTGCTGAGCCTGGAGTTAATATGCTCATGACTCGCAAATCTTTGTTAGGGAGGAAGGAGTGACATCTCCAAGGGAGCTTGAAAGCTTTTTTTTTTGGGGGGGGGAGGGGAAGTACTGAAGTTTTGTGGAGTGTCAAAAAGGAACTCATGCTTCTCACTGCTCATAGGGACAATAAGACCGAAGTAACACCTTGGTTTAGTTTCTTCAGTGTTTCACCTTTTCATCCAGTATCACTTTTATGTTTACTCATTTTCACCCACAGCCTGATTTCATGCAGAGATTTTAACATGTTAGACGCAGAGAAGATTCCTGTCATTTGGGAATACGCCATTAAATATATGTGGGACCGTTTGTGTGATTTGTGATACTTTTATGAGTATATAATTGGCAGTTGAGAACAAGTTTTTTTTCACTAATTCTGCCAATATGTGTGTAGCAAAATTAAAGAGGGAATGATTTGATTCTACATACATTGCCTTCATTTCAGAGTTACCGTTCATCCTCTGCAATCAGACCACTCAGTTGTTTGAGCATGCACTTGTCAGTCTGCTGAGTTTATTCTAGATCAGAAGAGCTTACAAATGTATAATCCTATTTATTGGAGGTGTTTCAGTGACAAGTTGAAGCAGAATTTCTTTCCCTTTTCAACGGTGTTAAAAGTCTATCCATTAGCTAAAGATGGAGAATGAGATCCCAGCTCCACTCTTTCCTCATCAAAGTCAGCTGGAGTTTTACTATCAATCAGATTCAATAAAGCTTCCTTACTATCAGGTAACAATTTTTTTCACATGACTGATTGTACAGCAGAGCTATAGCCCAAGTGTTATGTGCATTCTTCATTAGCTGATCTCAGTTAATGACTAGCAGAGATTACATAGGCATTTAATTGGAGAGCGTTTGAAATGGAGGAATTATTTGCAGTTCTTTAATTTTCCTTTTTCATTGTTCTTCTAACATTGCGTTTCGTACTTCAAAGACTTTTTAATAATAATTTAAATACTGTCTATTTTAATGGGGGTCTAGTGTTTTTAGATAGCTGGCCCTGCGTATCAATGCATTGTCACTATGTCCTGGTCCAGACTGTTACCTAAAGTAACACTTGTATTTCTCAGATACATCTAACCACCCACCCAGCAGTTTAACAGTCCCCACTCATTTATGACACACTTTTGGGGTTGTCTTTTTTCTTTTTTTGTTTGTTTGTTTGGTTTTTTTTAATCAAGCCTGCAGCCACTCCACAAATACAGTAAGAACTATAGTAACAACTTCATTCCTAAATTGGGGAATCTACAAAAAGTTGCTTACAATATACATTATTGGAAGATAACTTTTTTTTTCTGTGACCTCTTTACCTTTGCTGCAGTGGAGCAGAGGGACAACAGACAGGAAAGACTTAAAACATGAGAAATCAACAGCTCCAGCCCATGCCCACCTGAACCATGCTGCAGTGGTGCGCTTTTTCTTCCACAGTTGCGCCAATTCATCCTTACACCTCTGATATTCCCAGTATAGCTTCAGGACTTCATCAGCACTTCGCCCCCCACCCCATTTTATTTGCATTGCACGTACTAACTGGTTAGTAGATTTACTGTCTGGAAGAAAGACGGTAAACAGAAAATGGTTTGTAACTACCCTCTCCTTGCTAAAACCACCTCAACTATTACAACAGATATTCTCTAGACAGCCTATGTCTCTGCTCTCTCTACTAATGCTTTTAACCTTGTCTGCCCTACCAAAAACTGCCATTAAGTTAGTCCCATTCAGTTTGTTAAAAGAGCATATATATCAACTTTGGACACTCTGACTTAATTCACTGTAAAAAAAGGAATTACTTTTCTATTAAGAAAAGAAATCCATTTTACTGCGATAAAATTAAAGGCTCAGTACTTAGAATAGTTTTAGAAATAATTTTCATTTTCAGCATTTGCAGGAGCAGAATTGCCATATTTCTTTCCCCAAATCACTGTAACAGCACAGTCTTCGACAATGTTGGAACTACCTTCTCTTTCAAGAGGTTTCCTCCTGCACATCATACTGTCATATCATCAATCACAGAATGGTTTGGTTGGAAGCAACCGTTAAAGATCATCTAGTCCAACTCCCCATCTTATGAGACGCTTTGTATCCTCTACCAGAAGTACTTCAAAGCACTTCCAATAACATTGTGCACAGTGCAAAACACATCCGCAGTATGAATAATAAAGTTGCCACTGTAAAGCCAGGACTTGAGGTGCCTGCATTTGCAGTAACCTCTGTGAGCACATAAAATGTCTGCAGCTCCCAGTACAGTAAGTGCACCCTTTGAACACCCCCAGTGCCAGTGCTCTGGATTAGCCTGGCTTTAGCTCTCCTCCGCTGAGACCTCGATGTGTCCTTCTCTGCAAGCTATCTCGCTGCTCAAGACAAACCATCTTCAAATACAGAGTACTGTAAGCAGTTAAACGGTCTGGCTAGACATAGGTAGATCTGTGAAAGATATAAAAATGTATAGCTTTTCTTCATCCCAGCTTAAATGTTTTGCAGCCTGGGAATTAAAAAGAACTGATTTACTATATCTAATATTGGAATTAACATTGATAACAGTATTAAAAAAAAAAAAAGCCCAGTGAAAACCTTTAATCCAAACCTTCTCAACTTCATTGCTCTGAAAGTTCAAATAAAAACAAAACAAGGAGTTTTTGCAAAACCAAACCCTGACTGGCAAGGTTTTACGAACATGAAAGTTCCCTTGGGCCATCTTTAAGTGCTCTGATTTATTACAGCTTTGTAGCTAATAATTACTTTCAGAGGGAAAAAGAAAAGGTAGTTCCAGTTTGTAAATTGTTGCTTCATGATGTGGAAGGATAGCAATAGCCAATATGCCTCACTGAGGTGTACTGCTTTAATAAATGGCAGAGTTAGGAGCTATAAGGGAACAGCTTTAACCCCGAGCAAAGCCCTCAGACCCCAGACAGCCACTGCATGACCAACAGCAATATTGCAAGCCTCACCAGGGATGAATGCTTGTGGGTAGGGCTGACAGCAAGCCACAAAATGGAGAATAAAAATTACAGGTGCTAAAGGGATCCATCTGGTTGATATACTTCTAATAATTCCTGAAAACGTAGTGCAGGTCATAGACATAAAAACTGAATCCAGATCATTTTCTCAAATAAGGTCTTGAGAAACATGATTTGATAGTCAACATCTAGACACTAAACATAGTAAAAACACAGGCAGGGGAAATGCAGTGTTGTTACATGAATTTGACCTTCCTTCCCCACATCAAAATAAATCATGTTCCTGAATAATAGCTACGGAGTTAGCAAGGTTTTGTACTTGGTCATCAAACGTATCATGAAAGAAAACGGCATATGAAGAGCTCTTTGCAAACACTGTTTTTCTTTGGGCAATCATTCATTCTCCTTTATTATGAGAGTGATGATTACCCAGTCAGAACCATTAACGATATAATATGTATGGGAGCTTGATTGCAACCCTACCACTGGTGCAGAGCCACTGACAAATACAGTATTTGTGATTTTCTTCTGGTATATATAACTTGCTGATTTTAGAATAACTGAATGTAATGCTTTGTAACACCCATTACAGAGGCTGTCGAAGAGTGGAGCCTGACTAATGGATTTATGGAAAGGCAAATGCAAGAATACAGACACCACTGTAGGCAGCAGCCTGTTGTTTGGTGCTTGTACATCTAAATACTTTTAAATTGCAGGAACTAAAATAAGATCATTTAACGTCCCCGTCCCCGTCCCCCCCCCGCCCCAAGTTGTAAGAACATTTATATTCTTGATTTACTGTTTCTGAAAACACGAGATTTTATTTCTGTGTCTAACTACTTCAAAAGTTTTATAGCTTTATACTTTCTGTAATGGCTTTTGATATAACCTGTCTGCTACCCATCAGAACATGGTCACAGAGAATATTCCCAAATCATTGGGCAGCCTGTGTATATGTTAAGACAATACTGAGCTGCCTAATTGGATTCACTACAGCAGTTTCCAGTAACTAGAATAAGAAAGCGAAGTAACACTTACTACCACTAAAGTAAATATTTCCTTCCACAAAATGCAAAGCAATCATCTAATCACTCTAAGGAGAGTAACTGTTCTGAAATAATGCTTGTTCCCTTATTCCTTACTAATAAGCTGTTTATATTGCACTAGAAAGAGGTTCTAATTCTTTTCAGATAGAGAATTCTTACAGATCCTCTCTCAAAATGCTTGTGATCATTATTAATTTGCTTACAAACATTAGACAAAAAAAGCAAATCAACATTCCCTTCCACAGAAAAAAAGAAGAAAAAGCTCAACCAGACCAAGTAGATGAAAATGTGATGAGAAAAGAATTATATCCCATGGGAAACATACCACCATTTTATCTTTTGCCCTTCCTTCAAAGACTGCAACTATGCACATTTTAAAATTTTCCCTTACATACAGAAAGCAACTAATTCTAGGACATACCATAATACACCACAAATAAAGTTCTAAGACTTTGCTATGGGTCATCTGTTTGCAGATGGTATTCCTAAAGGAATTATACCAATCCAACCAGTAGATAGAAATGAGGTATGTTTATATGATCGATGACTACTAGCTAATAAAGCCTGCAGGCTGAATAGCAAATATTTTATAATCACAAATTGCACGCAATCCAAAGAGTAAAAAATAAAACAAAAAACCAAAACAGTGCAGCAATTCTAAAGAATAACCAAATTTACAGAAATTACAATATGTTTGAAGACATTTGGTGAGCAGACACAGAGGCTAAATTCATCAAGAAAATTATTCACTCTGTATTAGCATTACAGCTGTGTTTTGCCTCCCAAGACTTTTGCCTTTATTTGCAATTGTGTTGATTATGCATATGCAAAATATTTTATCTATTCTGTCTATCCCTTTTCCCTCTAAACGATGCACTAATCTGTAATGACAAGCATGGCACTGCACATGGAAAACTCATCTTCAGGGCATGCAAGTACACTGGGTTCATATCTAGCAACTTCCAAAAATCTGAATGCGGAATGAAATTGATATAAATCTTCTCTAACAATATAAATGTGCCATGTTATACAAGAATGATGCTCTGGTTTCAAGAAACAGTTGTGGTATGTCAGTTGAATTCAGCACTGATTATTCTGAAAGCATGACTGTGGCAGCAAACCGGCACTTCAATTTTAATTTGTGAGCCTTGTGCGGGGTGACAGGCATTTGCATAAGAGTGACAGTAACTTTAATCCCCCTATATATCCTTGACTTGCATCTTGGTTTCTTCGAATGCATTTCTAAATCAGCAAAGCTTCAGTCAATTAGGAATTATAATACTTCTTGGGAAAGAAAAAACATTTTCGATCCCAATACAATTTCCCTGAAATAAATCATTTGCATACAGCACAGGCAGTGCCGGTAACTGTATTAAAATGCCACCGCTAATTAAATTGTATCCTTTAAAGCCTGACAGTTTTGAGCAGTAAAGGAGGGGAAAGTGTTAAATATATGTATAATTTCAAGCAGTATTCTAAACACACGTTACTTGACAAATATTTGCTGAATATTTCCTGACTAAAATGCACAGTGATAGCTATTTTCCTATTCCCTCATACAAAAGGGCAAGATGACAAAAGCAGCTGTCTGATTAGGGGCACTGTTGTCCTGAATCAATTACATCCCTGCAGCAGACAGCTCCACTTATGCACCTGTTTTTAAATAGAAGGCTTCTGTAGCTCCCAAGCCTTGTACAAGGGAGACTGGGGGAGAAACCATGAGTGAAAGAAACAATAATTCTTCTGAAGGTCAGCCAGGGCGTCCTGCATCCCTCGCTCTCCACACTCACTGATTGCCTCTGAATAGGAAATCCGCCCAAATCTTCTGTTATGATCAAGAGGGGGAGGAGGAGATCCGTGTTGAACATGTGCCACTTTCACGCACTTTTGAAGGAATGTAATTATTCTGTTTAACCGACTGACTCCTCTCTTTCTCAGAGCTTTTTGAGCTGAAGGGTGGCAGAGCTGAGGAGCCGGCGAACTGGCTGCTCGTCCCGATGGTGGTGTGCCTCCAGGTACCCGTCAGCGCGTCCCCCCCTCGCTCCCTTTCTCTCTTACCCTCCTGGCCAGGGCTGCTGCTGCAAACTCTGCTCACAGCAGAGGTACCCAGGTCCTCGCCTGCCTCCTGACACAGGTGGTTCCTCTTTACCTTCTAGCCTTAGGTGCTGTGCCCTGCAAAATAGCTGCAGACTGAGAGCCCGCTACCTGGCTATTTTAATGAGCTCAAATCCCAAAGAAGGACCTTTATCTAATTTATCCTCTCCCATAGCTTCCGGTAGACACCTTTCTACAAGAAATTCACTACCACTAGCCACCCGGAATAAAAAGGAGACTGTTTATGCAGTCTTTTACTATATGCATAAAGATTTCCACATAATATGATATATTTCTCTGGAGTATTTCCACTTACTACCTCTGACCTGTCTAGGCACACTTTTTTCCTTTAATATTAATAAAATCTTAGTCTTTGCTTCATACATATTTCTTCTTTAATAGGATGAAGAAATTAGAATACATTGTTTTCTTATTATCTGAACGCATGAAGAAAAATGTACTTGAACTGATGAAACAGTGGGCTTTCACCAGGACAGCTGCTCTGCAGTTTGTGCATCCATTTTGGTTTTGTTTCCACCATTGAAGTGAAAAGTGCACAAGCTCCCATTTCCTTGTGTACATAGCAGAAGACAACTAATTATCTTCACGAAAACTGCTGTACAAATACTACAGAAGGACCCCCCCCTCCCAAATATACACAGAAGTATGTTTTAACATAATTTAGAAATGCTTTTCATTTTTCCATTTTGTTTTTACACGCAAAAAGGAGTCTGCGAAGCCTTTCAGACTTAAAGGCCAGCCTTATGGGCTTTGCAATAAATATGGACAATAAAACTCACGGCTGAAAAGTTCTTAAACACCATTTTATAAACGCTTTTAAGAGTTTGATTTTTCAGGCCTTAGATATTAAATTATTAAGTAGATAGAATCATGTTATTTAGGCCCAAATATATTTAATCATGGCAGTACTAGACAATCTAAAATTGTACAGGGCACAAGCAGTCCGGAAGGTATCTGGATTGCATTGAAGGATTCACTGTGTACTGGATCTGTCTCTTTCTACTGATGATTGATTGGGGGAATCTAGGATACTCTATTTGACTACGTGCTTAAGATGACTAAAGTTGAGATAGGTAAAGCATGATGAAGATAGATACCCAGATGCTTTTAACAATCCCACTGCTTGCATAAATCCTTTGGTACCTAGGTGGCTTTAGAAACACAACCTGCAGTATCTGCCATATGGGAAAATGGAATTCAGGTTCTTCAGTATTTTGGTCTCAAAGACGCAAGTTTTTGTGCACGTGCATACAGACATAGCGGAGTTTCTTACCTGCAAAGATTACATTCAGATCTCTAAACTGTGATAGTTTAGGAACTGCAACCACTTAGAAATGACTTTTGTATTCTAATAGGACTTACCTGGACAGGCTATCTGTAAGGATGCATTTAAAAATCAGCCTAAACAGAATCTGCCTGAAGGCAGTTTCTGAGGCTGAAGGATGACCTTTCTGAAAGATACTGCTGTGAAAACAAAGCTTTCCACTAGACTGTATCATAAGTTGTCTTTAAAATTAATAGAAATCATTTCCACTACAGTTATACATTTTTAAAAAGCCTAAAAGAGAGTCTGGCACAGCAAATTATTACTCATTGAACAAACTATGATGCCTTAGTATTGCTTTCCTTAATAGTCTCCACTACTTCTTTTATTAAATGACAAATATCACTCATTCTGATTTTTATTCAATAAAACAAAAGAGAAAGGCCACTCGTGAACTTGTGAAAAGAAGAGATTCTGGTCCAGTCAGTTAAAAGAGTTGCTTCAAAAATTTCCAAAGAACAGGAATAAACGGTGTCAGCAAAAAGCACTTAAAATAGGGGAAACAATACAGATGCTTTAGAAGTAAAAGGCCAAATGAGGAAACAAGCGGGCCCATTTGACTTCAGCAAGGCTTTCAACACATCTCCCACAACATTCTTGAGTCCAAGTTAGGGTGTTACAGCCTATGTGGGTACAAAATTGACTGGCCGGTTGGGGTCAGGCGGTGAGGGTCAACGGGTGGTGGTCTGCCCGGAGGCTGGTTACAAGCAGAGCACTGCAGGGGTCTGTCCTGGGACCCGTCCTGGTTAACATCTTTATCAGTGACCCAGAGGAGGTGGCAGAGCTCATTGTCATCAGGTTTGCAGCTCACTCCAAAATGGTGAGAGCCGCTGATATGCTTGGGAGCAGAGCTGCCGTTCAGGGGGACCTAGACAGGCTGAAGGAGAGAGCCGACAAGAGCCTTATGAAACTCAACAAGGACAAACACAAAATCCTGCACCTGGGGAGGAATAACACCTACAAGGGGCTGCATGAACAGGAGCCCCTTGGCCACAGCTCCCCTCTACTCAGCACTTCCTAGACCACAGTTTTAGGCCCTCCAATACACAAAAGACACTGGTAAACTGAACCAGTTTCAGAAGAGAGCTACCGACATGGTCAGGGCCTGCAACACTTGCCTCATGAGGAGAGACTGAAGGAGCCAGGCATGTTCAGTCTAGAGAAGAGACAGCTTTGGTAAGACCTGACAGCAGCTCCTGGTACCTACAAGGCAGTTACTGAGAAAGTGGAGCCAGCTTTTCACAGTGGTGCCTGGCAGGAGAAGGGGAGACAACAGGCGTAGGTTGAAACGGGAAGTCCAGACTGGATATCAGACAAAGGCTTTTTTCACTGCTCGGACAGTGAAGCAGTGGAACAGATTGCCCAGAGAGGCTGCGCAGTCTCCATCCTTGGAGGATTTCAGGACCGACTGGACAAAACCCTGAGCAACCTCATAGCTCACCCTACTTTGAGCAGGAGGCTGGAGTAGATGCCTCCTGATCTTTCTTCAAACCTGAATTATGCTGTGATATGTTCAAACTGCAATAAAGGAAAATGAGACCAATCTATTCTTGAATATTAAAACAATCTAAATTCTCTAAACTAATGATAATAACCATATAATTTTATATTCAGATCTCTTGTTGATTATATTCGCCAAGAAATTAGGCACCTTGCTAACTTCACACCAACTGCCACGCGAAACCTCACATTTTACTGAGAACATGGATAACTCAGGCCAACAGGCAAGACAAATGCATTACTTGGAAGGAAGAACGCATATTGGCTTCTCCAAAGACTCATGATAGGATTATTTTATTCATCGTTCTTTGGCTAGTAAAACTCAGTCAGACTGAGACCTTTAGTGTGTTTTAAGTGCCACATATTATAAATTTGTGCCACATATACAAACTACATGTCAAATTAAATTACAGTAGGTTTCTCAAAGCTCCCATTATATCAAATGCAAATTGAAAGAGGGGAAAATCTGCTTGACTAAACAATAATAAACAAAGTATAAAACCCTATACTTTTATACAGCCTGAGACTTCTTTTAAAAACCCCAAACTGTAAGCATTTTGCCCTGCAAAAGATTTAAAATATTCTTCACATTATGTTTCTACGCAAGATTTTGTTTTGTGGAGTGGGTGTTGAGCTTATTTTGTCAGTTGGTAAGTCAACCTCAAATGTTCAAAGTTATGGGTTTGATACTACCAGGCAGCATACAGCCAAGAGCAATATGCACAGATCAGAGAGAGCTCAAACATTGTATCGCTCACTCTCCCACAGACATGTTTAAGAGGTAATTTGTACTGCCCCTATTTTAACATGGATGATATCACAACACTGCTGTATTTAGACATAATAATTTAGACATAATATCCCATTGCAAGCTAAGTCCCTAAATCAGTTAAAGTCTAGAACTGTACTTCAAGAATAATACATATTTGTAGCATTCAGTCACTGCAAAATGAGCAGCTTTGTAGCTCTCTTTGTAAAGGGAGACTTCCAGTTGCCTATTTAGACAACTTGAGCATCAATCTTCCCAGCAGATCATAACTAACACTCGGTACTAACCTCGGCAGTCTAAATTAGAAACCCGAGAGATTATATTTCCGAGAAGATTATTATATATTCTGTTTATCTGTATACAGCAGTTATAACCCATATATACTTTCAAGAACAGATCAAATGATTGAAAGATCTGTAAAAAAAACTTCTAGGGATTTGGAGGTCTGTGATATTTTGCAAAATCTATTCACACCAATCCTTAGATGAAACGATCCCCATGATGCAATACCCTAGGTATTATTACAGTTTTCTAACTGGGACACATAGCTTGTATTTCTTTATACTATCTGTCAAGTGAGCAGCTAACACAATCAGGATGTACATCTTAAACTGTAAGTGGCATTTGAGATGTTCGATGACTTGATTAATGACTTCCTTTAGTGAAAGGAAATGAGTAGAATAATATTTTTCTATTTTAATTATCTGTATACAGTAACTATTATAGCAAGTCCACTACCATTTACTTTCATGGTAACAATGACGAAATATGTCACAATGAAATGGAAATAAAATTAGCTAAAATAAGATAGAGAAGAAATAGGGAAAATAACCCTTGAAATTGCAGCTTGAAAAAAAATACCTAAAAAGTCAATACCTAAGAAGTCATTCTCCCAGCCAGGGGCTCTGAAGCTGGGTGCGCACCAACGGCAGTACGTGCATCACACCTGCTGGTCTCTGCACTTTTAAGGTTTGCTTGACCTGATGAGGTTGCAGCAGTATCTGTATTTGGCCTGCAAGAAAACTGTGCAGGTGCATCCAGCATTTCTTTGCTCTGAGACAGCCAGTATGATAGCCTTTCTTTTTAATTTCAAGTATTCCTTTATGGGAAATTATGCCTACTCACAAAATAAATTGGGCAGCCTGGTAGCAGGTCTTTGCCAAGGGACAAATTAGCATGAATAGAGAGTTAGTAAGATTTAATATTACCCTTTTATTAAGCCTATACCACAAGCCTGTGGAATTTCACTTGAATATGAGATATGTCCACCCATGTTACAGTACAATTAGTTGCAGTCAAGCGAGCATCAATGGCATCGGGAAGCCGGGAGGATTAGCTAGCCAGCACTACCTGGCCACGCCAGCAAACGGCTGAGCGCAGTCTAGACGGCGTGTCTCCCAGAGCAGGCTCCCTGGGGGGGCACCTGCCCCCAGGGCTCGCAGCCCAGCAGGTCTGCCACCCCCCCAGCCACCCCGACGGAGGGGCGAAGCTGCCGTGCAGACACCAGAGAGGTCAGGCCGGGCCCACCATCAATCAGAGCAGGCCTTGTGGCTTGGCAGAGGTGTGCCCGGCAAGGGCTCACAAACTACAGCTCCAGAAACAAAACCCAGAAATGGACAGGCTGGGATTCACTGCTGAAGACGAGACCCTCTGCAGCCTGAAGACCCGTTCCCCGGCTGAATGCTTTTTCTCCTCTCAGACTGCTCTGGTGGATAAATACTACCATGCTCAGGGACCATCTACACCTATTTTTCACAACTTTTACTTCTCCCAGACAACACATCTCTTCTTGCAGTGATATATGGGGATGGAAAACATCAGCAATAAAAGATGATAACCACAATGTGTCAGCCCTGACAAGGTTACGTGTTTTCAGCAATTCACACCGTTCCCGTGGGAGCCCAAAGCAGCTCATGCCGTTGTATCTCCTTTCCTTCTAGAAGCAGCACACAAGTCAGGTGGCTGCCTCCAAAGTCTGAGTTCAGTTTCAAAGCTCCTCTTCTCCTGTTCTCCATGTAAATGTGTTATGCCCTGTAACCCTCTGTACTCTTTTCAACTCTGCCGGTTGCAGCTCCATTATCTCTGGAAGTTGCTTTAACACCTGCCTCCTGCGCCAGCCAAAACAACACCATCTGTTGCGCAGCCTGTAAGGTCTATGAGCCACAGCGTTTTCTGATTTGCCTAAAATATAATGACTCCTTTCTCTCCGAACATGCCAGGCCCAGCAGCCCTCCTGGGGCTCTGCCGGGCACTTGTTTTGCTCCCCTAGCTCCCTTTGTTCCCACCCGAGCACGGGGACCAGCCCCACGCCAGCTCACGGCGCTCGCTGCCTGAGAGGTCAGAAAAAACCCTCCCCGAAAACGGCTTGCGAACGCGTGCCAAATCCACAGCCACGGCTGCATGAGGTTTCTAATTGTGGTCCGTCGGACAGAGCGTGATGTTTCAGACTCCTTGTTACTCTCCAATTCGTTTTTTCAGCAGATGTCAGGGAGCAGGTTAGCGACAGGTCAGATCTCACTGTTAGCAGAAAGCACGGGCAGGACCTGGGGCCAAGGCTCACCTGCGCTGCTCCGCGTTCCCATTCACTCCGTGCTCTGCCCCACTCCTGAGCCTGTCCGTTTCCTTCCCAGTCCTTCCCTTCTCTCCTGCAGTATGTCACACCTCTTGCCTCTTCTCACCTTAAGACTAATTGGCGCTGGAGTAATTCATTCATTTATCAAGGTGATAGAAAAGGATGGGGGCAGGATGAGGGAGTTGACACTTTCAAGCACTATGCTACAGACCATCAGGAAGAGGATCCTGAACTCTTGTCTCAGGATTGTCCTTGTATTACCTGAATATCGTCCTTTGCCTTACCTTAAAATTTGCACTTGTCTTGCCTTCAGATTTGGGAAGTTTAAGTTCAGATTTCCTAGCAGTCTGAGAAATGGTAGTATTCTGTGGAATATAAAGGTTCATACAAACCACCTGGATATTAAGGAGTGAGAAGTCTGATCCATTTTCATTAGCGTGTCTCTATGGTTATTTTTATTTGTTGTCTTTTCTGCCTATTCACCTCAGACTAAGGAGAAGAGGAGAACTGGAAGCCAGCCAGCCAAATGGCCAGCCCGACTGCCTGCACTTTGTTTCCTTGGAGGAAGGAGGGGGGGGAAGGGAGCGGTCTAAGCAAAACTGGAAAAAGCTCAGTCAATTCTGAACGGAAACAATAATTTTGCATGTTCTAATGCTCATTTGAATTTAGTGACTTATCTAAATCTCAAATATTACATTTAATAGGAACAAAAATTAGCTTTCTGGGATTCAGCTTGGCATAAAACAACATAAAAACAAGGCTTGTCAGAAATTAGCAGTACTGTCAAAGGAACTGGGAGTCAGAGTGCTCAGATGAAAATGAATAGTCACGAGCACTTCTTCCAATAAACAGACTTTTCTGCTTCATCCCTGGCTAACACACATTTCTTGTCTGAAAGCACAGGATTGTGAAACTTTCCACCCTTGCCACAATGAAGAAAGCTCCCAGCTGCATGTAAGAGATAGTAATCCTTAAACACCTGCAATTATCAAGTAGGTAATGCTGCTGTCATGTACCATTACTTCTACCTGTAATCTTCAGACTTTACATTAAACACAAAAGGAGACCGTTGAACGCTGCAGGACTCCTCACAAAGACCCATGCGATTTCTGTGCGTTGGTACTTCAGGATGAGGAAGTTGGTGTGGAGACATTTGTCGCTTATGGAGGCTTCTGACATGTCCAGCTGGCACGGTTCAGAGGTAACGGGAAGGCTCTGCTTCAGCCTTAGACAAATTACTCTTTTATAAGACTAAGGTTCCAGTTTACTTTACGTCTAGCCCTGATTCTCTACTGCTACCCACATAGGTGAAATTTAAACATCTTTCTCACTGCGGCTTTATGTCTACATCATCTGTGATTAGGAAACAGCAATATTTTTTAATGTTCTTTGGAAAATGTTTTGGCTGCATTTCAAGCATTTTTATTTATTCTCATCATGATCTTTTTCTGTAATTAAATTTAAGATAATTAACATTTTCCTTACAGTCTGTATCTGCACATCTTTTTACCCATGTTCCAGAACATTAAATTGCATTTAGTAAAACCTTCATTGTACCCTGGAAAACAACTGAATCACTGAAGGTCAAAGTCTTATTTTTATTCCATGTAAATAATAAATGATAGTGCATACAATAATGCAATATTTACTCCAAATTCTCAAATGGCATTTGACTGGAAATTGGTTTTATATAGCTATTCACTTCCCTTAATATCTAAGATGTACCAAATGTACTTTATAAATACTAAAGGTGAGGTGAGTCACTAGTTCAATCCACTGTGGATTCGAAGATACTGCAACTAACTCTGGTATGGCTGTATTTCCCCCCCCCCTTTTTTTTAAGTGTTAAAAGATCAGAAAAGGAAAATTTGGTGTCATCAAAAAATCAATAGACACATCAGGAAAAACAAAAAATGCAATTACAGGCTCCAGCATTTGCATATTTCAGGCTTAATATTTATCTAATACATATTTAATATGTGTATTTTAATGTAATTTCAGCTTTAACAGATTGCAGCATTTCCAAAAGAACTAACATGAATTGTCTTTGTTGAAGGAAAGCTTAATTCCTGTATCAGTATTTAAATTCACAGTCTTCACCCCTGTATTTACAAGTCTTGTAAACTAATTCTCGATATAATGGTCCGTCTGCATTCAGCAAAACACTAAAGCAAACATAGAAAAATTTCTAGTAGTAATTTTAAGAATAAAAAGTTTATAAATGTGATATATTTTTAAAAGAAATTAACAATTTCATAGTGCTGCTGCTAAGATTATGCAAGGAAATAATTTGTATAAATGTCACTGATAATAGTTGTGATACATTCTGAGAAATTTGTATCAAAAGAAAAATAACCTGAAATGATTTCAAATAGCTGATGCTGCAGAAGAAGCTTTAGTAAAGAGCCTTCAGTCAAAGTGATTATAGCCAGGATCAAAATTAAATGAACAAAAATTCGACTTCTCTGTGATAACAGGATAACTCAAATATTTTTCCAAACTTTTCCACAATTTTTAAACAATATACAATCCTTACAAATACTTTAAACATTGAAAAATAGCCAATAGACTTCTTTTTTTTGCCCCTAGGAAGGCAGATTGATGCTTCTTTTCATACCAATAGTTCAAGAACTTCTGGATTCTCCTCAAAATTCTGCATTTCAGTTTATAACCAGAACTTTAGTCATGCTAATTTAATTTTTTTAAAAGTCATGAAAAGGAGGATATAATTTGTGCTGGTGTCCTTTATTGAGCAAAATATGCTCAAAAAATTGCTTAGTAACTTCAAACTGGGTAAAAGACCGACTATTAAGTATAACACTCCCTATATATTACAAAGTAAGAAGTACTTATATTTAATAAACTACAAGGCACATTAAAAATATGGAAAATCTAAAAAATGCACTAGAACTCCATTGGTCCCTCTATTACTCTTCTGCTGAAGGTTAACCATTACTAGAGTTACGGAAATAATTTTCCAATCTGTTTTCTAAATAGTGTGACAACCATCATCTGAATTTATATGAATTCAGTGAATGAATATTCAAAGCAAGCTGTCTAAACCCAGAACATCTTCTAGGAATTTTACACACCACCAGCAGCACAGCAAACCCATCCTTTATCAGCCTTTATTGGCTGAGCAGCAGTACAGCCAGAAATTCCAATTGTATTTTCATTGAGAAAAGGCTCATCTTTCAATCCTTTACTTTCCAAACACTCAAAGGTGATTTATTTACAGGCCCCATACTCTGCTACCTCTTTGAACTCACAAATGTTACTTGATGTGCAATTACTTAAATAACTAATCTACGGTAGATAAATATGTAATTGAGAAAAGTTCCAAGTCACTAAGCATGCTTAGCTATAGCTCCAGTGGTTCCTCTAAAATGGAGACCATATAATGTTTTCTTTAAATGTTTACATCTATGTAAAGTGCAAATCATGGCATGAGCTCTCTAACACTATCATAGCTGTTCATAATGCTGAAGTATTCATTCTCCTGTCTTTTTATGTCCCTCCCCTTTCATTTTGAAGATGATTATTTTTTTCCCCAAAGTTGTAGGCATTTGTAATGTCAGCAGGAGCTCAGTGGAAGATGGACGTCTCTCTCTTCCCCAAGCTAACATTAAGCCTACCCTGCCTTTATGAGAGATGGAAGTCCAATACACCCTGCAGATCATACTTAAGAAACACAGCAAAAATCACAGTAGAGCCTGCTGATGAGCTGATTGAAGGTGCCTTAGCCCTGGGTGAGATACAGGCAGGGCTTGTGCAGAGCCTAAAACCCTTCCCGTGCATGTAATCCCATCCAGAGCACCGGTTCATACCATTCAACCATGTCCCATGCAAACTGCAGGTGAGATAGAAAGCTAAACACAACACAACAGAAGTTTGTACATAATACTCAACTTCCATCTTCCTCTTTGTAAAACTTATGCATTCCTCCTGATTAATAAATAAAATGTGGCTGTGGTATTGAGACAGAGTTGAGACAGCACCTGTCATAACAACCTGCAATTGATTTCTGTTTCCTAGTATTTGCTGATTTAATGTTTATGCCAATGCTCTCTTTCAGTACTCAGTTGGTTGCAACATTTAATACTGCTGTAATTCATCATGGGTTAACATGAGTCTGTTTCAATGCATCTGTAATGTAGAAAAATTTTTGATGTTTTCTGCCATATGGTTTCTTTCTGACCCCAGAATTTTCACTTCTCCATCTCTGTGGGACATGAAGATGTCCTTGAAGGTTTATTTGTTCTACCCCATCCAAAACATCCCCCCACCCCACAAGCTTCCAGTGTTCTCATCTAGCAAATGTGTCCAAAATTTTTAAGAAAACTATCAACTCATACAAGACAGCCTCTTTACGCTAATAAAAATAAAGGCCTTACTTTTAAATATGTGGAACATTCAGCAGCTTTCACTAAATGCATGGCACTGAAAAAGGATCCTGCTACATATTTATAAACCTATCTAAGATTAGCCTTTAAAAGCTTATTTTAAGCATAAGACAACACCTTTCTGAAGGACAGACTTCTTATGTGAGTAAATTAAGAGCATGTCTGCAAAATCAAGGCTTTTAAATAATGCAAGATACAGTGAGTCAGTAAAAAGCAGGAGTACTGAGGCAAGGTGCAAATACTGCTCATAAGCAGGTGTGCTTGGGTTGCACCTCTGTCAGTCAAACTCTGTATGAAGATTTATCATGAATCCAGCTGTTGAAAAACCCCAAAGACTAAAAATAATCCCAACAAGATTAGGGACTTTTCTTTTTTTCCTTAAGTGAAAATTCTATATTAATTGGTTTTTAATGTCTGTATTTACAAAGCAATTTAAATGGGTTCCTGTTAAGCAGCAGGCTGGCATTGCCCTTCACAAATGGTGTCCATGGGTAGAGGTCACTTAGAGCAGAACCCTGAGGGCGGTCTGCTGGGAATTGCTCTGTGATGCTGAGCATGACACTTTATGACACCAAGATAATAAATGGATCAGAGATGTTCCACATTTGGATCCTGTCTTACTTGCTTAAAATAAAGTTACTATCTGAGCTTGAAGCAAAAGCAGAGACCTGTCTTTCTGAACAAGCTAGACTCCCAAGGAGAAGTAAACTACAAAGAAAAGCATGATGTTCATGAACTTTGATCATGATTCTTTGGTTCCTAAATCATCTATGCTTACTTGAGTCTTCCTTCTTAACAAAAAGGTGGGGATGAAGAGAAATCTTCCACTGACATCGCATGACAACTTCAGCCATTACGACACTTCTAAAGAGGTAAAAAGTTGCCCCAAAGAATCCACATGGTGTTCTGGAGGAAGACTCATTTCATCAGCCTGAGGGGTCACTACTAATCTTCAGACAGCTGGGCCACAGGAATCAGTTCTCAGGAGGAGAATGTCCCAAACAGATGTGTCCTCTTAACACTGTTCCTGCAACACCAAGCAAAGGACTTGGTCTGACCTAGCAGCCTCTTCCATGAAGAGCAGTTTGATCAATCTGTGATACCAGAAATTGCATGATAGGAATGATCTTTCTTGCAAATCAGTGATAAAGACTTCCCCCCGCCAAGGCTTGCTGTGTGCTCAGTTAGTTGACCGAGGATATTTTTTCCTACACACATTTTGCTATGGAAACAAATAAAACAGTAGTACTAGCGGCAGCAGCTTGCCATCTGCTGACACATTTTCATCTGACACTGTCCTTTGCACTATGCATTTCATCTTTGCATTTTTATAGAAACATCTAACCATCCCCCTACTAGACCTAGTATGACAGTTTCATGAATCTGCCTGTATGCAATGTATGAAGTACGGCAATAAGTACTCCTTTAGCAATGCCTTGGTGCACGTGCAGTCAATCACGTACTCTTGGGATTCTACCACATATTTTTTCTGGCTGGAGAAAGCAAAAGGTCACTGAACCCTGCAGAGCCATCACTTGAGCTGAAGTGCCCTACTGTAAGATCACAATGATTGAGCTACAGCCAAAGTGAAGTGTTTGGAAGACAAGGGGGAAGGAGAGAGATTCTGATGTTTGGAGCAGTAGAATATATTCAGAATAATACAAAGTAGTAGTTCTTAGTAGTAGACTTAAAAAAGAAGATCCAAGAGTTGCTAAGAGGACTCACAGACACATGCCATTCAGTGAAGGAAAACTAAGGGGTGACGTTTTATGGCAGAAAAAAGCAGCAAATTGGCTGTATGTAGGCAAGAGCAAAAAATTAAAGACACTCTCTGTGGCCTGCATGAAAAGGCAGGTGCAGAAGTCTGATCTAAATGGTCTGTACCTGGCTCATGTTGCTCTTCGCAGCTCTGCTGATGTCTCACAAGAAAGGAGTTCACAGTCTCCCCTTGGCACAGAAGCTGAAGAACTACTGACTTGTTTCTGCTATGGCATGGATACAACCTCTGAGACTGCAAAAATCCCTTAGGAACATGTTATAGTGGGATCTTAACACGATAACTGAGTAACTGTTCAGCTGGGGGAATTTTAACAAGACTGTAATAAAGCTCTTACTATTGTTCAGTCTGATCTATTAGAGAATCTTTTCTACATCCAACTTCATTTAAGCTTTTCCCTCCCTGCCCCTCCACCCCTCTGTCCCCAAGTAAATCCAATTAACTAAGTAGCCATTTAGTTAAAATCCTCTCAGGGTCAGAGCCCTCAATTCCTTCAGGACTCTTACAGTCCTATCATCATTTCTTCAACTCTGTTTTTCTAGATCATTGATTTTTTTTTTTTTTTTTTTTTTTTTTTTTCCCCCCAGGGCTGTTTGAAACTGCTCCTCTGGTAGCATTTGTGTAATAGCCCGTTGTGTGGCCAGCACGGCCCAGGTCTGACACACACAGTTCCACACCAGAGTGTGCCTCTGACAGTCCATTAGAGCCAGCCTCCGCTGCGGAGAGAACTACATCAATTTTGATTGTTTTATTTAAATTTTTTTCCCACCTTTGACACAGAGAGTAATGCTGTAATTCTCTGAAGTCTGTTGAATAGCCTGGAGAATGCACATGGGTCTAGCTGCTATCTTATAGCTGACAGTTGACTCTCACAGTAATGCAGTGTGAAACAGGAGGGCCCACTTAGCAGAAATTCATACAGATGTTTCTGGCACTTCAGTATATCTTGGATCTGCACAAATATCTGATCTAAAACATGGGCTGAGGAGAAATTCTCTCAATAGCTATTGCATTTCGCTCAACTGAAAACCGCAAGGCATGCACTGCTGGAAACCAACATCAGACCCAGCCAGGACTTGGCAGTAGCTAAGGAGAGAGAGAAGGCAAAAGCCAATATACCATGTGGTTCCTGAAGGCTGCCATGAAAACAACAAGCATATACGCTGGGAAGCTATGACCACAGATAGCAGGACAACACAAGAAGAAGGTAGCATTGCATGAAGTGGTCAACCAAGATAGGCACTTTTTATACAGAAATCGGTGGTATCTTTCCCACATCCCAGAAGAGTGGGATGCTGTTTTGCTCCAGAAAGTCTCAGGTAAGAACCACAGCAAGTGAAACCACTGATTGAGACACAAGCAGAATTACCACAGTTAAGACTGCTTACACTCTGGTTTTCTTCAGGGTAGCCCTATCAAGTCAACACAAAAGAGTGCAGGACCCCTCAGTAACTGATTATATATTGCCATTTAGTTAGAACTGATGGATTGATTGTAATTGTTTTCTTGTGTTTTCCAGTGGTATTACTGTTGTGTTTGGCTGGGAAATAAAAATTAGAGAAAGTGCTGTTAATAGGTCCTGGCATGAGCTAATTGGAACAACATGTTATACAATACTGCTTATTACACTGCACTGCTCAGCTTGATTTTCTGGTATGGCACAAAGTATATCTGCCAAGCACCTTGGTTCCAAGTAATTATCCCCTAGCATGAGAACAAGAGTAGCCACAGCAGAATTTGATAGGCTTTAGCACACTTGTAACTCCAAATAACCCTCTCCCCACTTCAGCTACACTTCTGGAGCAGCATTAAACGATGAGCTACAGGTTGAACTTTTGTCCTCTCTCAGAAAGAGTGCAAGAGATTGAAAACATCTATGTTAACAGAAATGGTGTTTTACCATCGTAATTTAATTTTCCAGTATTGCTGGGGTAGTGACAGTAAGCAATTGGAACAGTCTGGAAGGCAACCTTTAAAAACCAAATTACCTTAATGCAGTCCTTAATTTGGGATGTTAATAAAGTTGATTAATTTTCACAAACTCACATGAGGAAAAGAGTAGCTGAAAATGCTGTTTTAAAAGCATGGTTACTATCATTCTGGCTGCATGGCCATGTACAGATATACTCAGAAGTATCAGGTTGCTGAAATTTACTGCCCATTACTTCTTTCCTGTCTTGAGTATACTGCATTTAAATGCAACAATGAGCTAACATCTGTATATTCCACAAAGGGGAAGGCTGATAAATATTAATGAAATTTGCTCCTCATGTATCTTATGAATTTTTATGTATTCTTTCATCTAGGGGCATCATTGTACAACTTTCACATAAATGATTGCAGAGATCCCATTTCAACCTTGAATTTCCACTTTGCACACAGGCCCCTGCAGAGGGAAAGCCAACAGAGCGCTCACTCGGCTGACAACTCTGACTATTGAAAAGCCTCTAACCCTCGCAGAAGAGGCCTTTTCTTGTCTGTTTAAAGAACAGTGGTAAGATGAATTCTCTCCCTAAACAGATTAATTTTAACTCAGCAGCAGTGGAATGAGTCCTTACTAGACTGCCGTCAGGTAGGCACATTGCCCCCTGCACCTAACCATGCAGCTAGCCACCATAAAACTGATCAACAGTATTAAGCTACATTTCATGATGCATAAGAGGAAAGGAAGTAGAAAATCTCTACTGGTAAATAAGACCATCCTTGAATACATCAATCTCTCTCAAATGCAAAATGCTTACTCTTCTCCTCCTTTTCTCTATTTTTCCCCATTCCAAAGTCATGCTGTAGACTCAGCGCTCATAAGCCTTTTTACACAAAAATGGCAAAAAGCCCTTTTGGTAAATGCAGCCCACTCCAGAATACTGTGGCTGTCTGACTCCTGCAGAGAAGCTTAAACAAAAAACTAAAGTTAATTCTTTGACCAAAGGCAACCAAAGGCTTGTGGTTTTTGCTCTAGGCATCCAAGGTTCACTCCCCACAGATCAACAATTTCATTAGCCAAAAAAGTATGGTTTTTTTTTAAGCTTCTAAGTTCTTATAATTAATAAAGAGGAAAGAAGAAAAGATTTACTCTACAAAATACAGAAACTATCTTGTGACAATTTCTGCAGTGTCTTCTGAAGTTACAAACCGATCTTAGTGTTTCATGCATTAAAATATGCAATTTTAAAATGACTCTATACAAACATATATGCAGCCCTCAAGAATTATTCCACCAAATATTGTTTGCTGTTTCCAATCTCTCCTTGCCATAAGTTAATCATGACAGTTGAATTCTTTAACCCTAGGGATCAGAATTTGTTTTGGAGTAACACTAAGCGCAAAATGGCTCCAACATGCATCACCTCACCCTTCAACTTCAGTGATTCCTTGGGATTCGGCCCTTTCATAGCCAGGTGAACCACTCGATGCACATGAGGGAATCATGTTTCTCTGTTCTTTGTTCATTTACTTGAAGCTCCATTGTATTTGCTTACATTATTGCTTTGCTATTAACAAAATCATTGTTTATCCAAAATCAAGCTAAGGTCCTGAACAAAATCTCAGTCATGCTGACCTGCACCAAAATAGCTCAAATACAAAAATCTGAAAAACAGCACACACACACTAGAAAAATCAAGTAAAGCCTACAGTAAAAGGCCACTCATGAAGGTAATCACTCAACTTCGGACATCAGGAGCAGATCCACTGAGCATGGAGGAGTCAGAGCAGGCAACGGGGAACCTCTGTAAAGGCATCTGCAGATGGATGAGGAAGTTCAGAAGTGTGATCACACATCTCTAAAATACATGCACTTGTACAGAACTCGCCAGCTCAAAATGATGTTATTGTACCATGGTGTTTTCAAAGGCACAATGAGCCTGAAGAAAGTCTAGTGGAAGCCAAACATTTTTTTAAAAATCATGCCAATAGCTATAGAACAGAAAGGTTTCTTACACAGTCATGATCTTACAGCTGGTTAAATAACTTATAGCCAGATTAAATACTTAGGCTGTTGGATGATTTCTCTTTTGATACTGAACTCTGTCTCTTCTAAAAATGCGTTTTAATACAACTGTTAAAAATTGCACTGATCTCCACCCCTGAAACATATTCCTCCTTTCAATGGAGATACATGAGAAAAAGAACAGTGATTTACTGCAGTATTCACTCGTCCACTATAAACAAACAATTTACTGAAAATGATCAGTGCATAGGCAAAACCCATCAAAACCCTTTCAGCAAATTCTACCTAAGATATTTTGATCTTTAATTCTTTCAACCTGACAAAAGATACTATCACAGTCCTTGTGCAGATATTGTAGTAATAAAAAAGAAATTGCATGAATTTTCAGCAATGGCATCATCATAAGGGCTGAAGTTTGCCATACTGAGGAGATGACCTTTTTTTGTAAAGTATTGGCTGTAGAGTTGACATTGTCACCTCTCTCAAGGAAGAAGCAAAAAAAGTAATACATTGATATGTTTCTGCATGACTTCCAGTAATGGCTGGACGGTATGCTGGGAAAGCAAAAGGCCTAAGTCAGTTATACTTCCATGCACAAGATGCAGGCAAATCCAGGACTGCTCTCACCTATAGCAGAGATGGGGTATTTCTTTTTCTTCTTTCATTAGCTTGCTCTCTAGAGTAACTGAGAACAGAGAGGTTACTGTCAGCTATTGTCTTTTTCCTACTATCACTGATGTGCGCCGCTGAACCGAACCTCTAAATATCCCTCAGTTGCCATGGAAGCTGCGCGAAGAGCAATGTTACCCCAACACACTTAAGGGACCTGATAACCAAAGGCCCTAATAATGGACTTTCTATCTGCTTTGAATGATTGAGCAAGTCAGATTGAGAGAAAATATCAAACTGCCCAAACATTACTATCTGCCAACATTTTCCAGTACAGATTCTCTCGTTAAAGTTGCATCCAGATTTTTCACTGAAAACCTGATTTTGCCTGAAGGCCGCTAAAATGTTTCCATTTGTTTTGCATTGATTTTTTTTTTTTTTTTTTAAAGCTTTAGATTCACAATTACTTTGGTATTGTGTTACCACAGAAGATTTTTGGTAGGCTGATTATTCAGCTGGAAAAAGGCATTTTAGAGATGAGTTTGACTTTGAAAAGCAAACTCATTTCAGAGTTAAAAGGCCACAAACTTTATACAACCTTCACAAGGGCTGAGAAATCATCACCACAGACCCAATCCTCCTAGCTATGAATCTGTCAGATAGCACACAGCCTGCACAATAGACAGCATGTTCAGAAGATGAGTATAAGAGAACTGCATTTTTGCATAAGACCAGTGTGTAACAGCTGATTTAAACATACTTACAGTATGGATAGTTCTGTTAGGAACATATTTGTGTTTCATAATGAAGAGAAAATAGGTTTCCTAATATAGAACACATATTGTCCAGTTCTTTCCTTATGCTGTTACATATTCATGCGAAAACAGTAGCAGCACTACCCTATCAGAGTAAAAATTGTGTTAGAAAAATCAAATCTAAGGCATCTAAACTCTTCAGTGTAACCTTAGAATATTAAATCTTAGATAAAAATGGATGATGGCATTTTTCACCACCTTATGGTACAACATAGGTCTCGCTGGTAAGACCATTAAAACCTTAAACACCACCCCCCATCCCAGTCCTGGAAAAGTGAAGCCAATGTAATTGTATTTTAAAAGATTGCTTGTGTTTGACACCATTACACAAGTTAAACAGTCTTTCAGGCATGCATTCATATCGGAATTCTACATAGGATTTAGCCTTGGAAACCATGCCCAGTTCCTGCCAGTTCAGAATCTGTGGGAAGTCAGACAAAAATTAATATTCCCACAGTGTGCCCCTACATTGTCTAATCCAAGATGACTACTAAACTAAAATCCTAGTAAATTAAATAATGTCAGCATTATAAAACATATAATTTATATCCATTTGAACTTATAATACCCTTTTGATTAATCATTCCTGATATATTGTACATCAATAATTAAATGTCTTCCAGAAATGTCAATGCTTATCAGAAAATGACTTAGTTGGGAACACATTAGCCTTATAATTTACCTAATATTTATCTTTAATACCTGAATTTATGATCCTATTTCTTACAAAGATTAGTAGTCTATTACATATTTAAAACTTAGATCATGAACCTCCAGGAAAAAAAAAAAAAAAGAGGTGTAGGATGCTCTGAAGACCATCTGAGGTATGTTTCAAAGGATTATGGAATGAGTGTTATACAAAGAATTATAGGAGTAACTAGAACAGATAAATAAAAAATAACAACATTAAAAAGAAGTCTCAAGAATATTCTAGCAGCAACATCATTTATTCAGTTGCCTACAACCAGGGTGAATAATCATTCTTGTCTTTCAACTGGAATGTATCAGGCTAGTTGTGAAGAGAAATATGTTTATGAATTATCAGTTAGATCTTGTCCTGCTTTGAAAACAGAAAGAATCTCTTTTTATTTTTTTAAAGATTAATTTCTACTTCTTTTGAACAGCCACTGCGCAGAATTGACTTTTAAAAGAAATAATCTTGCAGAAGGATTAATAAAGGGATTTGGCATTTATAGGACTAATATGAAGGTCTACAATTACATTAAACAGAACAGAAATACTTCAAGGCATCCTGGGGTCAGGAAGGAACTTTTCCTTAGAGCAGCTTATTCCATAATTGTCCACTGTGGGAGTTTTAGCACTTTTCTCTGTGATCTAATACTCTCCACTGCTGGAGACAGAAACACTGGGACAGATATATAATTGTGTGGCTCAAATTTGGAAATACTTTTTTTCAAATGGTAAAGGCTTGTCTATCCACTAAATTTTTTTGAAAAAATTGCTCATACTTATTTTGAGGACTCAGACCAAATAGCTACCCAGCACTGCTGAGAAAGCTGTAGGCGTAGCTGTTCTCCTGGCCACTGCCATTAATTGAAGCCACTTGTCAGCCAACTCTCCATAAAACGGTTCCATTCAACAGGGTGTTTAAAACAAATGGCACCAGTTGTAGCTGGTCTATACCATTTACGCACAGAGCAGATGAAGCTTTAAAGATACAGTGGCTCTCATTCATGTACCATGGGGAGAACGCGGAAACTAGTTATGTAGAAAAGTATTTTTAAAAACTGGGAAAGAGGATATACAAATAGTATATGCTGAAGGGAGAGGGTATCTCTGAGAATATAAATAATTTCCTGCTCCTTTATTTCTCAAGTGTATTTTTGGTTATATTAATCACTTGGAAGCAGACCCCAATACTGCCAGAGTCGATATACTTTTGGAATATTCTTTTTTCTCCTTCCCTGTTTCTCAACCTGCTAAGAAACCTCAAGTGCAGTCAGTATTTTTTTGCTGCTGTTGCTGCTGATGATATTCTAGGGGGTATTCATCAGAAAATGTCAACACAGGTAGAGATGTAGCTAATGAAAGTGGAAGTTATTATTGTCTTGTCCGTATTCTCCTCCTCCTCATCAAAAAAAAAAAAAAATCTAGTGCAAGCATCCCTATTTTGTAAAAGGAACCCAAAACATGAAAATCATCTGAGAAATAAATACAGATATAAACCCTGCACCTCCTAGCCCTGGGGATTAAATATTCTGATGCTTGCTGCGAGCACATTGCCATTTTCTCAATTCTGAGCATGAAGTACTGCAGGCACTGAACCACCTTTATTAAAAAAAAAAAAAAAAAAAAAAAAATCACACAGCATAGCTGCCATCCACAGCCCTGGTGAAGGCTCAGGAGACTGCAGAAGGCTTGTTTTCAAGAGGACCATGCAAGGAGTGCGAGTAAAACGTAGAGTGAAGGAATGGGCTTCAGGAGTGATTACTAAAAAACCCCACATTTAATTAAAGTAGTAAGTTTAACATAAAGCTTTATCTACCTTTACGTTACTACTAGGGCAGTCTAATGCTAACACTTCAAACCTAACACTAGCATAGACCTATCAAGTAGGAACTGTGACAGGTCTGAAAAAGGGATGAGAATGGCCAGAGATTAGAAGTGCTCTCTATTCTGCTTTGTCCTCTAAGACAGCAGTTTCAAAGCCCAGGAAAATCAAATAATTGCTCTCATTTGTACTATTTTTGCACTCAGTCCAAACCCAGTCAGGATCTTCACGTCACTGTCCCTGATATACAGTACAGACTCTGTGCCTAGCAGAAAGAGAAACTGCTGGAGAGTCCAGAAATATAGCAAAAGGCATTATTCCATAATATAAAGAATGTATGTAACAGAATTAAAGAGAAAGGTGGGGCATGTACTATGTATGATTTTTAAAAGACTTTCATGTGAGGCTACAAGGAACCTCCGCTATTCCTGGAACTAATGCCTGTTTGAATTAGAAAATATTGAGTCATGTTCCACAACTGTTGTGGTTTAGAAAATCCATCCTTGATTGTGGTACACTTTGCCAGTGTTTATCACTATTAAAAGCAGGCACTATATTTTTCTCAAGTTTGTCTAGCTTCCAGTTGGTAGAAACATTTGTCAGCTGGATTGCAAAGCCCTCTAACATTACGCTCCTGTTCTCTAAGTACTACTAAACTAATAATTCAGTTATTTCTCAACCATTTTCTTGACCTGCTGAACCAGTTAAGATCCTTTAGTCAGCCACTGCAAGGCTCTCACCTGAGACCTTCCCAACTTACTAGTATCCTTCTTGTACTGGGGACATCAGAACTAGACACAGTAATCCAGCAGCAGTCATACCAAGTGCAAAACCTGAAGATGGTAACTATCCACAGATCGCAGGTCATATTAGCCTCACTGTTGCCTTGGGAGATATGTTCAACCAGTATCTGCTGTGATTAAGAGATGCAGAATTGCCGTTTCCCCAGAAAACATCCCCCAAGCAGAGGACAACTGCTCACGTTCCTTTTCTTTACCATTTGAACTCCACATCTGCCGGGGAGGGAAGATTTCATCCTACTTACTGCGGTCGCACACTCCTCGATTTGCTCACCTATCAAAAGTTTGTTTTGGTAAAGAAAAACCTGATCAGCCCAAGACTCAAAAAGTATAAGGACAGGTGAAATTACTTGTCTAACCTTGTCTAACCCCGTCATACAGGGAAGTCTCAGGGCTTTGTATTGAACAGCAAGGCACTCACTCTGCCTGATAAGAACAAAATACTCATGTGAAAGAGGGCTCTTCATGAAAAGGGCTGACAAGACAGAGGATTGGAGGCATTAAAAGGAGTTTGTCAGCCATGCAGAGCTTTTCAACAAATGGCCGAACTGATGTTTAGAGGCTGAAGGAAAAGTTTTTCTAGAGGCAAGGAAAAACTTCAGCAAATTTCACAATTAAATGCCATGTAACTTGGAAGTTGCAGCCAATTGCCCAAGTATTTTACAAATGGAGCAAAGATGAAGACATCTGGTGTGGAGAAAAAACACAATGTTATGAGACTAAGAAAACTCTGTAAAATACATTGCTCCCTTCCCTCCATAATGCAGGTGGCAGATTCACAACCTATAGAATTACTTACTGCCGGGCTGCTGACAAAGGTATGGCCGTTGGTTTGGCACAGCCAGGTGAGAGACCAGGTGCAACCCAAAGACCTGCACAAGGGTGGTAAAGTGTGTACCCTCAAGAGAGGGAAGCTGAATCCACACCCCCACCATGACCCTGACTGGAGATGCCCATGGAAATGCTTGCAGCCTTTTGAAAAGCTGAGTACCTCTTGAGGTTTGCTGTGCATATGACTAATCTTACTTTGTACCAGGACTCTCTCAAAAAAAAGAGATGCCAGTCTGAGGCCCGTCTGACTCTCAATCAACCCATCAAGATCACGTGGATCAGCCTGAGCAGTACTGAAAGTAGTAAACCTCATCCCTGGTTTGGAGTGCTCAAAACTGATGAGAAGCCCTTGAAACCTAAGAAAGAAAATGCTAAGCAAGTACTTCACACTGAATTGCAACGTCTTCACAGTTCAGAAAGACTGCAAACGTACACGCAATAGGATTCTGCAGGCACCTACTCAGGAAGGGATGTTTCAGATGTGTACGCTCCTCTCCTAACTTTATGTACACAGCAAAATACAGTCCCAAGCCCAATTCCTTTGCTTCTTTTCTAAAAAAGGAAGTCGCTAACAGTTTGGATGTGATCTGACATTTGAAAGCTTGGCAAGTTTCAGAGGTAACGAAAAAGCTGGGGTTTTGTTTTACGTTATGCTATTTAGCTGACTCTTCTTTTACATTATAAAGGAACTAAGCTGCAGGAGCTATACTGTAACTTGTTTGTGCAATTTCTTATTTGGCTGAAGCATGACTTTTTTCCAACATATATTATTTTATATTTATCAACAAAAGGATTTTAGCATTGTCTACCCCTGCAGAGTAAAAAAACCCTATATTGAATACTGTCCCTTTAGTCTTCTATTCCTTTTTAACCAACTATCATTCATTGTCCTCAGGGTGCTCATTAATTCTGAAGTTTAAAAGATATCCATCAGCAGTATCATAAATTCATAGATAGCTACAACAGAAATGTCCGTCTCCTTAAGCATGACTTTTTCTTTTATAGTTTAACCTCTGTGATTAACTCATACTTTTGTGTCTTGTAGCATCTTTTATGCAAATGGCAGAATTTCATATAGAAAGACCTTTTCTTAATATTTAACACATCCTTCCTTGTCTCTGATCTCCAGAGCACAGAGAAACCACATTGTCTAACTGGTAGCACAGTAGCTGTGCGTGTGAATGGCTAGTAAAACATGTAAAGGTGCTTATATATTGGTGAAGTTCCAGTGCCATGTCTGGATTAAGTAGGGTGGGAGAAGGTTAAAGCTTTCCAGAAACAGTCTGCGAAGTTTTAATTAACCCTTGTTTTCAAGCCATCAGATTGTGACTTACAAGATGTAATTACTATCTGGACCATTAATGTAATTTTTCCCCCAACTTGAAAAAATGGTTTATATAGGAGACTATAATAAGGAAAATTAGAATGATTCAAATGACAATCTAATAAAAAAAAAAAGATAAAACATTCCGTAGTTTTGTAGACATCTGTTAAGTTTCCACTCCTCTATCCCCAACCAAAACCCTGTCCCCAAGTCACAGCCCAAGCCTGTTGCAGACAGAAGGAGCTTTCTGAGTACTTGGTGCTTACCATCACTCACTGCAGGTGAGCCCAAACTGCAACCCCAAACCATTTGTCTCCAACATCTGCCAAATTCAAGTAGCATGTGTCGAACAGTGGCATTCAATATAAGCAATCTACAAACTGCATAATCACCAATCCGTTTACAGACTGATACTGTAAAATAAGCTTGCTTTTCCTGTCAGTTGAGCCACAATTTCAAATCCTTATTAGAAGAGATTACGGATGATGGAGCAATAATGGTATAGTGTTACTGTAAACGAAAGGTGTAGCAACATAATTACAAAAGCTACAACCAGCATCTATGTTTTAGTGGCACTAATGGTATCTAAATAAAAGTGCAATTCCAAGTCAGGTAACTATTAAGGGCCCATTCAACAGAAGCTAAGCATATGAAAGGGCGGGAGAAACAATTCCACAAGGCTCATCTGTGTTTCAAAATTAACAGTATGCCATTTTCCCCCTCTCAGTGCTGTAATGCTTTACTACATACCATTGATGAAAATTGTTAAAGAACATGAAGGACTAGCTCAGGTACAGTGAGGAACTACTGAAGGCAGTGGTGTAGCTGCATAGCCAAAGCGGCACAGATTTCCCCTACCTTTTGTGTTTACTCGCAACTTAATTTTGGAATGTTAAATTCTTTTGAAATACCCACACATGACATACACAGCTTTCCCAGCTTGAGACCTTAGGCTGAACAGCTTGCTTCGGTTCAATTATTATTCAAGCACTGATAGCCAGCATTATCCTAGATGAAATGCAAACCAAGTGAGAAACAGATTCCGCATAAAAAAGCTCGCGAGCTAAAAGAAAATGAAATCAATCCTCAGCCTTTTCAACTCCTTAAAGTGATAGGCAATAACAGGGCTGCCAAACCAGAGTAAACCTGAAAAGAAACATTTTGCGGCCCATGATTGAAAGAGAACATAAAAGGATGTCAGGTAGATGGATGCTTTATTGCTATTTTATATTTGAAACCAGCAAACAAGGCCAGGTTGTAGCTGAAGACATGAAATTGCAACTCTTCCATCTATTTTAGGAGACCTGGCTGATATTGCTAACCTTGTTGTCTGATCATGATCACACCCCTTCATCTTTCCTATACATTGATCAGCTGTTTCCTTTGAGAGCAGCTTGTCACTAACACCTCTAGAGATTTATATTTATACACATGTCGTTTTCTCCCCATTATATTTTTATTGCAAACAACCTATGAATACAACAAGTATGTTAGCAGTAAATATAGCTGCATAGCAGGGAGGAGCTGATAGCAAGTTCTTATCTCCAACAGGAAAGACTTGGCCTTTTTCATTGTCTCCAGAGTTAATCATCACAGACTGTGGTGGGCTGGTGCCATCTGGCAGCTAAGCCCCCATCCAGTCCACTCACTCACTCCCCCACAGTGAAATGGGGGAGAGAATCAGAAGGGCAAAAGCAAGAAAAACTTCTCTCCCTCTTGCAGGTCAAGATAAAGACAGTCTAATAAGTGAAGAAAAAAACCCAATCAAGTGATACGAAGGCAATCACCCACCACCTCCCACCAGCAGACTGATGCCCAGGTGCATGCTGTTGTATGGGCTGCAATAGCTCTTTGCTCAGTTCAGGTCAGCTGTCCTGGCTGCCCCCCCCCAGCCTTTTGCCCACTTCCAGCCTACTCTCTGGGGCAGCAGAGTGAGAAACAGAGAAGGCCTTGAAGCTGTGCAAGCTCTGCTCAGCAACAGCTAAAACGTTGGTGTGTTATCCACGCTGTTTTGGCCACAAATCTAAAGCACAGCACCATACAGGCTGCTCTGAAGAAAATTAACTCCATCCCAACCAGACCCAGTACAAAGATCCATCCTGCAGCATCCTCATCTTCTGGTTGCCCTCTCCCTCAGCTCTTTCAGGAGAACAGATATCCAGACAACTCTCTGCTATGTTTTCCCAGTTCTAACTCAGATTTCTCCAACCAGTTAAATGTCTTGGGGTTTTTTTTTTTCATTTTCCTGAAAACCACTGTGCTTTAGTATTTCAAACACATCTAATTTTAATTTAATATGAAAAAAATTAATAAAATTCACAAAAAAGAAAGAAGAAAAAGATGCATGTTCCTGACTGCATCAAAAAGCAGCCTGCTGAGTGGGTCTACAAAAACATCTAGTATGTTGCCCTGTGATCTCTCCCATTTAACTGAAAAGCCAAATACATCCGTACTCTTCCAGTTCAGTTCCATACTGAATTAATCAGGGAATTAATCACCTATCTGCACCAGAACTTCAAATTCAGTGAAAGGGAAACAGTGTAATCCAAGCGTTTTCCTTTTTGACCTCCCTTGGTGGAAACGGGACAGAAACATTGACACAGAAGAAACGGGCCGTGTGTGATTTGGCAACAAAGGCTAAGAAACCACAAACTCTGAACTCAGCCACAAATGCCACTTCCCTGTGACCAAGGGATGGATTCTCATACATTACAGACTGATTGCTCTCTCAAATGACTCTGAGTGGCTCAGCAAGGACAAAAAAAAAAAAAAAAAAAAAAAAAATCCTCTGCTCCTTGAGACCACCATATGAAGAAGCTTTTTCCCCCTCAAGAGAAACAAGCGCTCTTTCTTGAACAAAAGCAGGCATGCCTCTGGCTGCACACATCTGGTCTTCCTCTTTGCTTATGAATAAGAGGTATGACCAGAAAACTGGCTGACCTGAGCAATAATGGAGGTGTGAATTACATCCGTGTCCACGTGGGTAACTCGTGACCATGCTGACCTGTTCCTTTTATTGGTGCTTCCTCAGAGCATCTGTGGTAACACGAGAACCTTCCAGTGCTGCAGAAAGGCCTTTGCAAGGATCTTACCATGAGTACAAATGGACTGACCTCTACTAATGGCATATGACTGCATTAACAATCGCTATCACAGGTTGCACAAAGAGCTGTATTGTGCTATCATACTGTATTTTGTCATACCCTGACTCTATTCTGCCTTTTAACCTAGGGAGTAATAAAAGCCATTTTTTCTTTTACGCAGTCTTTAATACTGACCATTTTTAAAGACAAGATGTAGATGCCTGCTCTGATATGTGTGGCATGCAGTTTTGTGATCAGCATAAACCCCGAGAGCAGTCCATCACATGTTCAGGATGTCCTTCTCATGCTTGGAAACATAGCACTGAAAACCATTAGCTCCTTTTTATCTTTGGGTTTTTTTTGGTTTTTTTTTTTTTTTTTTAGGAAAAGAAGCCAAGTTATCAGATATGAAACTTTCAATTTTGTTTAATGTTTCCTTTTTCCTTTCTCTAGATGACTCTCAGCTCAGCATACTGGAGAACTGCTTCACTTTCAAAGCTTAGCATTTCTCACTGTCAAGTGAATATCTCTACCACTTGGTGATACATTCAACAAAGTGTTATCCTTTGTTTTCACTGGGGAAAAAAAAAAAAAAAGTTTCACTTTCTCTCTTCAGCATACTGCCCAACTAGTAAGGTGAAAAACAAACACAACTTCAAAGATAAAAGACATGGAAAAGGGTAAAACAATAAAAAAGGAGAAAAAATTCGGGAGAAATGGAAATTAACATTTTAGTTTGGAAATTTTGCAAGCCTTTTTAATGAAGATTCCTTTTCAGAAAGAGGTAAACCTTTTTCAGATAAGAGCTCTGAACAAGTACAAACTACCTTTTATAAGGAATCACCAAAAAAAGCCTCTCTTGACAGTTTAGGAAGCCCCAGATCAAGCTTTCGGACAATAGACCCGGAAGGAAAAAGCTAAGCATGACTGGATATCGCATCTTTTATTCTACTCATCTAAGGCAAGTAGAGTACAGCCAGTGAGTTTCCACAATTGGATTGAGACTTGGACTGGATTTCTAATGCTAAATTGATAGGTGTTCAGATACTAGTGTGATAAGTAGGCTATAAATACACAGAGGCTGACAGCTTGAATAGTTTGCTAAAATAGACAGCTCTAAGAGCTATTCTGGATAACTGTTTATCTATCCATCCATCCAAACTCACTCTTTAAGCTGTCGGTCTGAGTTTTCAGACAGGATATTTTAGCAGGATAGCTTGTTGAAATATAGCTATAGTAGCTATAATAGAGAGATAGATAGCTAAAACAGATATGAAAGCTGAATTAGATACTTGGTAACACAGAAAGAGCTCCAGGAACCAGAGGAGTGTGTGTGTGTGGGGGGGGGGGCGTGTGTGGAAAAAGAAGGTGAATATGGTCAACTGAAGCACAAGTTTGCACCTTACAAAAGAAATAGATATAAAAATCATGCTGATGGCAACTACATTTTCTCATAGCTTTCCGCTTTGGAAAGAAGGTGCCTTAAAAACCCACATTCAAAATCACCCCAATCCAGTTCTCTCAGTAGCGACTGCAGTGCAGATACATCATTCCCACCAGCAGTGTAGAGTGCGCATGGGTTTGTACGGGCTGTACACCTCCACTGGTGTTCTAATTGAGTGACAGAGAAAAATCATTATCTCAGTTATTCCCTTGCTTTAAATGTTCAACATGGCCTTCAGCCCCCAAATTTATTTTTTTCCTTTCAACTATATTTTTCTGCAGTTTGCTGTATCTTATCCTTCTTCAATATTTGGCATGGGGCTTCCCGCTCACTAATGACTGCATTTGCACTGTCTGGTTAAACATTCCTGCCACAGTTAGGAAAATGAATATCCAGAACACAGTCCGTCGTGTCATGTCGTGTCGTCCCGTCCCTGTCCCCCCATCCCGTCCCCCCCGTTTCAGCACTTTACAGACTCGTATCCCCTTGGAAACCTTAAAACAATTAAAGCCATAACTGGACTTTACCAGCTAATTAGAGTTCTGGGTCTTGAATAATTTTGTGCATTCAATAGCTACATTTTTAAGTAAATCACACTACATCACAGCTAGATAGCAGAAGACATTTAAAGGTCTTTTATATAACAAGTTGCTAGTTGCCAGCTGTTTTTCTGATCTTTATGGTAAATCCTGCATTGAAAGATTGCTGCCTAGAAGGCAGGAGCTAACGATGATTTGAATCTACTAGCCATCTCTGTAGATCAGATGCCGTTATTACCAGCGGAATCAGTATTCCATTCACATGCTCTTATTTTCCCCTCTTGGAAAATGCTTTACAGGATATAATATGGAAATATATATATATAGATAGACTATAGTTACATAGGCTGTGTTCATCCATTTACATGTTTCAGCATAGCTTTCTACTGGACTGTATATAGTATGCGTACACACTCTGCATCCTACCATAACACATACTTTTTAATATACCTATCTTTCACCTAAATGATACAATAAAGGTGTTCATTTAGTGGATAAATACTGGTATAGTCACTGGAATTTTGCTCCTCTTTTAGCGTTTCTCTATTATTTTAAATATAGAAGAGCATTATAAATATAAAATATATCTAAAGTAATAGCTATTCTGGTACAACGTTGATACTTAAGTTTTATTATTATCCTATACAAATCAATTCTGAGACAGAAAGTTTATGGATTTGCTCTGCAAAAAACAGAACAGCAAGAAACAGAAGATCTGTCTCTGCTTAGTATAGATAACAGAAAACAGATAAAATTTTTCTTAAGCTCCTATTGTTAATTGGGGATGACATATCAAGCAAAATAGAGGTTTTGAATTAGAAAAAGACCAATAAACAATTTTGTCATTTCTTTTGACATGCCAAGTTGCACCACAAAACATTATGTTCAATATCTTGACTACCCCGTCAGTGAAATGGAAATATGGAGGTGCTGACCAAATGAATATCTTAGTTGGAGGTCAAAATTTTGGAATTAGCTATTGTAGCTAGTTAAAATTAAAAAAAAAAAAAAAAACACAAACAAACAAAAAACCCCCAAACCCCCTGATCACTATCCAGGCATAAGGCAAAGATCTATGCATTTACACAGCCCAACATAAAAAAGACTTAATGTGATATGCACATAGTTCAGAGTGCGTCAATGTGTTTGTTTCAGTTCTCAGCTAAGGCTTTTAACTAGAGCATCTTGAGAGAGCAAAGCACGTGTGCTTAGACATAAATGGCCAACATGATATATATAAATGTTTAAAAAAAACAACGGGGAAAGGTGGTAAAAAATATCAAGCGAACAATACAATGTTCAGATCAGATTTGTTAAAAATGAATCTGGCAACATTAAAAGAAAAACAAGTCACGGGAAAAAAGAAACCAACCTCTTCAAGACAGCAAATCATTACAGGGTGCTAAAGATTTCTTAGTATATTAGCCCACCCTCAGGGCTTCTTGAACATAATCCATTTCAATAACTATTCTTTTCCCCATTTTCTAGCATAAACAACGTTGCAGTTTAGATCAAGCCAATTCTTATGCTAGTAGTATTGTTCTGCCAATACCCACTAAGGGTTATAGCTTGAGAGGAGGGGTGAATTACAGATACATCGCACAACCTGCTCGTGAATTTTGCCATCTATGGTTTAATCTAAGGTTGTTATGCATGCAACAGTGAAAGAATGACAAAACTACAGGTTAGAAGCAGCTTTTAACACATCATAAGATCAATATTGTCTACTGGAGGCAGTGGAATTTCCAAACCCAGAAGTATTTAACATGCTTCCTGCCCACCTGAGTGACTCCTGATCAACATCTTTAATTTTGCCTTCAAGTTATCAAAAACTTGGCATCTCAGGTCTATTGCTCTAGGGCACTGCATTGCTCACATCACCATCCGTTTGCATCATGTTCGTGCTCAAGTACACTTAAGAACGCTGCTGCTCCTGCCTTGACTGCTCTCCTGCGGCACCGCATCATTCCCCGTCTTGTCTTCTTTCAGTAATTCTAGACTTTGCTGTGCTTCTCATACATACTTTGTGCTTTGCATTCTTACTGTCCCTCACATATGAGGTGCCTTTCCTGAGTTTAACTATAGGACCACAGATTCTCTTCTTGCAAAGCCCACTCCATCATGCCAACATGTGGCTGTAAGGTGAAGGAGATGGCTAGCACCGAGATGAAACCTTATTTCTGTGTTTTAGGTTACTTATAAAAATGGTTTAACAAGGTACAAGGCATCCAAAAGCCTGAAACTAATATTAATAATGCTAGGCATATTTGGGTACAGGATGTGGTGAACAACAAGGGTGGAGGGAAAATGGTGTTTCTGAAAGGGAAGCTGTCCCCCTGAGCTCGACTTCACTCAACTGCAAAGCCTGAAACTTGTCACCTGCAGAGAAGACATCTACAGAAAGGGTTGTGGAACAGCATTATAAAACCAGCAGTACTTCCTTTCAGAGACATCTGCAGCTACTACTCTTTCTCTAGAAACCAGACTTTCTAAAAAATGTTTAGCAGGAAACTACAAGCTAGAAAGCTTCAATCAGTCTGTACGTATTCCAGAAATTAGAGATGGAAGGGCATGTTATGTCAATTTTCCATTCTGTGGCCACTGGTAGATTATTCCCTATTACATACTCCTGAGCTCTTTGTCCACTGTAGTTTTAAATGACTCAAGTGCTTGGACTTCTACCACTTGCCTTGGGAGACTTATCTGTTCTACAGTCTAATAGATCTCACTGTCAGGAAATGGCCTCCATTTGCCTTTGCTCAATCTTATCCCATTACTCCTAGTTATGGTAGTTTTTTCCTGTTGTGCTCTGAAACACCCTTATAATGGCTCTTACCCCAGAATCAGAGTGGAATAACAGCCATAAATGGAACCCTCTTGCCTTCCATTAAGTGCTCCCTCATCCCCTTGCTCCTGCAGCCTGGCACAACACACCAGTTGAGATAGGAGCAGTAGCAGTGAGCAGGTCCTGGACTAATGCCACCTGAGACAGGCCACTGCACAAGGCTCAGCTGTAATTACAGCACAACGGGACAGAGGGAACAGTGCGGGATAAAAGCGGTGTCAGTGGGCAGCAACACTTCCTTTTAACCCAGGCAGTCTTTAAGTTACATGCTCAATTTTGTAAATAGCCCAATTTTGTAAATGGGCATTAATCATCTTAGTGAAACGTCTCATCAGCATCAGCGCTCCCGCGTGGTGTGCTTGTCTTGCTGCCTCGCTCCTCCCCTCTCATCTTTTTGCTGAACTGTAGCCAAAAATTATGCTGCAAACTCTATGACTAAACTTTCACTATCTTAGGAGCTTCCGAGAGACTGAATCCAAATTTCCAGCACCACCTGCTTTTCAGCATGGCAAAGGTGAAGGTGTGCATTAAAGCACCTTCCCAGTTTTACATGGCTGAGATATGCGTTTGTGTTAGTTAATGATCACACTTTGGCTTAAAGATATGTCATTTGCTTTAATCTGTTCTTGGTTTTGAACAGTAATGACATCAATAGCAATGCAGAGACAATGGTGAATGGCTACTAGCACATAGAAAGCCCCCAAACCAGTGGAGAAAAGCTCAAAAACATTGCCAGATGAAGAAAAGAATGATGTACTGTAACAGATATAAGCCCTTCATCATCATATGATGTGATACCTGGGTATCACCCAGGTAACAAAGATGCAAGAAGTTGGTATCAGCCAATCCAGAATTTAACTACCAGTTTGTGTCTTCTCCTAGGCTGATTTTAGGCAGCAGACTAGACACAAGTCATTTTATTTATGCCACACAAGAAACCATTGGAGAAAAAGGAACTTCATGCAGATTTCTCAAGAAATTCAGACACAGACAACTCCAGTTCCTTTGTGTTTTTCTAATTTAAGACCGCTTCAGTCACTTCTGCTGCTCCTCTCTTTCATTCATTACTTTCCTCTTAAGTGTTTTGCTGAGATTATCTAACTCTGAAGCTTGGTTATTTTCAAGGGTATTTTTTGGAGTGGTTTTGTTTGTTTTGATTATGCCCTACCATAGCCTGTTTTGATTTCTCTGCAAATTTCCTTGTGGTGTCCTTGGAAATACTCAATCTGTATATTATAATCTGGGGACTGACAGAGTAAAAGAAAACATAAATATCAGTGCCGAGTTATCTGTAACATATTATGCCCTTTTTACAGACCTGTCTTTTATTAACTCCTGCACTACTTTTCTGTTTCATGTAAGAAAAATGAAGTAGCCAAGGGAGAGCTACTGGAAAATATATCTTCAAGTTATATTTTTGCCCTGAATGAAAACTATCAAAACGAACAGTGTATGTAAGGGTCCGCTCTCTCTCATACACAAAGAAATGCACATTCTTTCCAACTAATTTACTACTCATCCAGTGGAAGGTGCACAAAATCTTTGAGTAGCAGGGCAGATACCAAGTTATTAATTAAAAAAGGCCTCAAAATCTTTAAAGATGACCCCAAAAAGCACCTAAAATGCATAAAGAAATAAAAGCCGGAATGGTCCAGGCCAAGACGTCTTGCACTTGAAATGCTGTGCAGGCAAAGGAAAGCAATACCCCCACATTCCTGAATATTTTCTTAGGTACGTTAAGAGACAATTGAAACAAAAGGAAAAATGTTTTCTGCTCTTTCTTACCCTATTTCATGGAAAACAAGGAGTGACTGCAGATAGAAGTAGTCAAGAAAAAGTCCGAAAAGAATTATTATCATAGAGCCACAAAATCCCCACCGTAATAACCTCTCCTAATAAGTGGCACAAATGACTGGAAATACGAGTAATTCAGTTCCTTATTAAGATGAACCTTTTTACAGCTACATATTTCACATCATGGTGGTGTTCACTGACAGTCTGAAGGCCTGAAGCAGCACATGTTCTTTCCTCCTCCATGCATCTGAAAACCCTTAGTTTTCTTGCAGAGAAAGGTGACTTTTGTTCCTACCTGAATCCAACCACTAAACTCCCATTATTTTCACTTGGCATAAGGTCAGGCCCTTAAGAGTCAACAAGCAAATCCTGATGTTGTATTAGAAGAAAGATGCAGTGTGACTGCTTTACGTTCTGGCTCCTTAGCTTAGCGTGTCTGGAGGGCACAGCTTCACAACTGCTCTCTTCTCGTTTTCATTCATTTACAGCCTTGCAGGCCGGAAAAGTGATAATGTTGTTGTTTGGGCACCCTGTTCTGCTTCTCTGAAGCACATAATAAGGAATAAATACAATCCTGGTCATCCATGTATTTCTAACTGCTGCAAACACTTTTGATATATACCAAATGTACTTCAGGTACCATTGTCTTGCTTCTCTTTGCTCATCACTCCGCAAAAATTTGGGGTTACCAAGCTCCATGCCCGGCCCCCCAAGGCAGGATTACGGTGTAGGGTGGGATCTGCACTTACACTGAGGCTGTGCCACTGCAGAAAGTGAAGCCATTAAATTAGTGGCTAACTACCCCTTTGAGGATTTGATGTGTGAATTGTCTGTCACACTGTTCACCTAGTATTTGCAAACCGGCTGTCTGTTTTTGACAAGAAAAACTGGGAGTGTAGTCCAAACTGACAGGAGAAGTGTAATTTTCTTTTTTTTTTTAAAGCATCATTTTTTACATTTAGTTGATATGTATAAATAAACATGAGGAGAACATTGTGGCAGACTTCATTATTAGTCTAGCACAAAGTACTGTATTGCAAATGTAAACTTCTTTGGGGAGATTGCTCCTGACTGGCCAGCAAACTCAATCAAAATACAACTTTGCTTCAGCTTAACTGTATTATACACTTTATCACCCAGTGTCCTGTGTAATAAATGTTACTGAAAAGACTAATTTAGGATCTGAATTTATTTTAATTAGTCTTTGTAATACTGCAGCAGATGTTAGCCTGTATAAAAGCAAACCTGCACTTGTGAGGAATCTCAATGAGAAGGCCCCCAACATTTGATATTCTCAGACATGCTGCCTCAGATTGCAACAGCAGACAGGAGGGGAGAAAGGAAACTAAAGAACTAACAAGAATTGGGAGGGTGAGGAGAAAAGGTGGCAGAGATTCATTTTGTTATAAACATGTCCTGTTATCAGTCACGGCACTGTAAAGGTGAGGCTGCAGAGCACCATTAATAACTGACAGTTGTTGTTAACTACCAGGGAACACCAGATAACCTTCCTGAGAATATCTATACCCCCATCTTGGGCAGCAAAGTAATGAGTCCCAGTGGAAAGAAAGCACTGGCCGTCTTTGTTGTAGCTATTGATCTCCTGATGTGATTTAGATAAGGGAGGAAGAGATAATGGCATTGATTATTCTATTTAGGAGCCAGACCGAGACTAAACTCAAGTATAATACATAAAGAGGAAAAATGCACGCTCAATCACTCCTTGTCTGTTCTCTGCAGTTCAAGGCAATGCTAGGTGGTCACGGCAACGGGGACACACATCTTAATAAACATGTGGGGTTTGGTTTCAGGGACAATTTGGTGTAAATGAATGTATGATGGCGGATTTTGTTTTGTTTCTCCTTCCTTATTTTAATAAGCATGCACTGTTTTCATAAAGCAAAGCATGGGCAGAATAGGTTGTTTTCCTGCCAAGGAGGTTGACAGAAGTCAATGATGGAGATCTCAGACTGACAGCAGGACGTGCATAGCTAATTTTACGTTACGCTCCCTCTCCCCCATTGTGAAGGGTAGTCAGCTCAGGTCAGGTAGTTTACAGGGAAGAATCTTAAAAAAGACAAAGAATGCTTATGCCCATCCACAGCAAGATGTAATTATTCTGACAAGCCTTAACTGCAGGTCACCTGGAGACATGGATTAGAGCCTCAGGCCTCGCCTCAGAGTTTAAAAGAATCCCTGTTGCATGTAAGAGCAGACACCAGTGAGATTTAGAAGTACCTTAAAAAAGGGGGAGGGGAAAAAAAAAAAAAAAGAAAACCATTTCCAATCTTTTTAAAGCTGCTGAGCTTAAACTGCCTCTGAATATGTTAACAGGTTACAGAAGCCACTGTTCTACCGAGGGAACCCAGTGAGGGGTAGGATGGATTGACAGCCATACTCTGTTTTATATTCTCTTCCATACTCTCCCATATTCTTTGGAATACTGTCCTAGACCTGAAAACCAACATAAACTTCTATTTTTACTTCTGTCCCCAGTGGAGGTTTTCAAATACCACTCTGAGGTTCTCTTAAAACCATGTACATTTAGACTAACTACAAATTATTCGTCTTTTATTGGTGTGATTGATAGATATGCTTTTTAAAATATAAAAGGAAAGCCAGATAAATAAAGTATAAGAGCAAAAAATAAAATAAAAGCCTGCGTTCAGTTCTTTGATGTCACCATAAAGTTTCTGCATATGAAGACAACAGTACTTTCACCTCTTTGGGCCCCTGCCCTTGCCAGTGTCAGAGAACTGCAAGTCACATCAAGCAGAACTGGCCAGAAGATTTTTCAGAGAAGCACAACTTATCTTTCAAAAATGAAATTTTAAAAAGTCAATCTTTATAGTCTATTTACTGTATTTTGTTGGGGTTTTGGTTGTTTGTTTGGATTTTTGTTTGGTGGGGTTTTTTTATGTTTTGGGTTTCTTAAGGGAAGTGTGCCTGGCTTCCTTATAGGTTTCCCTGGGCTAGTTGGGGAGAAAGATGCTGGAGCTTCCTGCACCTGCTATAGTAAATTGATGTGTTATGGAGAGGCTAAAGAGTGGATTTGAAGCATCCAAGCCCAATTTGACCTAAGGGAAATTTGAGGTACAAATTGAAGTTTCCCACAAACTAGAAACTTTGGTTTTCTGACAGTTTTAGAGCAAACCTCTAAGATCTCATGTCTTAATAAGACTGCAAAAGATTATTGTACAAAACCACAAAGCACTGCAACATCTTTGTGTATTGCACTACCACTTTTTCACTGGATCTCAGCAAGCTAAACGTGAATGACACATAGCTCAGACACAGACTGGCATCGCTATGGAGAGCACTCAAAACCTGCTCTTTACTGCGTCAACACACGACAAAGTATCACCGGTTGCATAGAGCACTGCACAACCGGTGCAAATCTATGAGGAAGGTCCTTGAATCACTGTGAAATAAGAGAGCAGAAGTAGCGAGAACAACCAACCTCACGTAGGCAGAAGCACAAACTGCAGTGCTAAAAACAGTCCTTGAAGGATTAATTGCAGTATGCATACCTCAAACGTGAACTTCAGAGCAAACAGTCTGTGTAGGTCTAGTTGGTTTATGGGAAAAAAAATCCCTCTAAATCCATTGCCTATATATCACAGTAGAAATACTGACATATTGTCTGAAGGTAAAAGCAGCACAGGTTTTCCCTTTCAAAAGGGAATTGATTGAGCCACGCAGGAAGGATGGATTTACTCATTTCCTTAACACAGAAAATAGGATCAGTAGTGTTAGTGTTTGAAATAAAAAGCACTTCTGTACATTTCCCTGGACTCCAGGGGTTGTGCTGAAGAACAACAGAAGATTTAATGGCAGGGGGAAGAAATGCCTAGTGTGAAAAAAATACAACTTGGAATTTCATTACTGTAAATGACAAGAAGAAAATACACAAAATCATTGGCACAAATCCTTGTCTTTCCCATGTATAGCCATAAAATACTATGACTGAAAAGTGATTTATGAATAGTGCATCCAAAATTTAGATGCCGGCTGAGGTGGCCCCAAAATCAGAAGTCATATTCTATAGTTCTTGTGAAAGACCACTAGGATAAGCCAAAATCCCAGGCATAAACCCCACCAAAATTTGGTAGTAACTTGAATATCTTAAACTAAATAGTTTTAGTTCTGAGTAAGATGGAACCCTGATTTCAGGGTATCTTTAGAGTAACATTACAGCATCTGTATTTGTCCAAGCAACCCAAATCTGGTCTGCTTAAACTTTTAATTTTAGCCTCACTTTTCTTCTGATACAGAAACTTATTTTCAGGTGAAAGTTGCCTTTAAATGGTCTTTGTGCTTCTAGCAATTTGGAAGATGATTATGTAAAGTGTTAAAATGAAGCTGTGGCAGTTGACCTGTCTGTCAGCAGACATAAACCAAACCAAGTCATTAGATTAAACCAAAATCCTCCCCAGTGGCATCTTTAACTCCATTTGATTTTATCCTTGCTCTAAGGCTATTTGTGAGTGTTTTGACTGTATCACCACTTCTTTTTCTTTTGCTGTTTGACAGTTCTTCCGGAGTTAGGTGAATTATTAAAGAGATAATAATTAAAAAAATTTTCAGAATCACTAAAGGTGAATTTCTTTACTACTTGTCATGCTTTAGCCCCAGCTGCTCGCTCACTCCTCTCCAGCGGGATGGGGGAGAGAATCGGAAGGGTAAAAGTAAGAAAACTTGTGAGCTAAGATAAAGACAGGTTAATAGGTAAAGCAAAAGCTGCATGTGCAAGCAAAGCAAAACAAGGAATTCATTCCCCACTTCCCATGGGCAGGCAGGTGTTCAGCCATCTCCAGGACAGCAGGGCGCCATCACATGTCACGGTGACTTGGGAAGACAAACACCATAATTCCGAACGTCCCCCCTTCTTTCTTCTTCCCCCAGCTTTATAGACTGACCATGATGTCTTATAGTATGGAATATCGCTTTGGTCAGTCGGGGTCAGCTGTCCCAGCTGTGTCCCCTCCCAGCTCCTTGTGCCCCCCCAGCCTGCTCACTGGTGGGGTGGGGTAAGAAGCAGCAAAGGCCTTGACTCTGTGTGAGCACTTCTCGGCAGTAACAAAAACATCCCTGAGTTATCAGCACTGCTTCCAGCACAAATCCAAGCATAGCCCCATACCAGCTACTATGAAGAAGACTAACTCTATTCCAGCACACTACTGTTTTAGAAATGGATTCATACCTTGCAGCTATAGGCACGAGAAATTCTAATACAGATTACCTATTTATACCATGATCCTCAGCCACCTCTAAGTCAAGTTTCTGTTTTCAATACAAACTGTCAAAATAAGACAGACAAATCCTAGTGGAAGTGATTACAATTCTAGCAATATCTTTTGGGAATTATATTGTAACATTTCTTTTGTTTCACAAGGAATATTTCTCCCCCCCCGCCCCTTCTAAATTTTGCAGTTCTTTAGCAAGAACTCTCAGGTATATGGATAAACACAAATTGGAGTTAAGCTTCAGTTAAGAAAATTAACGGATCCTCTGTCTTCTGCTTAATTGCCAGTTAGACACAGTGTCGGTTTTTCCAACTTCTACTTCATGCTACTGAAGTGATACTGAATGGTCCTGTCTGATGATAATTAACCAGTCTGGATAAGTCTTTCAATTAGTTATGGAGATAGTTAACATGTAGAAAATACTTTTGTTGCTAGGCAAATGACGAAGAGTTACACAGGAGCTTCCTAGTCCAGTGTGGTTGTAGTTTTTGAGCAAACAGTGGAAATGCTATGTTACCAGGCACCTTTACTAGCAGTTGGGTTTAATTGGCAAACGCCCTTTAGATCAATTCCTTTTGTTTAATGTTCCAGCCCTGTCTGGTTTCTAGGCAAGCTGAACAAACACTGAATCCAGCACTAGAAATGTGCTTTCATGCAATTCCCTTGGGCCTGCCCTCAAGCCAGCTAAAGTCCATGGAAACAGCTGTTCAGTGCTCACCTGAGAAAAGGTTCTGACCACAATGCTGCTAGATGATGGCACTCATTTTTAAATGCCTGGTTTGTTTTCAGGAAACATATGTCAATTGTCCTAGAATCATTTCAATGGGACATGAGGGAAGTCGTAATGCTACGTAAAATAAACCAAAAACTCGAGAGATTAGTGTTTATGTTGAACAGAAACAAAGTACATGATTCTCACTAAGAATTTCTGAGAGGGAGGGAAATTGTGCTAGAAGTAAGCATATTCTTTCTACTTCTTAATCATTCTTTGTGGTAGATACCTGCCTGCATATAGAGGATGAAAATAACCAGAGAACAGACATTTAGTTTCCAAAGGAACCATATTTTTAGTTTATCATAAAATGATGACTGAATAATTGCAATGCTAACATTTCTTGAAACTTAAAGCCCATACAAATGACTAGCCCTATAGAGAATATTCCACACATTATATATGCATGTGGTAAGGGCAATTGCAAGAGAAGATCACAAGGCACCATGTCTTAAGTTTAATAACCCATTTAATATCGCCTTTCAATTCCATTTCATGCTCAGTAAAGCAAGAATAACTGAACCTTTCACTGATGTTGGCCTTAGATGAACAGCTTTTGTTTTGAGGGCTTTGGTTGCAGTGCCTTATCATGGTTGACAATTAAGGCCTTGTAGCAAGCACCAGTGATAGTGTTAGAGGAACTGCTTCTGCACCTGAAAAAGGATACTACTTGAATGGGCTATTTTTCTTAACTAGAGTCACACTAGCTGCTCATGTGCCTAGGGAAAAGGTATGGCACGCACTGCCTTTGTCCGTTCCCCACCACATTCCCCCATCCTTCTTGTAATGAAATACAGTGCCTGCAAATGGGCAAGGGGTGAAAACGTGCGTGACATGCTGAAGTAAGCAAAACACAGCGCACTGTCCCATCAGAAAGGTTAATGGTGAAAAGAAGCAAGACATCCAAACTCATGACATGCTAAAAAGCCACTTTAAAAAGGTTAATGGTTATTGCTCCCAGTGCTTGCTTAAAGAACAAACTGTGTTGGGACTCAGCCAACCGAGAGGGAAGAATATAAAAAGAATGAGCAATGGCTTGAATCAAAGATTACAAATTGAACCCCTACCAGAGCAGACAGCAAAGGTTTATAGCTCAGTTACACACAGAGTGCAACATACCATTATCTTATATTGTTCATAAACAAAATGATTTGATCAGTAGATTAGGGAAATTGTACAGAATTCTGTACATTTTGGCTGTATCCATACAGCATAAGCAGGATGACAAGTCACTAATTCATCAGGAAATTCATAGCACGTGGTTTGGTATTTGCAGTATAAACTAGCTCCAGCCGTGCTACTCTAAAGCCTTTATAGAACAGCAGGTGCCATATTTGCTTTCGCCTCTGCATAACGTACTGAGAAATCTCATGTTTCACGTTGGAAAAGGCAATATATGTCAGTAAAATTAAGATAATGTAATATTATAACAGCGTCTTAGCCATCCTATGCTATCCTTATTATAACCAACTCAAAATGGAAAATTAAAAAGACTCGGTGAAGTTTGCTATAAACAACTACTAGAAATGCGAAAAATTATTTCCTTGTAGACATGCAGCCTAGCTACAGATTTCAGCAGTTTAGAGACTTTTCGTTAAAGGTGTACTAGGACAGAGGGTTCACCTACCTGCTTTGTAAAAGGCTACAATTCTTAAGTGTCATGTGTACCTCAGTAAGTCACAGTTCTGCCATGGTTACATCAGATATACAGAGACTCCAGAGCAGTGCAGAGAAGTCGAAGTAGTCTCAGAGAAAACAATTCCCCATTATCACCCCAGATGGATAAACATTTGTCTTTAATTTTCATGGAATTTTTACTTGTATAGTTTGTTGGTTTTTTTAATCCCCACTACCTTCACCAAAAAAAAAAAAAAGGAATAACTTTTTGACTGTATGTGTACTTATTATAGTGCTTTTTCCCTTTTTCTGGCACAGCTCTCCTCAATGCCTTTCCCACAGATGTTGCTTCCCCCTCTCCTCCTACAGAGTTTCACATTCCTTTGCACTCCTAGGACCTTCTGAGGAGACAACAGTTAATCTAACCATGTGTTCACATTTTCTCAAAACATGATGGTCCACTCAGCCACAACGCGATAGTGCAATACTGCCACAAACTCCCCACAAATTAGCGTGCAGACTCGTAGATGCAATCTCTGCCAAAGGACCGTAGAGTCCATATAGAATCATCAGCTAAAAAAAGATGAGTATCCATCAAGGCAGAAGGAAAGGGAGGAAGATTATCAAAACAGAAAGTAATCAAATTAGACTTCACTATACACTCATTTACCCTAGGTTCTGTTACCTCTTCTTTCTGATACAATCGCCTGTGCTATGCTCTGCACTGTGACAAATATACCACGTTAAGGGGGAAAACTATGTTTGTGAAACTGTCTTCAAAATATGAAGTACAATATTTGGAATACTTAAAAAGGGGTATGTCCTACAAAATTTAGTTTGGAAAACATATACTAATTCACATGAAAAAACATGTTATTTGAGTCTACAGATGAAGGGGCAACTATTTCCTTCCTGCCACGCTAGTACTGTCTTTATTAGCAGAAGACCTGAGTTCTAGGAGAGGTGCCACCTTGAAACCTCCCAAGTAGCACAGGGCAGACAGACTTTAAAAAGCTGTTGTAATTCTGTGAGCATTTTTATGCAGCTTTTTATACTTTGGCTTCTTGTTATTCTTTTATGTTGCAACCCTAATCTCTATAAATTGCTTCAAATCACGTAAGACCAACTATCTCAACTTTTGAATAACATATAAACCACATCATGTGTGGAAAAAAAAAATATTAAAATAGCAACTGATATGATCCTGTAACATGATAAATCTCCCTGATCTAATCGGTGCTTTTGAGAAGTACTTGACAATTCTTATTTGCTCTGAAGTAAAGCAATCTTCCAACTAATTTGTGGGAGCAAAAGGAAGATTATGGGAATAGATTTTGCTGCCTGATTTTATGGAACCATTAATACTTTATGTCCCCTCACATTATACTGAAACTGTTTTGCAACCCCAACTATATCAGATGTGACAAAGCACCTATTCTTAATGCTGTCCGCCTCCTTTGATAAATGGCTTAGACTTCTCAGAAAAAAGGTGACCTGATATTTTATTAAAGCCCTCTCACCTCAAATTAGTGACAAATTTGAAATTAAAGCAGTTGAGAAAAAAGGACAAACTTAAAACTTTTCTTCTTCCTCAACCCCATCAGTATCTCCATTTTGTTAAAATGCCTTTTCAGTAACTGGTTTGTCACAAAATTGAATTCAACTCCTGTGCAGTGCTATCACGTCCACTGCTGTGTGATTGTAGGTCTTCCTATCTTTTTTGTTTGTTATACCCTCTTTGAAAAAATGAAAATATGTAATTTAATGTATGGCTACATTTTGTGAACTTTCCTATTTTTCTTCAGAAATTTACTAGCTTATACGTTTGATATTATATATTTTCCCAAGTCAACAGATTAACCCAAAACTTCCACAATAAGATGATTGCCATTTACTTTGTAAATCGGAAAGAAAAGCTATTACTGCTGATAATGTCAATAGGTAAAGAAAATGCCGTGGCTGAAAGAGGAAAACAAAGAAGAGCTCAGCAAGAGGATCATTTAAAAGAACTATCTGAAATCATGCAGTAGTTTGGGAAATGAAAAAAATGTGTTTATATATATTCAGACAGAGCTTCTTCAGATTTGTAAAATCAGTTGTAAATCCAGAAAGAAGTCAAAACTAATCTGGTGCAAAGGGATTTTCATGGCCGTTTCCTGCTTCTGCACCATTAGTTACGTACTGTACACTTCACAAAGGACCAGAAATTACTGTACAACCACACAGTCACAAAGTGATGCTGTTTCTATGTTAAACTGTTCACTGCAGAAATTGTGAATTTTGAGTAGTTCTGCTGTCCAACGCCCCACACAGGGAGCATCCATGTGCCACATCTCAGCTGGGTCCCATGTCATCCCCAGGAGGGATGGTGAGGGGGGGTCCCTCCCACCACAGGCAGCGGGACAGCCAAGCAGCTTTCCTGGCTTCCCCCCACCCCCCTTTCTGCTTTGAAGAACACAATCCAAGACAAAAAAACCCCGATGGAAATAAATTTTAGGTATAATCAATGTAGAGAGCCTTTTAAAATAAAAATTACTTTTCCCACAACACAATAAATGGGCTCAAAATAAATCAGGTTATTAAGGACCATGTTTTTGATTTTTTTACCTAAATTGCATGCTGGAGCACTGTTTTCTTTCAGGTGTTATAAAACATGGTCTTTTCAACAGACCGCAGTCCTATGCAGCCCATTAGACCTACGTATTTTAAAATATAATTTGGAAACAAGACTATCTGTGAATTCAGAAGTTCCTGTGGACACACGTAAGTGTTGTCTGGTTATTTTTCAATAATAAAACTTAAATCCTATTGCTGAAAATGAGCCCAACTTTTCAAGAGAAAACAACCCATTTCAGAAAGCATATGAAATAGCACAGAAACAGGCAAGTGCCTTTCACGAAGACCCAAAGACTATGAGACGTATGATAATGTGGATGTGGCTATTTATACTGACTTCTCCCTTAGTTGTTTTTTTCTCAATGTTTTGATATTTCTTGGAAGTATAATGTGAAGCTGAGATCTTCAGGGAAAACATGCATCATCAAGCGTAATTATATTGACTTATGGTTTTGGCTGGTAACGAGATTTATTAACCTTTGAGATATAATAATGTCATGGATTTGCTGAAGTCAATATCTCTCGTGCCAATAAATCTTGATATTGGCAAGAGAAGTCAATGCCTACTTAGGATTTTTCCAACCGTTGACAAAGCATCCTGTTAATATCAGATCTGCGATCATGCAATAAGCCATTCCTCTGATACTGCATTCTGGCAATGCAATCTGTTTTACTGAAAAAGCAAATTTCTTCCCAGGTCCCATCACTTGCTTAGCTGGTGATCAGCTTTCAAGCATACAGTCAAGCAGAGAGGGAGACAAAAAAAGCATTGCTTTTGTACCTGGACAGGGGATGAATGGTACATTCTTGTGCTTTAGCAAGGTGCATACTACATGATGGTGTGTAATTCTTGGTGGTTCCTTACAAGCCTAGCTTAGTGAGACATTTTTTGAGACAGCTACTTAGCCTCTTGGTATATAAAAATATGAATTTTTCAGCAGGATGTTTTGAATGTGGAATACTCTTGTAAAGACTTGGAAAATAAAATTTATCCAGGTAAAACAGCCAAAAACTGGAAGAGCAAATAAAAGCTCTTTTTATTTGATAATAGTAAAATCTGAATCTCCCAGAAATACTTTTGTTGAAGTCATACTTGTCTGTTACAATTACATTTGCTTCAACAATGCTGTACTGTCCTTCCCTAATGCCAACAGTGGTATCTTTGGTGTGAAATAAAATAACAACAACAACAACGATTGGAATCTTTAATTTTAAAGCAACTTCTCTAACTTATTTGTTCACACTTTCTATTCCACTCCTGCGAGGTTATTCCTTCATATAACTGGTCATATCTTAAATTCTCCCTTATCATCCAATCTGTTGTACCTTTTCCTGACAAAATAACCTCTTCAGAAGAAGGGAATACTTTTTAAAAATAAAATCTTAACTTTGTTAAAAACTAAAAATACCAAACTTGTCAAAACACTTCAAATATTCCAACACTGTTTTTTAATTTAATTCTACACTTACTAATCTGTGCAACAACATACAGTGAAAGTCAATGTCGTGATGGATCACTCATGGAAAACTGAAGTAATTACCCTCATTCTAATATTCCTATTTAAATGCATGGAAAAATGATTAGCTGAAAGTTCTTTCTGTAGCACAAATGGCATCTCCTTAATATTTATGCTAATGTGAAATACCTTTTACCCTAAAGGTTAGGGGTGGGGCATGAATGAAAAATGAAACCAAATAAAACCAAAACAAATAAAATTCCTGCTACATAATGCCACTTTTTTTTTTTTTCCTATAGCACCAATTTAGAATTCTTTCTTGGGTGTAACTCAGTTTCCTGGAGGTTTCTTTTGCTGATGGAAGCAGAATCCTACGAAGATGCACTTTAGGGCATATTCAAATCCATTCCATATATGAGCGTGAGGTAAGAAATGGCTAACATTACCTGAGTATTGGATAACTCTCTACCTGTTCCCCATCACACAAGCTCAGCAAAGGGACCAAGAACTACGCCAGCATTTTGTCTGTCCCATGTCTATCCTGGCTCATCCAAGGACTTGCACTTCAACAGACAGTCCTGAATCATTTCACTCTTCTTTTATAAATTGCAATGGCAAAGTATAAAAATGCTCACTTTAAAGTGTTAAGGATCTGTCTGCCAGTCATTACAACTGGTAGGGTGTTCTCTTCCTCTCTCTTTCCCCCCTCTTTAACTCATTATGAAAAGGTGAAATAAATGAAGAAAAAAGTATTAAAACTGACAACTTGATTCTGGTTTTCAAACAAATGTTTGACAGCTTAAAATGAGCATCTTGTTGAATTTTAAACCAAAAATATTTAAGAGGTGCAGAGAAAGGACAAGAATGTAGTCAAGAGTTAGAAGACTCCCTCCCTCTTCTTCTCCCTAAGCAAAATATTGGAGATAGGGCCACTTCAGTTGCTCTCGTTCCTTGATCTCTGGTGTCCCTTCCCTTTGCTCACAAATGACCCAGGACTTTTTTTTCTTTCCTTTTTTTTTTTCTTTTAAGATAAGCCCGCTATTACAACTGTTTTGTTTGATAATGAAGTTACAAATGGATTAAAACAACTTCTCTAAACATAGCTTCCCTTTAAGGGCAATATAGTTATTGCACATAACAATAAAGTGGATTACAACTAACAGAACTGAATTAAAGGCCATGAATACTTTGCCATGAGACCAACTTGTTTATTCTCATCCGCAGTAGGAAAGGAACATGATCCAGCCCCAAAGTTCACTTCCAGTCCCAGCCTTCCCTAGTCCAGGGCTCTGGAGGGGTGTGGGAGGTAGGAGGAGAGACAGGTTACAACTTTGGATGTAAGAAAAACAAATAAACTACGAAAAAGTTTTCTTTTTCCTCACCAGCCACTGAATATTTTCTATTTTGGGGGAGAAAGTGGGGTGAAAGGTTAAAATATTAATGGAACAAGAATAAATACCTACAAGACCCAACTAGAAAACACTCCCGTGGGAATTATCCTCTGTTTACACACAGTGGTTTTTAAACCTATTCTGTGTATACCATATTAATTTTGAACTTTCAACCACGTGATTTCAAATCAAATGCCATGTAGAAGATTTAATACTGAATCATAAAATCACCAAATAATTTAGGCTGGGAGCAATGTCTGAAGGTGACCAGGTCCAACCATCTGCCCAAAGTAGGGACGACTTCCAAGTTTAGATGCAATTTCAAAGCTAATGAAGTTGCAAAGGGCCTTGTCCAGCAAAGTTTTGAAAATCTTTAATGGTGGAGAGATGACAACCTCCCTGGTCCTCTCTTCCAGTGCTGAACCCTCATGGTGAAGATTTTTTTTCACTCATATGTCCAACCAAGTGCCTGCTGCCACTTGTCCTTTCTCTGTGCACCTCCAAGAAAAATGCAATTTCTTTCTCTAAAGCATCCCCCCCCCCCGCCATGTTAACTGAAAATTGCAGCTAAATCCCCGGTTATCTTTCTCTGCTTCAGGCTGTAAAACCACCTTTCTCAGCCTCTCTTCCTATGTTATACACACCAGCTCCCTAACCATTTTAATCATCCTCTGCTTTTTTGAGCTTTTCAGTATTATTCTTGTTTCATCTTTGAAGTAGAGCGTGATTAACAAGGCCATGGCTGACTTCTGCTCAGCGAATACCTCTGAAGTTGCTCTTTGAAATTCCGCATCCTAGAAGCAGAGCCCTGAAGGGCAGAACTGTTTGCTCTCCATAACTAGTGAATCTCCCTGTACAAATCTTAAGTAACACGTACTCATCTACCGACTCTACTGAAAAAAAAAAATCCTTGTGCAAAGCTTCAAGATCCAGAAAGGAGCAACTGGGCTCAGAAAGAATGAAAACTCAGTAATTTTCTAAAATATCATGGGACTGAGAGCCTCACTATGTACTAAGTCAAGATGAGTTGGGCCATAACTTATAGCGAGTACACTGAAGAACACTGCATGAAATTTGAGTGGTGGGAGCAAGAGTTATATGAGGCTAGAAAAGGAAAACATGACAATTTTTTTTGACTAAGCTTAAGCTAATGAGTAACACGCATTGATGAGACTACAGAAGATTTCATGACAGAATCAGATACTGACTAGAAACAAAGATATAAAAAAGCTACTGAAAAGCTTGGAAAATCTAGAATTGGGAAAAAATATGGAGATGTGTGCAGTCCTTCAGAAAGAAGGAAAAATGCATGAAATCTCTGTAGACTGTGTCTGTATATGTGATAACTAAATATTGAACCTTTACAATATTTCCAGACCTAACATTTACATACCACCAACTGCAAGCTTGTGAAGAAAAAAACTGCATAGAGAAAAGTTCAGTAAAACTGAGGGTGCCTACTGGGGAACTAACGTCTGCTGAATTACTGTATGACTACGACTTGAAAATTAAAAGGAACCAGTAGAATATTTATTACTGCTCAGTACTATACAGAGTTTTAAAAATACCAACAGATACATATACCTTAAACAATCCATTGAGTGTCTTACAGGAATTAAAAAATTCAGAGAAGAAACAGTGCTGGCACATAAGATAATGTTGAAGATATCATCTGAACCAGGCATTAATATTTACACACAGAGGTTCCATTTTAGTATTAAATTATTACTTATATTTCCAGAGATTGCAGTAAAGGGAAATCTCACATAAAAATATATCATAGCATGCATTAGATCTGTATATGATCAGTGAGCTAGAAATAGTAGTACCTGATAATGGCTTTAAGCTCAAATGACCAGGACTTACAGCAATTTGCAATTTTAACCTTCACCATCAAGTCCCAGACAGCTTCATTCAAAAGGTCTGAGGCATAATGGAGCTTAAACTATTTTTGAAACTGCTAATAAATAAAAGATTTGAAATCCAATGACAGACCCATGTTTGGCTGTACTTGACATACAGTAATGTCTTTAGAACAGACTGTCAACAGCCAAAATTTCACTTTAATCTTAAATAAAACTCCAAATTTCTGCTGAAGCTTATTAGAGACTGTCAGAAAGAGCTCTTGGACATTATGGAAATGTCTCATTTTCAAAAAACATAACACTCCCCTGAAAACACGAAAAAAAGAACAAAACACACTCCCCCCTGCCCCACCACCCAGCTAACCACTAGTTTTTATACAACCTTCTTTCTTTGAAGTTTTGCTTCTGCACATGCTTTAAAAGCACTAAGTCCTTTATCAGAGCTAGTACAGTGGTTTTAAAAAGCACAACAAAACCCAAAACAAAACAGAAAATCCTTCCAAATCTTTATTTGTATTTCTTCAAAACTTCTTTCTCTTTGATTTTCTTGATAACTTATTTTCATCTGGTGAAACTGGTCTCTTTCAATACTTAGAATTAAGTCCAAACCACTAACAGCACGTGACAAGTTTAACTGTACGCACACCTAATTATCACTAATTTTTTGTAAGGTGATCATTTTTTTCAATTTCTTGTTTGTTAAAATGAGATTTTGGATGGACTTTATTGTTAGGTACAACGCTGAATTTTAGTACTGGAAATCAAACCCTGTAATTTTTAGAAATAATATTTAACACTATTTAAATAACAGCAACGACATTCCCTCTGAAGTGAAACAGTCACAGTTGCTAGCTAGCAGCTGTAATAGAACTGAAATATATAGCTCTGTAGAATATAAGCAAAATAGATTAATATTTTATTTCCTCATGGAGGAAAGAATTCACACAGTAACGAGCATCCCTAAAACAGATTCCGCCCACTGGGAAATATCTTCACAGTTCCCAAGGGAGGTTCAGTGTTTTTGAGTTATGAGAAGTTATCTCACTTCCAAATCCTGGGTGTGCCCTTTAGGTCACCTCTTTCTAATCCTTTCCATTTGATGTTAGCAGGCAATAATCTCGTAGATTTAATACTGACACTACAGTGGTAGGTCATGTCAATCGTTATGCCTGTTGCACTGAAGAATTCTAAAAATCTGCATTTTTAAATTCAAGTCTGCAATCTGACAAAATGATTGTATTTATCGTAGAGTGTTTCTGTCAGCCACTGAATTATGAGGCCCCCTTATCACATATATTCTACCACAGGCAGGTTTTTGAAGGGTTAAAAAGGCTTTCATATAGGTGAGGATGTTGCTCTATGAACTGTAAAATCAGTATTGAAAGCAACTTGGCAAAGGATCTTAGGCCCTGGCTTAATTAAAGTTGAGCTTGTTGTGCAAGTAAACGGCACACAGTTGGGATTTGCTCTCTGCATAATTTACACATCCCTTGTTGGCTTGCTCTCAAAGCAACAGAGACTAATTCTAAGGCAAGCCTTGCCTGATTTGATTCAGGGGTCATGTCATTGGAATAAAAAGAAAGAAATATCATGCACTGAT